>NW_004524832.1:3009161-3010821 GCF_000260255.1 Octodon degus | reverse complement strand
TTTCAAAAATTTGTGGAAAGTTTACTAAGAACAAGGTAGACCAAAATAATAACCATTAACTTCAGGAAACAATGTATACCAACCCTGGTGAGTCCTTACCAAACTTAAACTCCAAATTCAGGGATGTAATTGGAAATTACATGCTTAGGAGGAGTCTTCTGTGTGGCAGTAAACTGTGATGCTTATGTCTCTGAGACCCTCTCTGCTCATTCATTCTTTAAAGAAATAATTTTAAGCACTTTATTTGTGCTAGGCCTTGTGTTAGATCACAAGGATACAGAAGCAAATAAGATAGTTGTTGTCCATTCTCCCACCCCACCCCCAAAAGTGTGAAATCTATTTTTTTAATTTCTGTTCCTTTTCTAGTAAAGAAAATAATTATTGGGTCACAGTCTTCCCTCAACTTAATGAGAATCTGTTTTCATATATGATGCAACTTAAAATAATAACAGATGTTACTCTGTTGTGACATTCCAAAATAATACTTCTGTTCCAAAATGAGTTACATTATTTCATAGTTGGAACATTGTGCCAAAAGAGTTATTACACAAAAAAAGACTTTTATTTCCATTTTGCAAAAGTAGAATTGCACAGAATAAAATAATAGCCATTTTCAGTGCCAAAACATTCAGAGAGTGATTTTCTTCTACTTTAAAGATCACGTTTCACAAACAGAATCATTTGGATTCTGTAATTGGAAAAAAACATAGATACTATTTGTCATCGAGTCCATTTCACACAGCTTTACACAGAGGCTTGGACTGCTTCTGTGGTGGCTAGACCTCAACACCAGTGCTCACAGCAAGTAGACTCATGAAAATGGCCACGGAGGGCACAGGCAGCCTTCACCAGCTTCGGCTTTGTTGCCCTCATTTCTGCATGTTGTTTGCTATCAAACAAGAACTTGAGTCCAAGACCCATAATTTAAATCAATTTTCTTTCTCTTTTCTAAACTTGAATTCCAGGAGGTTTGGGTATAAATAATGAAATAGAAATAGAAGAATAGTACATAATAAAGTATTCCAGTACTTACTTAGAATTAATAATGCAAGAACAGGAGGACTATTTTCAAAGTTTAGTTCGACCTAACAATTTCCTTTTCTTAGCTAGAATGTCCAAATGTTTTGTGCCAAAAATTCAAGCACATAAATTACACCTTATCACCCAATGCGATGTAATCTGCTGCCATTTATGTGAAACTTCCAATAGTGTGGAACCTTGGAAGGAGCCTGACTGCATTAGTTGTGAGAGAGGATGAAAGTCGGGGTTTGATCCCGGAAGCGCATCCTCTAGGAAATACGCAGAGTGCATTTCCCAGGAGGATGATCCTAGGCAGTGGCGCAATCTGAGTAGACCTCTGTGCGAGTCTGAGTCTGTTTTTCTCTGTCTGGTGCCAAAAGGGCAGGGGGCTGCATCTGGGAAAAGAGGATGGACCCAAAATGGAAACAGCAAGGCCAGAGCAGAGCCTGCCATCAGACTAAGGCTCCAGCCCACAGACAAGCTGCAGGCTAACTTACACTGCTTTAATTGTGGGCAGAAGACAAGATGCCCAGGTCAGAGAGACAGTACTTTGCTATGCAAGTGGAGCAAATAGCATAAACACTCTTACTTTGTTTCTCTTATAACCCAAGCCCTGCAGAGGTAACGCCGAAAGCCCCAG
>NW_004524832.1:3007013-3007479 GCF_000260255.1 Octodon degus | reverse complement strand
GAGCTTCCTGCTACACTGCACCGGCAGGACAAGTCCCAGCCCAGGCGCAGCGTGGGCCAGACCCTCTCCCACCCCCTCGGGCCACCCCGCACCACTCTGCAGTACCTTCCCCACCCCGCCCACCAGGTAGGAATTTCTGCCCAGTTCCAGGAACCCCAGACCCAGTCCTAGCCCAGGTCCAGTGAGTGTGTAGAGAGCATCCAGCTACCCTGCGCCAGTGGGACCAGTCCCAGCTTAGGCACAGAGTGGGCCACACCCTCTCACAACCCCTCAGGCCACCCCCCAACACTCCACAGTACCTTTGCCACGCCCCCCGCCCAGTAGGAATTTCTGCAGCGTTCCGGGAACCCCCAGACCCAGTCCTAGCCCAGGTCTGGTGAGTGTGTGGACAGTTTCCTGCTACCCTGCGATGGTGGGACCAGTACCAGTCCAGGCGCAGAGTGGGCCAGACCCTCTCCCACCACCT
>NW_004524832.1:2983674-2984609 GCF_000260255.1 Octodon degus | reverse complement strand
ATTTGCTGCTCTCCTTTTTCATGAAGAAGATTTTCTGTGAAATTCCTCTTTTAGCTTCCCCTCATCACTTCATACACACTGATCCTTGCTAAATTTGATGAGAATAATTGGGTGTTCTGGACCCAAATTACATATAAAATTGTCAGACTCCAGGGCACTCATTCCGCTGATGTCCTGGGATCTGTTTGTTCAAGGGGACATCCACTCCAACTGGTGCCATTTGAACCTCTAAATCTGAGGTTCAGTATTAGTCAACCTATGTGGCAGACTGGGACCCCCTACCCCAGAATTGAAAGCAACTTTTGGATGTCTTCTATCTTATTTTTGTTTTAATTTATCTAACTTGATCAGAGCCCACTGGGGAAGAGATTATTTTGAGCAGGAAGAATTCTGTTGAAGGTAGGAAGCACATTACTTGTTAGAGTGATATTATCTTCCTTTCTCCAGAGCCTCAATTTTCCAAACCATTATGATATTATTTTTATAATTTTGTCTTTGCAAACAGTGAGGAGACAAAGAGATGGAGGGATGGGGGAAGAAAAACAAATGGAAGTAAAAAGAATTAATCTGTTATGTACATGTACTAACTCCTCATGATGAATGTAATCACCGTGTACTACAAACATATACTAATAAAGATTTTGAAATTTGGAAAAAATAAAATATTATCTGTGTAATTTGTAAGTAAATATTTTATGCTTAGCAGACCTTGGTGTCCTTAAGGTCAGAAAGGAGCAATAGATGATCCTCTGGGAGAAAACTTCCTTATCAATACATAAAATCAATTCTGTCAAGTTGCATTGGTGTGACAGTTAAGTTTTGAAGTCAATGAGTGGGGCAAAAGCTGCAAGAATCAAATTGAAGGTCTGGGCCGGCACAGGCATTCTCTGTGCAGATTACTTGGCACACACCTGTAATCCAAGCACTCAGGAATC
>NW_004524832.1:2974955-2976525 GCF_000260255.1 Octodon degus | reverse complement strand
CTTGTACAGCAATTAACCACTAAGAAGAATATATGCAGTGTATTATTTGTTGAAACTGTCCTTCCGATTTGATGTGAAACTGTCTCATTGCTATCTGTTTGTCAATAAAACTTTGAAAAAAAACAAAAACAAAAACAAAAAAGGGGATACAGATGAATGTCCATTTTGTATCTATGTATTCAAAGTGGTTATTATAGATATATAGTTACATTCTCTTAATGAATAGAGGGATTTGCTCTAATGGTGTTTGTAAATAGGATATCAAGTCTGCATTTTGTACAGCAATTAACCACTAGGAAGAATGTATGCAATGTGCTAATTATTAAAACTGTCCTAACAATTTGGTTTGAAACTGTCTCATTGCTATTTGTTTCTCAATAAAATTGTGGGAAAAAAACACAAGTATGTTAAGTCATGATCTACATAAGCATATTGTTACTCTGGATGAATAACTGAATTGTAAAGTGTTGTGTATAAATGAATAGAATGTACAGCAACAATCAATTATAAAGAAAAATCATACAAAACCATGTTTTTGCAGCTTCTCTGGTAGTGCATATGTATCTGAGGATGAAGCAGATCATAAGGCTTCTGTGTGAGCCCCGTTTGGCTTTGCACCCCTTCTCTCCTCTTTGCAGGAGTAGACCTGAATGCAAGAATCTTCTGTAGAAAATGTGTTGTCACAAAGGCCATTCAATTCTGGTTCAAGTTTCCAACTAAAATGTTTTCTCTACCACTTGTTCATTCAGCTTGCCATTTACTGGGGAACTTGATGTTAAGACTTAATGCATTTCTCTTTCAAGTATCTGTTTTTTCTGAGCTTTGGAACAAGTTACTGTTTCTTTATAGGAGATCATTTTGACAAGTACGCTCAACCAGCCATTAGCATCTGATTGACTGAAATGTGCTCAGGCTGGGTCACTCAGAAGCTCTCCCATTACTGGTAAAGAAGCATCAAGTTCAAGGTCAGAAAAAGCCCCCCAAGCTTTCGCCCCTGTCACTCATTCTTCTTTGCATTAAATTTACATTAGCTAATGTGTCTGATGCTAAAGATCTTTCCTTACTGAGGGCCCAAGTACATCCTTGGCATTGTTCTTACTTCATACTTCCTCTGTTTTGCATTGACATGAAATGAAAGACAACATGTATATTGTTCAGAATTCAGGGCTGCTGTGAAAGAAACTGGTAGTGTTGATTTAGTTCATGAGAGGAACCCTTTTAAGATCCTGAAGATGCCATGGGCTCATGCTGACTGAGTCTCATGATCATCTCTCAGCAAGCTTATTACTCAGAGAAAAGGTGAGGGTGGCCACACCTGTGTAGTCCCTTTAATGTCACATAGAGTGAGACTGAAATAATAAAGAGTTTAAAAAGACAGAGAGAAGATGACTTTCAAAACATGGACTGCCTACCCTGCCCCACACTCCCCCTTACTGGATGATTGGAATTTGAACATACTTGGCACCTCTCAGCTGGCACCTATGGGCTGGCTGTCCAGTAGCTCTGTGCCACATAACTGTTATGCAGCCATAAAGTACAGATGTACACTCACCAGCCCACACACTGTTAT
>NW_004524832.1:2948256-2974230 GCF_000260255.1 Octodon degus | reverse complement strand
ACACACACACACACACACAACAGTCTTAAGGGAGTCTCTCAATCCAACGAGATTAGACAAACATGACTTTCACAGCCTTCCAATTTCTGTGTCACAGGTCTAGCCAATGGCAGTGAGGCAAACATTGCCTGCCAGAGTAGCTTCCCATGCCTCATCCTGCTTCCACTTTCCCCATCCATTGGTTGACTGGAGAAAACTCCAAGGACGTGGAGGAGATAGAGCCAGGAAGTGAAAAGATGCTTAGTTCCTAAATGACCACATGAAATGCTGTCCATACTTACTAGGAAATGAGTGAAGATTAAGTTTTATAAAGTTAAGTGTCTGAAAATTCTGGGCATATACGTTATATCATTTGAAATTATTTGCAAAGTATTTCTTGAGTATTACTAATATTCTAGGTGTCTTGCTAAATGTATTGTGTTTTCTTATTTAAACCTTATAGAAATTCTATATAGTAATTCATATTAGCAGCACCTGGAAGGTAAATGACTTGTCCAAGATTGGAGAGTGCTGGAAGAATCTGAACATAAATCTGAGTTCCTCTGAAGCTGAAGGTCATGCTCATGGCACTCCCTCACACGGCCTCCTCTACAACCTGTGTACAGGTGTTGTGTGAAGTGCCCAGGCACTACAATCCATTCCATCAGCCCTCAGGTGTTGAGCATCTATCACCGATCAGGCCATCTCTGGCATATGCATCAGTGGGCCAAGCAATATACCTACATGCTGTGAGTGGAGGAAGGGCAAGGCTGGGCCAGAGGTCAGGACGAAGAGGGCCCTCCTGATTGAGCTTGGGCCTGCACCCTAATTCCAGCTTTCATACAGTACCCTGGAAAATGGTAAAGTCTTCAAAGTAGCAGTTGATGAAAGGTGACAGGTGACAGAGAATATCTAAAACTTCTTCTTTAGATGACCCAAAATAAAATCACCATCACAGGCTGCCGAAATCACTACAGCATGAAGAAGCCTACCTATGTGCCTTCACACCTTATGCCATTTTAAAAACCAATCTGTTAACATATGCATTAAAATTACAAATTTACAGAGCAATGACTACAATCAAAAATGATTTTTAATTAAACTTTCTTTTATATCATTTTAGATAATTAGCACCTGTACTACAGATGCTTCATTTTTTAAATTTGGAGATAACTTTATGGGTCATTTTTTCCAGTTTCTGGACTGATAAATACACAATCTTGTAGGTGGCAACCTCTTTCATTTTATTTTGTAATTAAACAGAACAACACACTTTACTGTAGTGTAGCAGTTAGGTTCACCCACTGTACTTGATTCCTTGTACATCTACACTTCTAATTATGCTACTTTTCTCTTCCACATAACAGGATTTTAGATATCAAATAGTATCTGTTTTGTACACCCTATCAGTCTTCATTATCAGGTCAAGCATCTTGGTTTTTTCCATACACGGTTATATGACATTTCCTCAGCACTTTTACTAGATTACCTTCCTACATATTAATTTACTGAGAGAATCTCTGCCCCATTCTGGGGACCCCCAGATCCAGTCCTATTCCAGGCCCAGTGAGTGTGTGGGAAAACTGCCTCTCCCCATTACTCTATCTTGTCCCCTCCAGACTCAGCTCAGGCCTGGCATACAAGCCTGAGGTGAAACCCTGAAGCTGCAATCCCTGCAGAGAGAGCAGGGGACAAAGCCATCCAGCTAGTCCAGGAGCAGAACATCTTGCCAGAGGGGCACATCAGGTTCACTCCCAAGGGTGGCAGCAGGAAGGAGCTGAGCATAGCAGCCAGGCCCAAGCCAGGCACAGCTGGATAGATCCAAACTTTCTAGATCTGCACCTGAACTTCAGTAGGTGATAAGGTTATAACTGCAACAAAGCTCTACAACAAAAGTCAGGAGACAGTACTACACAAAATGACAAAAAGAAGGAGTAAAATGCAATCTCAGACCCCAAGCCCACCCATAACAAGCGCAGAGGGCACTAATACAGAACAAATTGGGAATCACACAGCTGAAAGCAATGAATCAATGGCTTCTGAAATAAAGAAACAGCTGCAGAAAGGTATAGAGGAACTCAGATTGGAAATGAAAAAATAATTCCCTGAATTAATAGCATCTGCAGTAAAGAATCAAATATAGAAACATATGGAGGAAACCCAATGCCCACCCAGAACAAGTGCAGAGGACACTAGCTCAGCTCAAATGTATGAATGAATAGTGTCGATAGTAAATAAACAACAGCAGAAAGTCATAGAGGAACTCAGAGCGGAATTCTTTTCTACTAGCTCAGCTCAAATGTATGAATTAATAGTGCCAATAGTAAATAAGCAACAGCAGAAAGTTATAGAGGAACTCAGAGCACAATTCTTTTCTGAAATAAAAAAAGAATTCTTGGAACTCATAGCATCTAAAGTAAAGAATGAACTACAGAAACATAGAAAGGAAACTGAATCTGAAAAAAACACTGCAGTAAAAGAATTAATATTATTTACTGAGGCCTCAGTGAGTATATAACTGTGACATAGTAAAAGGAAAAAATTACCAAGACTTTAAATAGTACATGTTTGCTATAAATAACATTGAATTTCATTGTGAACAGTAGTCACATATACATGACCCATTTTAATTCTTGTTCTGTCTCTGCTTTTCCCCCTTCACTCCATTCTTTCATTTTGCCCCTTTAATTTATTTTACTTAGATGCTTCAAATTTGTCCCACCACAGAAAAATACAGAAATTTCATACTGTTTTTTTTTGTTGTTGTTGTTTGTTTGTTTGTTTGTTTTAATGTATTTGGTACAGTGTCTCATTACACAGATCAAAACTCATGGTGATCCTCCTGTTTTCAGCCTCCCCAGAGCTGGAATTACAGGCATGCGCCACCATGCCCAGACTCATTGGCTGGCTCAGCATGCCCAGGTGCAGGGCCTGTGCAGCCTGTGGTTCTGGGGATTGAACCCCAGTCCCTGTGCTTGCCCAAGCAGGTACTTGGACCACTGAGCTATGTTGCTGGCCCTACTGTGGTATTTTTAAGTCATACTGAATTTGTATGAAAATTCTACATCTTCTGTATTGGGGATTTCAAACCATCATGTTCTGTGAGCCAGTCCCCTGATTTATTAGTTAGCATTCCTGCCACTGGGACAAAATACTGACATTTGCAGTTTAAAGCAAAAGAGGTTTTGATTCATGGCTTCAGGGTGTTCACCCCAGGGTTGGCTGGCCCCAGGACAGAAATAGCATGGGGGGATACAGGTCAGTCCTTAGGGTAGGCTCCCTCTGTCCTCTCCCTACTGAGGTTCTGCTTCTCCTCCATACTCAAAGCCTCCTTTCCCTCCTTTCCTAGGCTATCTCTGCATAACCCCTCCTCCCACTTTCCTCTCCACCTCCAAAGGCTTACAAATAGAGGTCATTCTCACAGTTCAAATCTGTAGGAACACCAAGGCCATCGTTTCATTTCTGGGTTGGTATCAGAAAATAAGATTCTTGATTCTTTCTTGATAATTCTTCAACAAAAACATCCATGAAGATCAAGAAAATAGTAACAATAGTCAGATAGATAGACAGATAGACAGAGAGACAGACAGACAGACAGACAGACAGACAGACAGACAGACAGACAGACAAACAGACAGACAGACACAGACAGAGAAGGGGGCCTGGTAGTAGACTCAAATTAACACACAACCATTTTCCTTCAAATTTTGTTTCATTAAAATGGCACTGGCATCAGGGTTTCTTTTCATGGTCATCCATTCTCCAGCTACTCATCAGTGACGTGGTGCATTTCTCTCACAGGCACAACTATATTTATGACTCAGCAAGTCTCAATATATGCTTCCTACATGCCAGTATGGTACTGGAGAATGGGGCTATAAAAATATCTATGTGCTCAAGCACTATCCACATATATCTTCATGATTATTAATTCATGTAGTGCTTCATGAAATCAGACATTTCATCTTTATTTTACATATGAAGAGATTTAAAGAAAGCTGCTTGGAGTCATGCAGCCAGCAGCTGACAGAACAGGGATTCTCACTGGCCATTTAGTTCAAGAACCACATTCTTGAGGACCCTAATGAGACGTACTAGGTGATAGGCCAGATACCTTGCTTCAAACACTCTCCCTCTTGGTTTCCCAGGCACCCGGCCCCCAAACTTTCTCCCCCTTGGCCCCACACAGAGCCAAACCCAAAACCACAGAACAGATCCACTTGGCTTTGACCTGGGCAAGCAACCACGAAACTCTCCTTTGTTAACATTAAAAGTCTCCCACAGACCAGGTGGCCCTGCCAAGATTAGCTCTCCCTCAGCTGTTCCAGCCCATGATCACACTCCCTAAAAGATCCTATAAAGTCTCCTGTCCCCCCCTTTGTTTGCTGCTGTCTTGGTCTGCTAGACAGCCAGCCTGCTTGGCATCCCCAATAAATCTTCTACTGGCATCAAAATGCCTGGTCTGGTCAATTGCACTAGTTTGTACCTGACACTAGGTAAGTCTTTTCATACAACACGCATATTACCAGAATGATTCTCTGACTTCGTCTATACCTTCTGCTTCCCTTTCAGACTTTTCTCTTCTCGCACCTCTTCCCTAAGAATCCTCCAGTTCAGATGACCCCAGCATCCAGCTTCTCCAACTAATATCTCCAATCATCACTTCCCCAGACACCCAACATATATTGGAAAGCACAGCTTTATTTTTAGAAATGATATAAAATCTAGCTATTTGACATAACAAAATTATTTTATAATTTTAGGTATAAGGTAGAAGTTATAGCTCAGTGGGAGCTCACTTGCCTAGCATGAATGGAGCCCTGGGTTCAATCCCCCGCATGGCAAATAAATACATGATTTCTCTATTAGAATGCAAGTCCCTCCTAGTCAAAGAATACATCCGTCCCAAATAAAAGATGCACCTTAGTATCAACTATGTTATGCTGGGAATCAAACTCAGCCCTTCATGAACGCTAGGTAAATGCTCTACCAACTGAGAAGCATAGCCAGCTGTGAAACTTTTGGGAGTTTTTATGTCTCTAAAATTCTACTTGGCTCTTACAAACAACTCCCATTTCACTGTTATAACATTTTTTTGAAAAGAAGAAATGAGAATACCATGATGTTATTTATGACTTCCAGAGAACTTGGGTTTATATCTATAAAACACTGTTCTGCAGGTGACAAATGCACTCATTATCCTACCTAGAAAGAAAGATCATACTGCAAAAGTCATATGAATATATATTGTTTACTATTAACAAAATGTCTTGGCTGGGGCGATGGCTCAGTGGAGTAAGGGTTTCCCTGGCAAGTGCAAGGGCCTGAGTTCAATCCCCGGTTCTGAAAAAAAAAAAAAATCTCATACCTCTCCTTAATATATGTGCTTGAGCTTGGTGTTAATGAAACACAAAATTAAATCAGTTACTAAAATGTATCAGTGTCAACTGCACAGGACTACCCTTGGTAGAGGGTAACACAAGGCTCTGAAATGCTCTTTGCTGACTTACATTCCGTGGGAGGCAAGACCTGCACAGGAAGATGAAGCGCACTGAGAAATAAGTATCTATCAGCTACAGCACATACATAAAATCTACCACAGAAGCATTAAAAATATGAGATCTCTCTTTTGGGTGACATGGTTGGGAAATGCTGTAAATAAAGGATTGTGAATATACTGGATGTTGGAGATCCAGTGGCTTTCACAGAGCAAGAGGTGAGAGAAAGCATTTAGAAGAAAACAGTAGAGAAAAAAGCAGAGGCTGGTAGTGGCAGCTCTAATAGCAACTTACCTGCCTGGATAGGGTGATCTTTTAAGGAAAAGAAGCAGGAGTAAGGGCTAAAAGGATGACTGAGGGCAAAGAGTAATTGAGATTCAACTACAGAACAAGTAACCACAGGGACATTAAATGGCTGAGCAAGGAGTTCGCTGAAGGCTTCTGGGAAAATGAAGACAGAACAAAAACGGTACCTGAAAGGAAGCTACAGAAGATTATGGTAATATTTTTAAACATTTTTTCATTATTACTTCCCCCTAACTTTCAGGTATTTTCCTCAATTGTCATTCCTTTCTCAGGTTTTAATATAGTAAATGGACTGTATCTCTTCTTATGGATTTTACATACACATCTGTGCTTCATACATAAGAGTAAGTTTCTTCACCCCCTTCTGGGTGATGTGGTCCCCCAGTATATGAGGCGTAGATGTAGAGGGTATCTTAGTCCATTCAGGCTGCTAAAACAAAGTATTGAAAACTGAGTATTTAAATAGCAGAACGGTTTTTCCCAAGGTCCTGAAGACTGAAATATGCAAGGTCAAGATGCCAGCTCAGTGAGGTGTGATGGAGCCATGACTGCAATCCAAGTGCTTGAGAAGCTGAGACAGGAGGATGGCAAGTTCAAGACTAGCGTCACCAGAACCCGATTTAAAATAAATAAATAAAGATATAGCTAAATGGTACAGCTCTTGCCTAGCATGCAAGAGGACCTGGTTTTAATTTTTTTTTTTTTTTTTTTTTCAGAACTAGAGATGGAACTAAGGCCCTTGCACTTGCCAGGCAAGCACTTATTCTACTGAGCTATCTCCCCAGACCCCTGCATTTAATCTCTAAGACTGAAAAAAAAAAATTTAATGATGCCAGCACAATAGTACCTGGTGAAGGTTTATTTCCTGGCCACAGATGGAGTCTCTTCACTGAATCTTCAGATGACACAGGAGGAAACTGAGCACTCTTGAGTCAATTTATTAAGCGTTTTATAAAGACAATAATCCCATTCCCAATGACTCACCTTCCATAAAATCACAAAAAAGCAGACAGTCCAGGGTCATCGGATCTAAGACAGTGGTTGTCATGAACCTGTGGCTGACCTACCAGACTGTCAGTGGAAAAGAGAAGAGGCTGACAGAGACAAAATCACTAGACACCAGAAGCAGCAGAAGTTGAGTCCTGAGAGTCTAGGCCAGGCAGGAAATGAGAACTGTGATTTGAGAACTGGTCAGGAATTGGCCAGAGTCCCTCAGGACTGCTGTTGATCACCCTCAGTGAGGGAACTCTTGGGTGGCTTATATACCATCTTCTCCACATTAGGCCAAACAGGAGCATGGCTGAGTCCTCAAGAACAGAGACATGCTGGTCACACAGAGGGACCTAGGGAGGACAAGGATAGAGGAAATGAGGTAAGGATGACAGAGTGACAAAGGAAGCTATAAGCTACATGGCCACTTTAGTCACTTCAGAACATTCTATTCAAGATAGTAGTGAAAATAAAGGCAGTAAAACATTGACATCAAATAGAAAGTAAAATAAAAAGAAACAAAGGAGAAGGTAAGGT
Source organism: Octodon degus (assembly GCF_000260255.1). Classification (NCBI taxonomy): domain Eukaryota; kingdom Metazoa; phylum Chordata; class Mammalia; order Rodentia; family Octodontidae; genus Octodon; species Octodon degus. The sequence goes on along the minus strand of NW_004524832.1, from coordinate 2,966,920 downwards.
ATCAGCAGGGAAGAGATGCCCTAAAATTTCTGGCAGATGGGAAACTGAAGAAGAAAGGGCAACTCACAGAAGGCCTCAGCAAAAGTACACAGAAAAGAGGCTTCAAGCGAAGGGCAAGATCCATTCTGCAGGCCCCAGAGTAGCCGTGATTCACAGATTCATGCAGCTCAGTGTCTGTGGTAAGGACAGCAAGCAGGACCTAAAATGGATGGATGTTAAACAATGCACAGCTGTACACAGTACTTTGGCGCTCAGAACATCCCTTTCAACTCTCTACCCCAGATCCCAGTCAGGAAAAGAAGAAAAAGAAAGAGGAAGAGGAGAAGGAGGAGGAGGAAGAGGAGGAGGAAGAGAAGGAGGAGGGGGGAAGGAAAAGAAGAAGGAAGAGAAAGAGGAGGAGAAGGAAAAGAAAAAGGAGGAGGAGGAAGAAGAGGAGAAGGAAGAGAAGGAGGAGGGGGAAAAGGATGAGAAGAAGGAAGAGAAAGAGGAGAAGGAAGAGAAGAAGGAGGAGGAGGGGGGAGGAAGAAGAGGAAAGGAGGGGGAGGAGGAGAAAAAGCAGAAGGAGGAGAAGAGGAGGAGGAGGAAAGGAAGGAAGGAAGGAAGGAAGGAAGGAAGGAAGGAAGGAAGAAAGAAAGAAAGAAAGAAAGAAAGAAAGAAAGAAAGAAAGAAAGAAAGAAAGAAAGAAAGAAAGAAAGAAATCCCCCTTTTTAGGAAAACTAAAGGGAGCTGGGGAGATAGCTTGGTGGTCTAAGCACCTGCCTGGCAAGCACAAGGACCCAGATTCAATCCCTGGAACCACATGCCATGCTGTGCCCTTTACATGCCATGCCAGCCACCAAAACTGGGCATGGTGGCACACGCCTGTAATCACGGCACTGGGGAGGGTGAAAGAAGAGGATCATTACAAGTCAGAGCTGAGTAGAGAGACCCTGCACCAAATAAATAAATACAAATTTTTTAAACATTTTTAAAAATAAAAATAATTAAAAGATTGAATGTCTCAGGAGAACTAGGTCACTCACTGTGAGTGAAGCCACCATCCACTAACATTTCAAGGTCCCCAGTGTAGTGCTGTGCAGCAGGCCAAGGGAGAAATCAATCCAATCAATGCAGGAAGGTTTCAGAAAAGAAATCCCAGGAAGAAAACTTATGGAGAAGCTGCCAGAGACTTCCTACAGTGCTTCACTACTGCACACACCTACGAAACAGCAAGGGAAGATGTCATGAGATGGGGAGGGACAGGTACAGGAAGAGAACTAGATCAGAGAACACAGCTGAGTTAGGTACTAGCTGTCGGCCTCAATTTTTTATGACTGAGTCATGGAATCAACATACTGACAAGACACACAAGACTGAACTGAGACCAGAGAATGTAAATAGAATCAATACAAACAATTAGCAAACTTACAGAGCACATGAGTTGAAGGATAAGAGGGAACAAGAGACGAAGACCCTAACGTTGAACCTTAACCTTTCAAAGAGAGGGTTCTGGAGATTCTCCTACAGTTATCAGAACAATAAATGATATTGTAGATATAGAAATTCAAAACATTCACTTTTCAGGGCGGTTTTCTCTTTGGGGAGGAGCCAGAAGTCACACCACCAGATCCAGTGAATACAGCAGATGAGGCTACATCACAAAGCTTTTATGTAACGGGAATGTCTGCACACACTTGATCACTGAAGAACAATCATAAAAGTATAGTAAACATTTAAATTTAGAAGTTTTAATACAGTAGAACACACACTGCCATTTATCCCACTCCCTTTAAACACACTTGTTCTATTGTCCCTGGCAATGGGTCTTTTATGATAAGAATTTATTTTTGTCAAGCATGATGGCTCACAGCTGTAAGTCCAGCACTCAGCAGGCTGAGGCAAGAGGGTTGTTGGAAGTTCAAGGCCAGCTTAGGCTGCAAAGTGAGTTCAAGGATAGCCTGAATTGCATAGCAAAACCCGTTTCAGAAAGACACACATAAATAAATAAATTTTTAAAATTTAAGCAATCACTGCATCGTTCCACCACCCATATCAAGCCTGGTGAGAGGAGATGGGACAAAGAATGAAAAGTGGGCAAAGTCCGTGAGTGCAATCAAAATCTATCACACCAGAAATCCAACAGAAAAACTGGAATGAATGAACAAATGGCTCCAAGCTTTTCCTATTAGATAGATAGATAGATAGATAGATAGATAGATAGATAGATAGATAGATAGATGATAGATAGATACAATTACCTGAGAATTAATATTGAAAATCACGAAAGCTTTTGCTACCCAGTGTCTCAGTTACTCTTCTCTCATTGCTGGGACAAATACCCAACACCCAAAATGAAGGAAAGAAAGGTTTATTTAACTCACAGTTAATGGAGGATTCAGTCCATACTCAGCTGGCTCCAAGGCAGAGTGGCACAGGGTAGAGAGCAACCTTTCATGGTAGTGGCAAAGAGCAGAGAGCAAGGGAAGAGTAACAGTGACAATGGCTGCAGAGAGCACATCTGTTTCTATTAAATTGCATTCAGGCTGTCTGCCCCAGGCGGGGTGCTGTACTCACACCCCTAATCCCAGCAGCACCCACACCCAAAATCCCAGTGGATCATGAGTTAATCACAAACTCTAGAAGTCTGCCCCATGACTGCATGAGGCTTTGGGGGGACAACTAGACACAAACTTTAACACCCAGCCAAGTGGAGTATGGACTAGGAGCAGGGATGTGAGAGAAGAAAGGAGTGTTTCATGATGACCGTTCTGTATTATTTGGCTTTCATTTTTTGTTTGATATAAATAAGCAAGTACTTTTCTTAAAAAAGAAAAAAAAAATCATGCTACAGTCTAAATGCAGTAAGTAGTCAAGAAATAGGATAACAGCAGAAATGGAAAGGAAGGTGTGACAGACACCAAAAGGAGAATTTTATAGACTCGATCAATAATTTAACACATAGCACAAAGAAATGGAGGACCTAAAAGATTTTTCCAAAGTCTTGGCTCTGAATAAAAAAGATGTTAGAGTCACTACCAAAAATCAGGAATTTGGGAAAACACTCTTGCCTATGAAAAATATGCCTAGTACAGTTTGAGTCTTTTTGTAGGAGAGGATATTGGAAATAAGTGAATTTATGTAGCATAAATATTTTCTCATTTCAAATATCAAAACCTAAACAGTCAAATGGATTCTGCAGAATGGGATCTTTTACTTTATGTTATGCATGTGATTAGATAGCTAGTTGTTGTCAAATGACAAAAAGGAGAGAAATGTGCACCATTTCTAAAAAAACTATCCAGGCTTTACAAAGGAAAGACAAGTGCTTATCCTCCACTAACAGGATGGGGGTGGGGGGAGGAGGAGACCTAGGGAAGCGCAGCCAGGGCTTCCCAGATCAAAACTGGATGCCTTTAATTGGCACAATAAGATCATTGCAACCCCTAGGTGATAAATGAGTAACTGAGCACAGGCTTAACATTCAGTCAGATCTACTTTTGTCTGTGTGCTGGGATGAGGACAGTTTCACAGAAATATCCTGTGACACAAAAGAGTTGGGGTTTTTTTATGAGCAGAATATATTTATTGAGAAAAAGAAAGCTCCTGTCTGAGAGAGGGACAAGAGGGGGGCCCGAGCGGGTAGTTTCCTACCAAAGAGTTTTAAACGTGTATGGTAAATAGTTTGAAAGTAATGAAAATAAATTATGCCAATAGCACCACCCACTGGGCACAAAATAGATCGTCTAGACCTGCCATGAGAGACCAGAACATGATCCACCATGGTGTGTGCATGCAAACACACCACACACACACACACACACACGCGCGCGCGCGCGCGCACACACACACACACAAAATTTTTCCTAGAAGTTTTCAAAGCTTAAATTTAAGTTCAAAATCAAACAATGAAATGTTTCCCCCATGTATATCAGCAAAACTAATTAAGTAAAGACACATTATTTGGTCATTTTTTTTCCATCTAAAGCATATACATTTGAAAAACGCCTCTTTCCTAGCCTACCCAAGAGAAAATGGTGCACATGACACAGAATTACATTGCTAGGAATCATCTATGGTAGGCTAAAAGAAAAGCCCAAGCCCCATGCTAAATAAGATCCCCATGTTTTAATTCTTGAAACCTTTGAATATAAGACCTCATATATAAAAGAGCTTTTGCTGATGAGATTTTCAGATGAGAAATTACTCTGAATTACCATGGAGGGTCAAACATGATTACGAGAGTCTTTACAAGGGAAAGGAGATTGAGAAAGAAATGTAATGAAAGGAAGTAGAAGTCAGATAAATTGTGAGCTCCTAAGTTGGAGATAAGAGCTAAGAGCCAAGGAAACTAAGAAAAAAAAGCCCTTTCAATGCCTTTCTTTTATCCCAAGTGAGACTAATTTTGAACTTCTGACTTCTAGAGGTACTACATTCTTTTATGCCATCAAGTCTGAGATTATTTATATATATTATTTATATAATTTTTAAAAAATACATATACATACAAGTTGGGGAGACAGGTTGGTAGTTCTTTATAAAACATGGACTCATCCTATAACTCAATAATGCTATAGTTGTTTATCCATGAAAAATAAAAACATGCTCACATAAAAATTATAATGAATGTGGATGACTCTTAAACACCCAAAACTGGATATAACCCTAATATCCATTCACTAGAAGCTGGACAAACATGCTGTGTTATATTCATATATTGCAGAATGCTATGAAAATGAATTCCTGCTACAAGCTACATGATATTAATGTCTCAAATGTAATATGCTATATGAAAGAATTCAAGGTCCAAAAGCTGCAGATCATATGCCCTCTTTGGTATGACATTCTGAAAAGGAATATCAATAGGGATAAAAATCAGGTTAGTAGTTTTTTGGATTAGTAATGAGCAAAAAGAACTGCAGAAGAGTTTGAGGAAACATTTTGCAAATATTTCATAATTATAGTGATAATTAGTAGACTAGGATTGCATTTTTCAAAAACCAAAGCACTGTACATCTTCAAAGAATGAATTTTACTGTAAGGAAATGCAGCCTCAATGTACCTAACTCTGAAAAGTGAAATGAAATGCAAGTAGCTGGAAACTGGACTGGCCACTGGCTCATCTCAAGATTTCTCCAAACTGAAGTCCTGAGCTATGTGGAGTTGAGCCATTGTGAAGCAAGATGTGGTTGTGATGAACAGTAATGGTCAGGCTCTCACACACTGCTGAGGTTCATGCTGAAATGGGTTAGAGGCACTCAACGTTTTTCTTTATATTTCTTCCCACTACTCTGTTCCTCATCTACCCAGTTTCCTTCCCCACATGTAGCCTTCATTACGAGTTTCACAGGTAACCCTCAGAAGTACGCTATTATAAATGCATAAAGATTTTTCTTTTAACACATGAGTGATGTGACCATTAATACTGATATGTAAGTTTAATTGTATTAAGAAATGCCTAGCAGGCTGCTAACACACACATCTGGATGCGTCTGGAGCCATGACCTCTGGGTGTCTCCAATCCCTGGCCTCTTCCTCTCCGACTGTTCCCCTGCTCTGCTTCCTGGCTGCCATGAATGTGCATTACTTTACCCATCCTCCTACTGACTGACTTTCAGACGTTGTTTCAATGTTAGAAGCAATGCTACAATGAACCTATTTTAGTTCACATATGTAGTAACTGCAGTTCCCTAAAAATACATCTGTCAAATCAAAGGTTGTAGTGTATGTGTTGGTAAATATGATGATGCTGAATACTTCCCAAGGCGGTAGAGCAACTCACCCCTATGCAAGATGGTGTTAGCCATTAGCAAGAACTGTTTGATTTCTGCCCAACTGAGAAGTGAAAAATCATACATCATAGTTGTTTTGCACTGATCTTACTATGAATGAAGTTATACATCTTCCCAAATCTTTCAGAATAACTTACACTATCAACTCTAGAAAAGATTGTTCATGTCCTTATCCTTCATTTTTCACGGTCCATTTTAAATGATCTTTTTTCTTTTTTTTTTTTTTTTGCGGAACCAGGGTTTGAACTCAGGCCCTTGTGCTTGCAAGGGAAGCACTTATTCCACTGAGCCATCTCCCCAGCTCATGGTCCATTTTACGATGTATGTAATATGTGAAATATGAATCTAACTGAATCTTTTCCTGGATGACTATCCAACTATCTTCATACCACTTAGGTATATAAAAAGAAATCATTTAATTTCTACATGGCAATTAAGACCTCTCTTTATCACATGTTCAAATATATGAGCCTCTATAATTGGGTTTGCTATTTTATCTGTCTATGCAACAGTTCTACATGAATTAACTACTCAGGCTTTATAATCTGTTACAACATGTGTAAAGAATAATGTTCCCTCGTGGCACTCACTTAGTTTTGCTTGCAATTTTATTTTCACATGAAATTTAGAGTCAGTTGGCCTAGTTCTGAAAAAAGCTCACTGGCTTTATAATAACTCCCAGAAAGAGCTGGGCAGAATTACAAAACTGGATAAATGTAAAAAATATTCAAGTGCATTAGTTGATTTTTTTGAAACATGACAAGGCTTATATTGAAAGCTAGTGAGATATTTAAGAACAACACCTTCAAATATATCAGTTTTCAAATGAAAAGTATAGATAACTGAACTCGGTTCTGCATCAAAATTGTCTACATGGTTTATGGGTTAAAAACTCCAATGTCATATGTACACACAAACAAGTTTTATGGTTCCCTTAGATATTCTAATAACATAAAAGGTTGTGAAAAAACTATTTAAAATCTTTCAAATGGAGAGTATCCATTTTATCACAAAATTGTATTGATGACAATTACTTTGTTTTTAGAAACATATGCCCAAGATTGTAAGAACAAATAGGAAAAATTTGAAATTGCCTGAAGAGGTGGTTTGAAAGCAAAAAAGAAATGGTAAAAATCAGAAGACAAAAAAAAAAAAAAAATACTTGATCCTTCCTAAAAAAAAAAAAAAATTATATTATCTCAAAAGTGGCAGTTCATAAACTTAAAAATGAGTTTATAACAAAAAAAGAAAAAGCTAAGATTCTGAAATTTTATGTTAGATTTTAAAATAAGCTTTCCTAGTTAGCACACAGTGCCACACGAGCCACCAGAGCGGATGCTCGAGTGAGCACGCAGCACGTGCCCTGCAGACCCTTGCACCCTCCTCCTTCCGTGCCGGGCAGGAAATCCAGTTTGTGATACTGCACTTCTGTGCTCAAAGAACGGGCTATAAATGCAATTCTCAGCAAACATCACTGCCAATTCACTGGCTTAAAGAAAATGCTATCATCTTTAAATACACAGACTTTCTAAACACACACACACATAATTCAGAGGGAAAGAAATGTTTATTTGTCATTAATCTTTTACCATAGTTTTGTAGGTTTAATTGAGTAGTAAACTTGATTAATAACATTTCCAGGAGTTCACAATTTTAAGGCTAAGGTTCTGCTAAAGGTAATATGGTTATGAATTTAATATACATGAAGCTTTATAAAAGGCTAAAAGCGATCTGCCCTTTTAGAGAAAACTACGAAGGATGCAGGCACTTGACATAGTAACGTAATGCACTTCAGTACTGCAAGTGTCAGACGCAGGAGGGTCTCACTGGAAGAGCAAACAGAAGCACCACTATCTTCTCCTCCTTATTCAGCAGCGTGCTACAGTGAGTAAGGCAAGGTGGTGGGCGCTGGCTTCTGGAAGCTGAGCTGCAAGTGTGGGGAAGGCGGTGGGGCAGGGGCCGGCACAGGGCCGGGAAGGCACTCCCCAGCAGCACGTCAGTCATCCTCTCCTCCACAGAGCAGCAGCAGGGCTTTCTTATAGTCCCCAGATGTGTCACCCTACAACCCAAACGCACCATTAACCTCCATGACTCATGGAACCCACAGGAAGTACAACACCAGGACACATCTGCCAAGAAATTTTGTTCCTATGACTTTTCTCCCAAGTGGGTAATCTCCCTGTGACTTTCACATTGGGAATGTTGAGCAAGGAGTTTCTTACCAAAGAACTGCTTCGTTTTCTAAATTTACTTGTTAAAGGCATAGTTCTATGATAATTAAGTTCCATATCTCTCTAGGAATACAGAGAACAAGGAAACAACAATCTGACATCAACTCCTACATATAGTCTTCACGTTTCTACTGCATATTATGCATCTGGCTCAAGACACTGGCAAAGCTGAGGCCATGCACAGGATGCTGCTTTGCCTCAAAGACAATGAAGGTAGAACATATTTAGCCTCTGTCTCATACTCAGATATGGATGAAATATTAATGTTTCAAGCTGTAAGGACAAAGGCAAACTCTGGTGTCCTTCAACCCAACTAAACCACACACACTAAATGAGAAGGTTTTGCTCACTGAAATCCTGTCCTGTACTTGGCCCACACTGCCATATCCAATGGATGGGGTGCCAGAATACCTTAGGCCAAATTTAATTCTAGATCACAGAGTGCCTTGCTCTTAAAAGAACAAAGCTAATAGTAACACCTGTTAGCTTAACGCTCCCCTAACAGTCTAATTTCTATTTTGGGTTGAAAGCCAGCTAACTCCTTCATTCCATCCCTCATTCCACTTTCCCACCCAAGCCATCCCCAGCCCCATGCTGAAAAGTCACTGCCATTTCCTCTCTCAGGCTGAATTCATGACTTCAGCCCCCCTGATCTTCTGCTGTACTCCTTGGGTCCCTAGATCTTAAATCTGCCTCACAGTACCCAGGTTCTTTAATCAAGAGATGGCTTGGCTGGCTCTTCCCTGAACTATGAACTAACACCAGAGATATGGTGATAACAGACAATTAAGGAAGGAAAAAGCTGATATTCTAGAAAGGAGGAAATAACAGACATTGCAACTAAGAAAAGACAGAGAGAACACATTATTATCAGAGGCAAGGACTTGGGCTTGTTGAGTCACCTGTCACCACTACTACATAATGCTTCTAGGTTAACCAAGAAGCTCAGCCACACCAATAGTCAAGCTCTCCCTGGGGAGCCACTGTCCCTAATTCAGAAAGCACTAGGCTGAGTTTCACTCCTTTAACTCCTAACTCTAGCTATATAATTAAAATGTAAAGTTCACACAAGAGTTGGATTCTCCCATCCATGTCTTGCATGCTACCTATTGACCTCCTCTAGGCATTGAAACATAATTTACAAAACGGTTCTAAAAACCTTGCTAAGCTTTGTGCCTAGATGTGCCCCCAAAGCCTCATGCCATTACGGGAGCACACTTCTTGAGTTTGCGACTGATTCATGGTCCAATGCTGGGATTATGAGTGTGAGTGCCATTCCCGCCCTAGGGCAGGTACCCACATATAATAAAAGGGAGGGAAAGAGGTTTGCTTTTTCTCTCCTCCTTCTTTTGTTCTTACTGTGTTTGCTGTCTTCCGCTGCCATGAACTGCTGCCCTCTTCCATGTGCCTCAGAGCCAGCAGATTATGGACTGAAACCTAAATAAACTAAATAAACTTTTTCTTCCTTAACTTCGGAGCACCAGGTTATTTTGTCTCAGAGTAAGAAAAGTAAGCAAGACATACCTTAATCATGGAATAAAGAGAGGTGGCAAAATTCTTCCTGAACTCCTTCCTAATGTTAAACAGATCAACCTCACTCCTGGACACCATAACTCTGATGAGGGTATGGTCATCTGTCCCGGCTCCCTTTAAAAAACAAAAAGAAAGGTATATTGTTTACAAATGTCAAGCACAGCATCAAACCCCCTGACCTGGGGTAACTTAATAAATTCAAACAATGCAGTAGACCTGGGTTATATATTTTAAGAGAAAATATTCCCATAATCAGAGATGGAGAAAATAACTAAAATGATAAATTAATTTTATTTTTATTTTATTTTTTAATAATTTTATTGAGAAACAAATAGCAATGAGACAGTTTAAATAATTGATACACTGCATATTATTGTCTTAGTGGTTATTCACTGTACAAGATGTAGACATGATATCCTGTCCACAGACACTATTAGAACAAATCTCTCTATTCACTGAATTAAGAGAATGTAGTTATATATCTATCCTAACCAAAAAATGATAAATTAAAAGCTTCAGGATACCCACTTACCTTCATAGCATAGTAGAGGGTTTCTGCAAGGTAGGCAGGAATACTCCGAATAGATTTCACTAAGAAAATAAATAATGCAACGATCAGATGCTATTTTAACAGGAAAATTAACACAGGCCTAACATAGGTATAACTCTGTGGTAAAGAACTTGCTTAGTATGTGTGGGGCCAAGAGGTCAAGCCCCAGCACCATAAAAAAAATAATAATAATAATACTGAGTTTAAAACAATATAAAAAGAAAAGTAACATGTTACAGAGCTGCTTATTTGTAACCGGACCTGATTTCCTCACTCACAGTACGTCCCTAGATGCCAACGTCAATTTTCCTTGGAGTTGTGTTCTACATAGAAAGGCCTGCGGAACAAGGGTGCCTTTCTTCAATACCCCTTTGTTCCTTGAGCACTTCTGGATATTGCTGTTTTGGCAGCCTGGGTTTTTACTACACCACAACCTCCTTCATCACCAATGAATTAAACCACTTTGAAACTTTTATTCTAAGACATTCAAGCAAGTCATAGAAGATAACCGTCCTATCTAATCTTTGAAAAATCCTGGACTATCTTCCTATATCCTCTATATTGTTTGAAATCCATGATACATTAGTAGCTTGACATTTGTCCAAGTCTGGACAAATACTCAAACTGACATCAGAAGAGTTTATCATCTCTGAACAAGGATATTATGCTAATACCCCAGTCTGCTCAGCTTTGGGAAAACTTTCAGATGAAAAGTCCTTAATACACCAAATTTATCCTTGAATGATGAGGTTTTTGAACTCTTCCTTTTCCACTGCCTAAGAAGAACTGCCACTAGCAATAAAAAGGTCATTACTTTCTGTGTATTCTAATTATAAAGTTTTCTAGCAAAAGCTCAGGAATGGCACACTCAAATAAAAAGCTACCTTGAGTATTGCTTCTTGCAAATATTTAGCTTTTTCTCAAGGGGAGAAAAAAATTGAGCTCCCACTAGAACAAACTTTAGACAGAGGCTCCCTGAAGACCCACGAGAGAAGCAGGACCAATGGGAATCCACAGGTTCACCTCTTTCACAAACTGGCTTCGGAGCACACATAACCTAGTGACCTACACACGCTCAGCTTCTCAGATTAGTCTAAATTTTTACTTATGATAAAATTCCAAATTACTTCACCTGAAAATAACTATCATCTCATCTTCTATTATATCAAAAATACTCTTTTTTTTTTATTAACCACATGACAATCTCTCAGTTTGCCTCAAAGCTATGAGGATAGTACTTAAGATTATTCTAAAATTCCATTGGTATAGGTAACAGTATTTATAAGCCTCTAAGGTAATGCCCACAACATATCAGGTTCATGACAAAATAGTAAGTTTAATGCAGTTTCAAAATGATTCTTTTAACAACTCCTAGTATTTCCATTTTGAACTAACCTGATGATCATGTATTTCTAACATCACAACAAATTTCTAAGTTAGAAACTTAGGAGTTGCTTGTCACCCAATAACATGACGTCTGTTTTTCCACAAAGGAACGTGTGGTTATCCTCAGATTTAGTCTCAGCTGAATAACACACTTTACCTCTTCTCACCACAAATATGACACACACTGCCAAATACCTACCAACAGCAAGCAGTAGCTGCTCCAAATTACCAGAAGTCTCCCGGTCAATGGTTTCCTCAATTTGAAATCCTGATATAGTCATGTACTTGTCAAACACTAAAAAAAAAAACAAAAAACATTCTCAATCACATAAGGAACATCTTTCCAGAAAGAAGGTATTTAGTCTGACCAGGTATTGTCCTACCGACCATTCATATGACAGAGCCTTTTCTCCCTTTACATAAAGCCTGGTGGTTTGTGTTTTACGTGCCAGGCTCTAAACGATGGTTTATAAATGCTTTGTTCACTGACTTCCCAACTTCCCTAAAAGTGATAACCATGAGAATTAAAGTAAATCTACTATAGGGAATTCTAAGTAATGTTTCTCTTTCTTCATAAAAAGATGCATGACTATCCCTTTCTTTTCTACTGGCCAGGAAATGGTTATGTTTGGAGCTACAGCAGCCAATTTCTGGTGATAAAGCAATGAGCATGAGAAAAAAAAACAAAACATTAAAGATAATAGAACATGAAAACAAATTTCCAAGTCATACCAAATCTAACGTGTAACTCTACCTTCAGAAATAAAGCCCAATTTGTAAAGCCACTCAGGATTTTCTGTCCCCTGCCAGCCAACTCAGTATCAACCAGTAAGTACCAAAAGCATCAGTGAAAATTCAGAGCTAGGGTCCTGGTATCGATGTCTACGAGGATGATGTGTAGCGAGTCAGTGCTCAGGAGCTTTTGACTCTGACAATAAGATGCTAGAGCCCTCTGACAGGGATGGGTAGACTACGCAAAGGGTAATCAAAGTTCTTCACATCACTACACAAAAAGGTAAAAAAGAAAAAATGGATTCATTAAATGTCTCATAGGTAGCAAGTATTTTGCCATACTGGCTTATAGTTTGAAAACTGATCAAAGTGTTTGTCTCACACAGATTTTTCACTCACCTCTTCTCAAATGGGACAAACTTCGTGTTCCAAAGATGGTGATGAATTTTTCTTCATCTGTCCCCCATTTCAGTTCTCCAGCCTGAAACAGAGCCTGCAAAATTTTCAACCTCAATTAATAAAATGTTCTGTGATTCCTTCCCAAGTCCTGAATCACCCTTGTTCTTTGTTCCATGAATAGTGAATTCACCTGATTCATCATCGTATGCTTTTCATTTCTAAACTTTCCTATTCTGATACTCAGCCCACTGAAACTGGAGCTACTTGGCAGCTCGCCACTGAACTGTGCCCCCACAGATTAATGGGCCAGGGCAGCAAAGCACAGCCAGAGTGCAGGATTAAATCTTTCAAGACATCTGCTGTAACTCCCGATCTTTCAGGCACAACAGGATGGGTGGAAGGAAAAGTTCTGATCATTTTGGTGTTGATACATCCACTTACAGGCTGGGAAATGATTTATGTGGGAGCTAAGTTACCTGTATTTTCTGTTTTACTTGTTCTATCACTGTCCAACTGCACAGGACAAAAAGTATATCCCACATTTTATCTTTGCAACCAAAAGTGAAGGCTAGCTATAAAATGTGTTCACATTTCTGAAAAGCAAAATAAATTTTAAAAAGATGCTAGTGTAGTGTGGTGGTTGGAATGTATCAGGCACCTAATAAACACTTGTGTTGAATCATTTGAATGCCAATATCTACTTTCTTTTTTTTTTGGTGGCACTGGGGATTGAACTCAGCCCCCTACGCTTGCCAGGGAAGTGCTTATTCCACTGAGTCATCTCTCCAGCCCCCAATATTTACTTTCTCACATGAAAAAAGAAAGATGATTTCCAGAGCCCATGTAGCTGCTTTAAAAATAACTATATATAAGCATTATCACTAAATCTGAATCCATTTATTGAGATGAAGGCAATTTATTAAAACCCAAGAATCAGTCCATGGCATCATACCGAACTACTCTTTAGTTGTTAATTTCAAGTTATTACCTGTTAAGCCCAGGTGCATGAAATGTGTTATAGCTGTTACCCAGAGGTAGCAATCCAAACAAGAGCAGAAAGTAACAATTACCTGCACTAGAGGTGAGACTCTGATCATAATACTTCTAAAAATATTGATTATGGTGGTCTAGATCTATTTTTATTACATTTCCAAATAACTAAAGACAAAGGTAAGACATCTTTACACACAACTGTGAAATCAATTTACTTTAAGGATAAAAACAACCAATATCACGTCTGTGGATGATCTTCATAATAATGATGGCGATGGTGTCTTCACATTGAACAATGATACTTAAAGATTTTGCCTTGTTCTAATCTATGTATCTTTCCTCTAAACAAGAATGTCCAGGATCCATGAGCCGCTAAGGATCGAGGACCTCTGTCCTCCTCAGGCAGGCGCCTTCCCTTTACAGTTCCTCCTGAGCACAGTTTGAAAACCCTGGCTCAGGGCAAAGGACAGAGGGTGGAGGAGCAGGAAAGACCTGACTCTGGCTCTTATCTGTGAGACCTCCGAGACCTCCGATGAGCTACTTAGTCACTTCTTAAGCCTCCGCCTTGGTCTGCAGAGCAAGAATCCTGGTTCTTCAGGGTCATTAATAGAGATAGCATAACCTAGGTAATTCCTGAGCAGCACCACACAATCAGGAGGTGCTCAAGAACACTGACTCCTTTCTCCTGCCCTCTCCTCTTTCTGAACTCAACTTTTCCTCCACAGATAATATAGAACAAAACTTTAGCAGAGAAAATACAAATTAATTTCAGTACTTTAAAAATATTAAGTCAGTGTAACATTTTAAAAAGATAGCATCAATTTGACACATTAAAAAATATTTCAAAATAAAACATTATCTACAAAATGTTTAGCTCCTGGGTGAATCACTCACTGCAGTTTATCAGATTCCTAATTTAACATGAATCCTCCTGGTGTCAGATATTAAAGACAAAAACTCAAAAGCTTGTTTCAGTTTACCTTAAATTTCTCAATTAAGAAATCTTAAATTCTCATTAGTGGTAGGTGTTCACCTGCCATTGCTATGAAGTCTAAATGTGTTTCTTTTTAGAAAGCCCAAAGAATAACTACTTCCAGCAGGTTGAATTACTAATAACATTTTAAGGAATCAAAACCTGCAGCCAGCATAGCTTGCTCTGCTGACCCCAGTCACTGGAAGGGAAGAAAAGCCTGGCCCAAAAGGTATTTGAAAACAGCCCCGTAAGGCAGATTGTCCAACATCCCACTTTCAGGCTCTGAATGATTACATCCACTGCACCACAGGAAATGCCAGCCGGTAGACACAAAGTGTGGTCCCAGGCTTAGAAGCCTGGGAGTCTCCCTGAGAACAAGGTAGAAGCTTGGGGCTTCGAGGTCCTACCCAGACCTGTGGAATCAGAACCTCAGTGCAACAAGATCCCCTGGTGACTCACACACCAACCCACGTCGACACAGTGCACTGTCATGAGAGCTTTGCGGGGAGAAATCAGTGGAAATAGGTTAAGGGCACTGCCTTCCCTCGAGAGCCTCAGGAATCTCATTACTGCCCTGACTGCTTGGAAACCTGCCCGCAGCTCACTGTGAGGCTGGCAGAGCCGCTCTCTACACAGACGCCACAGAGAGTTTCCAGAACTCCACTCCTGAGAGCAGGAATGAGGTCATCAGCACTGCCTCCAACCAAGACCGCAAGAAATAATGCCTGGAAAGAAGCAAGGTCATCATCTCATTGTCAAGCAAAAGCCCTAACAGATGGGACATGACCTTGGAGGCTGCCCTGGCCCTTCCTGACCGCTCTCCACCAGAAAGTGGATGTAAACTGGATCTGTGCTCCGGGGGTGCATTTATTCAGCTCTTGATAGGACAGTGGACTGGAGAAGCAACGAGACTGCTGTTTGGTGAAAGGGTTTTGGGGTCGGGCAGGCCTGCCAGGAATCCCTGCTCCACTGCTATTTGGTAAGAATGTGGGCTTGTTTACTCATTTACAGAAGAGAAACTAAAGGAGAGTTGAGTGCTAATTCATTCACCAGTTACTGAGTGCCAACCATATGCTTGAAGCCAAGTGTGCAACTGAACTGGCCGCTCAGTGCCTGGGGAAGGCTCTCACTGAGGGGTGACTAGTGTGGGGACAGGCCACCTGGCATGATGCTGTTTTCCTGTAAGGTCCACAGGAATCACCCTTGAAGCCTTGGGTGTAGCTACCTGGAAAACTCAGTTTTCCTATAGGTCAGCTCAGGGCTGACCTCTGAAGAGGACTTGTCAGGAGAAGGGGTGGAAAGAGCAGGAGAAGGCTAGGGGCGAAAGTAAGAAAGACACAGCCTGGGGGCTGGGGGGTGGCTCTCAAACCACATCTGTAGGCCTGGACTTGATCCTGGGCACAGTGGGACCCCCAAGGGTTTGAAAGTCTTGGACCAGAATGTGACACAACAGGCTGGCATTTGATAAGCTACAGTGGGGCGAAAGTCAAATACTGCATTTCTGAAAGCCATTCGGTTCTTTCCCTGTCTCCTACAAGGCAGCGATCACGGCATTCTGAAGCCACTGTGCAAGCACATCAACCCACTCAGAAGAACTGATGCTCCCCTCTTCCCTAGCAGCAGTCAGGGCATGAGCTCTCCAGTTCCTACACAGAGAAGGGATGAACCCAGCAGAAGAGCACCTCCATTCCCTCCTTTCCCAGTCACAAGAAACAACCAAGACTGCATCTACCTAACAGAAAGCACAGCGAGGGAGGCAGGGCTACCCCAGGTAAGTCTAGGAACCCAAGTATTTCCTGTATGATCGATTTCCACTTTCCACCTCTCCTGTTTCAAATTCCCTACCACCTATTTCCCATAGCTGAGAGCTTTATAAACCACACTGAGATTATGCTGGGATGTGTGAGTCCCTTAAGTGTGAATATTCCTTTGAGAATCACTAAAAAGCAGCTGCCAGAGCGCTGCTGTTCAGAATTCTGTGGAAGGAAATGCTGAGAAGCTTCCTAATGTGAAACTAACCTCTCATCTATCATGTAATAAGACACCACATATCATTAAAGCTTTTATTCTTTGTCTTTTCTACAGCTAAGAGACTTTCTGCATCATAGGCAGTGCTGTTAACACCTGGGTCTTACTGCTGTACAATTTTTCTATTTTATGAATGTCCCATAATCACAAAAAAAATCCTAGAATGTGTCTAGGTAGAATTTGCTATGTAATTTATTTTATTTTAGCTTGGAATAAAATAACTGTTTTGTTGGCCAGAACAAAAGAGATGGGGGCACAGAAAGAAAGAAACCTACATGTGTGGTCTTATGTCAAGGACCCAACCACCAAATCACTCCTAGACGCTCGTCCAATGTACACTGTGCCTCTCCATGAATTCTTTTTCATCCCTGAGTCCTTACTAATCACCATCAGATGGTGGCTGCACTCACCTGAGCATCTTGTTCAACCTGATTTTCATCAATTCCAGCATCAGAGTCCCTGTTTGCCTGTAAGACAAAATATGTCACATTACTGAATTATACTGCCTGTTCCTTCTGATGACTATGGACATAAAGCTTTGTCTCTTAGCAACATCATGCTTCTTCTAAGAGCCTATCAGGCCTAAGATTTCACACTATCCCAACTCTAAAACTAATCTGACTCCTCTGATTTTAAATTTTATGGAAGAGAAGGATATGCATTGTTGTCAAAAACAAGTGGGTGTTTTAGCTATTAAGAGCTTAGCTGAATATACATAAATATAAGGAAGCACAGGCAACATTCTGAGAGCCCAGTAAGGATCAGCAAGTACCAAAAATTATAAAGTGGCTATACATAACAGAGGGCAGTCCAACCTCAGAGTCTTTAGGCAAATATGACTCGTCCCCACCCAATACCTGAAGGAGGACCACCAACATTCTCTGGTAGTTCCCTGATGTATCCCCCACCACGTCATCTTCCAGGCTTGAGCCATACTCTGCAACAGAATTAAGTCATACTTACTTCCAGTTTCTAGCAAGCACAAGAAGGTATTTTACCCCATAAACCAATGAAAAACATGAAAGGAAAAAAATACTGTATTTGCTAAATATGAGTGTTTCAGTGACTGAAGGCAGATACTTTTGAGCAGCTTGACAAAAAATTAAAGTCTCTAAAAGGCACTTGATTCAAATTCAAATCACAAGAGCCAATTAGAAATGCTTTCACCCATGTATTTATTAATCTGAAGACACATTAAAGGGCTATAAAGCCTCTCAAGCCTAATCAGTCACAACTCGAAGCTGTTTTGCTTGCTTTCAAAGTTTTACCTAATTGGTTTCCAAGTATCTTCCACCCTCCAGCTGCTTTTCCTTGCACATCACCTTCCCTCCCTCTAATAAGATTTTATTTTTCCTCTGTAGCAAGTGAAGTTAGCTTTGAGAGACAGCAATGTCATGGTGAAGAATGAGCCTTCTACCTCTACTGCCATCCTTCAACATATGATCACAGAAAAAGGAAGACCCCAAGATAGAGGGGACTTGACACCCTTCCCACTCAGACAGCCGCTATGACAAGGAAACAGAGATTACCTTAGTACACTTGAATATTTAATCACTATTTGAAAGCAGGTGAACTTTAAAATTCTAAAGCCTCCATTTCTAAAAGAAAAAATTATATTTTTTTCCCAACCAATTTTCCCAACAAATGCAGGAATCTGACTCCTCCCTCTATTCCAACACCTGTAAAGAATCAACCATCAGACCTTATCAATGGTTTCTTTCCTCTTTGGTTTAAGCTTGGCAAGCCTCCTATCACCCTAGGTAGGGCCATAAGTTCTCAACACCTAGCTTACCTCCTCACACATCTGGCTGCCAAACGAGCCCCTTGATTCAAAACTCCTTTCTTCCTACAATTGCTCCTTCAGCACTCCACTGCCCATTTAGGAATTTACCATGTCTGCCTTTGAACCAAGCTCAAATTCACCATCCAGTCATGCAAAACCATCTGTAACATAGCTGAGTGCTGACAAACCCTTTACAGCTTTCAAGGATACGAAGAGCCTGATGCAAGCCATAGGTTCACCATCACTGACCTAGCCTAACCGGGCGTATTCACCTTCCTAACGGACACA
>NW_004524832.1:2945641-2947749 GCF_000260255.1 Octodon degus | reverse complement strand
GTTCAATTTTTTAAATTCCATACATAAGTGAGATCATGCAGTTATTTGCCTTCCTGTGTCTGGCTTTTTCATTTAGAACACCTTCCAAGTCTGCCTGTGCTTCCAACTTCTATGCACACAATGCTGTAAGGCTGAAATAAAATAAAGTAAGACAGACTCAAAAGAAAAATCAAAATACATGACAGGAGTTCTCATCTTAAGGCTGAGTAAACTGCATAGTGTGTATGTGTGTATGTGTGTGTGTGCCTATGTGTGTATACTATTTCTTTATCCACTCATTTAAAAAGGGGATACTCAGTAAGCCCACTTAGACTTGAAAGTCTGCTGACTGTCTTACTTGCTCTATGATCCATCCCAACATCCAAACACCTGATGACTTCATTGTGGGTATTAGTTTGAATCTCACTACTGTTTATTGCAGTTGTACTAAGTCACACGTCCCCTGGCCCTCGGGCTGCACACAGACACTCTGAGGACAGGAGCTGTGTTTGCACAGCTAGGACAGTGTCAGATCTACAGCTAGTGCTCAGTAATTTAGCTGAATAGTACCCATCACACAGACATTGTACCCTCCAAGCACCTAACGTGCCGCCCAGCAGCATGAAGGCCCAATCATCAATGTCAACATTCACAGAAAGAGATCCTTGGGCAATACATCAAATAAACCTAAAAGCTAAGGTATATGTGTCACTTCTCCTCAGTGGTTGGGAAAGGTAATTATTTAGTCTAAATAATGGTCTAAATTTCATACTGTTCTGGCGTGATGGGTTACGAAGTCATTGCTAAGATCCACAGACTAACACTGCGACAGAGACACAACAGGCGTTGAGGCATGGAATCTGCCCACTGCATTACTAGCTCTTATGCCCTGCTCTTTCTCAGGAGAAAAAAGGAATGGGCTTCAGGACGTCTCACAAGAGAAGAACACCTCTCTGCTTTCCCTTTCATCTCATTTACTTAATTCCACTTGTAGGATACTCTAGGTTGAAATATAAAAGTGGACTAAAAGAAAAATCAAAGTGCAGAGTCCGCCATCCAAGCACTGCCATTACCTAAAACAAATACGCACCCCCTCAAGTCCTTTCATCAACTCTCATCTGGAAAGGAGCTTAGGTTCCTTTGCCCATGTTCCCAAAATACTTAGATGACTCCTAGCTTCTATGGGCACAAGAGCGAATTTATTTAAAGGAAGAAAAAGTACTTATAAACAACTAAAGCTAATGTAAAGGAAAGGTAATCTGTATATTCCTCTAATAATTTAAATCCTATGAAAAATGAAGTCCATCATTATTTACAGTTGTTTATAAACTATTTAAAATAGTTATAGACTGAAAGGGAAATGTTTTTATTCCTTCATTTATTCAACCACCATGCACTACCTGCCTGCTGTGTTTATAAAAGTACTACATTCAGGTTTGACAAATAAAAGTAATAAAGACAGGTGGTATATAATTCAAAATATTTACCTTCTTCATACACTTCTTTTATGGCTCTTATTTCGTCAGATGTCCTTGAAGCAATAATTTCTGTCAGAACTTTTTCATTTGTCCCAGCTCCCTATTTGGAAATTTATTTTTTAAGAGAGAAAATATGTCACTAAGATTAAAAAGAAAACTATCTTCCTAGAATAGATGTTATCAAATTGCTTAACCATTTAAACATCATCCAACACAACCTGTACTACTTCATTTACAAGTTCTGTTATTCATATGAACTTTTAATTAATTTCCAAAAAGTTTTATTTCTTTATTCTCTTTTGTCTACCAGAAATAATGTTTATTGTTAAATATATGTATACACTAATATACACACACACATGAGGGTATATATACAATAGATTATATAAATGTGTTACTTATAATTTGATCAGTTCATTCTAGTTAAAAAGCAAAACATTTTAATAATTTGAAATAACAAAAAGACTGAATAATAAAGATAAAAAAATTTAATATATTTATATGGAGGCTCATTGATATTTAAATAATCTGTACTTCAAATACTAAACCCTGATACCCAAGACAAATTCTACATGGAGTCACAAGCAAATTCTGTGGCTCACAAGGTAACACTATCTTAAAGACTTAAGTATAAAAGGCTTGCCTCCAGAG
>NW_004524832.1:2943818-2945126 GCF_000260255.1 Octodon degus | reverse complement strand
ATTTATTTATTTATTTATTTATTTTATCTAGTACAGTGACTCACTCTGCAGTTGAGACTCAGTGATCCTCCTCTCTCAGCCTCCTCAGCACTGGGATTACAGGTATGCGCTATCAGGCCTGGTTTTGGTGGCCAGCACCACATGCCCAGGGGTTCCAGGACCAGCACAGCATGCAGTGCTGGGGATTGAACTCAGGCCCTTGTGCTTGCCAGGCAGGCACTTAGACCACTAAGCTATCTCCCTGGCTCCTATTTCTGTTTCTTCATCAAAAAATATTAAACACTAAAAACCTAGGTTCATCCTCTGGCAGAATTTCAGCTACTGTTGACAGTCCTAAAACATTCAGTAAGAAAGCCCTTTCCTCAATAACCTACTCTTTGGGAGATTTTTGGTTTTTTGGGTTTTTTTTGTTTTGTTTTTTTTTTTACAACAGCAAAATATCAGACTCCGGACCTTGTACTTGCCAGGCAGACACGTGTGCCACTGAGCTATCTCCCCAGTCCTTTACTCTTTTGTTTATTCCAAAAGAATCACTGTAGGAAAATGAAGAGAATCTGCATAAACAGCCTCCTAACTGAATAAATATTTTTCTTCTTCTACCCCCTAAGACTCCCTAAACTATGTGCTTAATCTCAATTTCCCTCTTAAAATCCAGCTCCTAACCCCTGAACCATTTCTTAGCCCCCAGCTCCAGTAAATGTTTCAGTGCAACCTTAGGTAGACAACAACCCAAAGACTATTTGAGGAAATACATGTTTAGTTTTTGCTACAAGTAAAATGATAACATTTACCAGTTACTTTGTTGTCAACTAATCAGATAGCTTTCAACTTAAAAGAGTTTTAAAAAACTTCATTTCTAACATTTTTAAACTTGTTTCAAAATTGAAGACAGGCACAAAAATAAAATACGAAAAGCTCTAAAAGATTAAGAACTTAAATAGCTAGTGTTAGTGAGTTGAAGTATATAAAAACTATTAAATGATATCTATGATTTCTCTCCCTTCTTTCTCATTGACTTCTACAGTTGCGTCTTAGAAGTAGCCCTTACTGAAATAAGTCAGATACAATTTTTTAAAATAGAACAATTTAAGATGCAGTAATTACCCAAAGAAAATGGCATTATGTGGGACACAAGCGTTCCTTTCCTGTGTGCCTTTACCTTAAGAGCATGCTTCAGCTCATAGGCATCATAGAGATGGGAGGGCTTCATCAGGGCCACAATTAATTTCTCAAATTTTCCAGTCAGTTCTGATTTCAAGTCATCCAGAAGATCCTAATTCACAGAAAACACAAGCTGCTCAGCCAGAC
>NW_004524832.1:2926948-2942923 GCF_000260255.1 Octodon degus | reverse complement strand
TTGTTAGAATCAGCACAAAGGGAACCCAGATGGTCACAGCGAGGCACTGCAGTGGGGCTCACATGTGGAAAGGGGAACAAAACAAGGCCTCATGGGGAGCACAGAAGGCAGAGACAGGGCCTTCAGAGACCTCAGAGCACAGGGCAAGGAAGATAATCCCGTGAGGACAGGTCAGCTGGATATTACATACCAACAGTTGGCAACGTGGAGGAAAATAAAAACAGGCGAGAGTCCCAGAATAAATGGTACGACAGTAACAACGCCCAGTGTTACTGTTACTCTCCTGTTATCTTGCTTTCAAATTCTGTGTTTCTTTTCTTTTTAACATAAAAAAACAATAAATAATATTCTTTACCAAAAAACAAATTACGACAATATTTCCTCCTTATCTGTGGCCATCTGCAAGCAACTGACCTCAACTGACA
This sequence comes from Octodon degus, assembly GCF_000260255.1. Lineage (NCBI taxonomy): Eukaryota > Metazoa > Chordata > Mammalia > Rodentia > Octodontidae > Octodon > Octodon degus. The sequence goes on along the minus strand of NW_004524832.1, from coordinate 2,942,498 downwards.
TTTGAGTAAAAAACTGCATCTGTACCAAATAGGTACATATATTTGTGTCATTTCCTAAATAAATGGGCAGCTATATTGTATTAGGTACAATAATTCAGAAATGACATAAAGTATGAGATGATGTTACATTATATGCAAATGCCCTGTCATTTTACTTAAGGGTATCTGCATATAATGTAACATCATCCTCTTATAGATGACCTGAACACCTGCACGCTTTATATCTGCAGAGTCCTCAAGCCAGTCTCTCACTGAAAGCAGGAAACTCTTAGAGCAGCAGCTACGCTCACACTGCACCTGGGCCTGAGGTGGGATCTTACCCTGCCAAACAGAGTCTTAAAGGCCTCGGCAATCTTCTGGCGCTGAGCATTACTTCGGGACGTTAACAGAGTCAGGATGGTCTCCTCATCGGTGCCTGTGATGTATGATTAACAATTATGACCTGGCTCCCCCATGGCCACTCTCAGTAACCCCCAAAGCTAGCTCCCCACTCATTCTGTTTGCTTCTATCAGCATATTAAATATATATTGTTTTACCCAATAATTTATTCAAAATATTTTTTAAAACCAACATATAAAACTGACAATATATAAAATGTTGTATTTCTGATATACACTACCCTCCATTCCCAACATATTTTGAAGAAAAATACTGCCTACTTTTTGACATTGCCAGTCTTATGGAAAACCCACTACTATTATGGACTATATTGGAATATTTTGCTGAATTCACGCACCTATAATATTTAAATGACAATGGAATACCTTTCTCTGACAAAACTAAACAAAAAAAGGGGATAGAAATGAAGGACCATTTTGTATCTGTATATTCAAAATAGGATAGATATACAGGTACTTTCTCTTAATTCAATGAATAGAATGATTTGTACTAATAGTGTTTGTGGACAGGATATCATGTCTGCATCTTGTACTATGACTAACACCAAAAAGACAACAATATGCAATGTATTAATTACTGAAACTGTCCTACTAATTGGTCTTGAAACTGTCTCATTGCTATGTTTCTCAATAAAAATTATTTTTAAAAAATACTCCCTACTTTTTAAAAACTGAGCACTCCTATTTTTCCATGCAAAAAAAATAGACAAGTAACAGCTATTCATGAGGCATAACGTGCTGGTGCTACAGTACCCTGGGAAAAGAGAAAAGAAGGGAATCCAGCTTCTAATTAAAGATAACTGAGGTGTGCAAAATACAACACACAGTATCCATGAGGTGAGGCTGAAGGGCAAGTGGGTCAGGCAAGGTCTGTGTATTAAGTGGGGCTCAAAGGAGGGTCTCCACTTGATGGGAGATGGGAGTTTGAGGGACAGTTCCACATAGAAGGTGACAACCATAACAGTCTTGAAGAATAAAAGGATTATGAGAGGCAGGGATATAAGAAAGACAGGCTTTTAGAAAAAAGGAGGAAGTTCAGAGATTGGAAAATGAAGGGCATGGAAGACGAGCAGGTGGCCCAGATCAGAGGACACATCCAGACACATGCAGGAGGAGCCGGCATGACACAAAGGCCTGGGGAAGCCAGAGAACACGGCACACTGCTGCAGAAGGAGCCCACGTGCAGACTTGAGTGGCACACGGAAAGCCTTCAGATGAGAGGTCTGTGAATGGCTGAGACTGAATATCAAGGAATGCCCAGAGTATTATTCTGTTATCTTAATGTGTCTTTTCTACAAATTTCATATTATTCTAAAAGTAATCTCACTGTAGCAAATTCCTTCCATAAAATTAGAACAAACAGGAGGTTGAACTTACCCAGGCCTTTCATGGCCTTCCGAAGCGTCTCCGCATCAGCCCGATCATCAAATCCAGGAAAGTCAGTCACGGTGCCTCTGAGAACCTGAGACAGGAAGCGCAGTGGTGCTGTCTATGTGGTCACCAGCGAGGCGAAGCACACAGGCACAGGCCCACTTGCTCTGCATCACGTGCAAGCTCTGCATCAATTTGCCATTCCAAAAGCTTTATGTCCCTTTAGCAAGTGGACCTTCGGCAATGGAGATCAGCAGGACCAATCCAGCACAGGAGCTACCCCGCCTCACCAGCAATACCACTAGTGGGAAGGCCGGCAGGCGCCCCTCCCCCTGGGCATCCACCCCCCTGTGAGAATGCCCCACCGCAGTCCCTGGTTCACAGAGGGCACGTCCTCCCCAGAGTCTTTCACACTAAGTCCCTAGCACTCTGCTCTAGGAGCACGGTGCATTTACATTAAAACAAGTCCTCCTATCCTGAGCACAGCCCTAAACAAGGCTCTTATCTATACACTATCATCCTAAATCCTATTGCTGTCCATCCAGGGATTTAAATATAACTCACCAAGGCCCGGAAAGATACTTTGTAATTTATATGTAGCAAGAATATGTAGGAAGACAGTCTTGAAAAAGACTTCCTGTTACACATATGTTTAATAATCAAAATGTTAATATTTACCCCATATCACAGTATCATTAGATCCTTAGACTCAGGTGCCTTTACTATTTAATCTCATCCTATGATAGAAGACCCAACTAGCATTTACTGTTTACCAATAAATGCTTTTGAGTTCCTCAAACTCCTGTTGGTGAACAATGTAGTCAGGGAACAAATACCTAGAAGGAGAGAAAGACTGAGAATTTTGTATTCATATGTTTTATAATAAACGAATGCACAGAAGTGTAGTCATCCATGAGAGGAGAAAGTCTTCAGACTAGCAGTATCTTAACAATGACCAAATTCTAAAACATAACCAAAGAAAGATGGCCATGGGAAAGAACTTCCATAGCACAGAGCACCAAACAGCTCAGTGACCTCCCTTTACCAGCACTAACCTATGGCTGGGACAGGAGTGGGGGGAGACTGACCTTCATGTATCCCACACACCCTGACAAAGACTCTCCCTGCCCACATTTTAGACAGGCTCCTCTGTGCCTGCTTTCTGTGTCTACCAGCCTGACCCTGCTCAGTCAGGTAAGAGACCCATTCTGAGTATCTAATGCCCCTCTGTTCTGAGCTGAATGTTTGTGTCCCTCCCTAAAATTTATGGACTGAAACTTGTGCCAATGAATCTTAATTGTCTGGCTCCTGGGAAAGCAGAGGGATAACGGGCCCATTATTCTCATCAACAGATTGATCCTGTGGTGTTCAAAGCCGAATTGCTGCTGGAAGTGGGCCCAGGGCATGGAGCACAGAGCTGTGCTTCTATCCCTCCAGGGTGCTCTGCTCTGCTCTGCTTGGAGGCTGCCACAGAGTGAGCCTTGCTCTACCATACCCTGTCACCATGATGTTCCTGGCTTGGAGGCAGCAGGACACAGACTCAAATCCACCAGGAGCCAAATAACCCTCTCCTCCAGGTTATAAAAGTCAAAAATTTTATTTCAGTAGCAAGAAAGGTGACTAATACAAATCTCTATCCTAAATGTGGTGGTATTAAGAGGCAGGGCCACTTTAAAATAATTTGGATTAGGCAACATCTGGAGAGCAGGGCTCCCTGCGAGGGGATTAGTGACCTTGTGAGTTCTCAGGGGCCTGTTCCGCTCTTCTGCTCACTCTTTGCCATGAGAGGAAGCAAAAAGGCAGCCTAGTAACCCAGAAGACAGCCTTCACCAGGGCTGACCCTGCTGCATCTCTATCTCCACCTCCAGCTTCCAGAACTGTGCGAACTACATTTCTATTTATAAGTCACTGGTCTACCGTATTCTGCTTTAGCAGCCCGAATGCACTAAGGCCTCCACTTTGCATCTGCTCAGCTTCCTCGCGCTCTACCCTCACCATCTCATCACTCTGGCCTGCCTTCAGCAAACCCTGTTGATTCCACTAATTTGGAAATCCGCCCAAGTCAGGCCAGGTTCCGTTTTGGTCTCATCTAAGGAGGACAGAGGCATGAGGCCCAGTAGTTCCCTGCCACTAGTTCCATAGCTTCAGTCATATGAAACTGAAAGGCTGAGCATTGGTAATTTCATCTAGTTCAACATAATTAATTCAACATAATATATAGCAGCCTATATCTAGGAGGGATATTAACAGGAATGGAGTAAACAGACCTTTAAATAAGAGTAGGTCAGGAAAATTATTTCTCTCTAGCCAAATGATGACTTTTGTTTAGTGGAACTTCATAAAGATGCCATCAATATTGCCATTAAAATAAATAAATACCTCAAGCTCTCTTCATGAAAGATCCAGGGCTGCTTGCCTTTGGTATCCACCTGCCTGTTTAGTCATTTGCTTAAGCATTTTTAGTGATGTGTTCCAAATATTGCACTAAAAGTCATGATCTCTAAAGCAGAAGTAATAATCATACTGTATAAGCAATCAGGTACAGTAGAGCACATGCATATGCACTTAAGTTAAATCAGAATAATGTAAGCATATGAATGGGATAGTACATTATTAGAGTAGAAGAAAAAATTGGTAAAAAAATCCAAGCATGTCTTGAAAATGGTTTATGAATTTACCAGCCACAATCAGAAAAGAAGCATAATCAAATTGCCAAAACTAAGTCAAAAAGATACAAACACTCTAAACAACCCAACATCAAAGAATGAAATTGAAAGTATAATTAAAAATTTACCAATAAAGAAAAGCCCAAACCCTGATTGATTCACTGCTCAATTTTATAAGGAATTTGGTGAACTAATGCTACTAAGGCTGGAACTCTTTAAGGGAACTCAAAGGGAGGCACTACTTCAAAAATAATTCCTGAAAGTAAGTATTACCCTGATTCTAAAACCAGAGAAGAACACAAACAAAAAAGAAAACTACAGGCCAATCTCTCTAATGAACACAGATGCAAAAATCCTCAATAAGCTACTGGCAAACAATACAGAAAATCATAAAGATCATATACCATGATGGAACAGAATTCACCCCAAGGATGCAGGGATGGTTCAACATATTCAAATCAACAAGTGCAATATACCATATTGAAAGACAAAGACAAAAATTACATGATCATCTCAGTAGATGCAGAAAAGGCATTTGACAAAGTCTAACACATATTCATGATAAAAGCCCTACAGAAAATTGGATGGTCTTTATCACAATCTGATAAAAGCTATCTATGATAAGCCAACAGCTGACATCATACTAAATAGACAAAAACTGAAAGCCAGGGGCCAGTGAGATGGCTCAGTAGAATAAACGCTTCCCTGGCAAGCACAAGGGCCTGAGTTCAATCCCCGGTTCTGCCAAAAAAAAAAATTGAAAGCCACCAAAAATCTTGTAGATTTAATATCCAAATTCAGTAGTGTGGCAGGATACAAAGTCAACACTCAAAAACTCAGTAGCATTTCTGTACAAACTCATAGAGAAACATTAGGGAAAGCATACCCTTTACAATAGCATCTTAAAAAACGAACTATGTAGGAATCAATCTAACAAAGGACATAAAACATCTATACAGTGAAAATTATAAAGAGAGATCTCCCAAAAAGGAGACTGAAGAGGATATCAAAAAACAGAAAGATATCCCTTGCTCATGAATAGGGGAAGAATCAGCATAGTGAAAATGTCCCTACTCCCAAGACTTGTACACAGATTTAATGCAATCCCAACCCTAATTCCATTATCATATCTCATAGATCTAAGAAAACATTGTTAAAATTCATTTAGAACCAGAAAAGACACAGAAGAGCAAAAGCAGGCAACCAAGCAAGTCATAGGGTACCACAATTCCAGACATAAAACTATACTACAAAGCTACTGTCATAAAATCAGTATATCATTGGCAGAAAAAAAAAAAAAAAAAACACAGGCCTGAGGAACAGATTAGAAGCTACTGATGCAACCTCAAAAACAGTCAGCCACCTTATCTTGAAAAAAGGAGCCAAACCTGCTCGCTGGGAGAAAGATGGCCTCCCTAATAAATAGTGCTGGAAAAACTGGCTCTCCATATGCCAAAGACTAAAACTAGACCTATGTCTATCACCATGTACTAAAGTCAAAATACATTAAACATCTAAATTTTAAAACAGAAACACCAGGCCAAGGCAATAGCTCAATAGAATAAGTACTTGCCTGGCAAGTGCAAGGTTCAGAATTCAATCCCAGAACCGAAAAATAAATAAATCAGAAACACTAAATTTACTGGAAGAGAAAATAGGTAGAAATCTAAAAAGACATAGGTGTAGGCAGAGACTTCATGAACAAAACCTAGACAGTAAGGGAAATATTACAAAGACAACAAATGGGATCTCAACTAGTAAAAAGCGTTTGCACAGCACCATAGCCTACAGAGTAGGGGGAAAAGATTTAGTCAGTTATCCCTCAGACAAAGGACTTATATCTAGAACATACAATAAATTTTTAAAAATCAGATTCCTCAAATTCAAAGACCCAATCTAAAAATGGGTGTCTGAGTTGAATACACCCTTCTCAGATGAAGAAACACAAATGGTGAATATATATATGAAAAAATGTTCAACATCATTCGTCATCTGAGAAACACAAATTAAAACAACACTGAGATTCCATCTCATCCTAGAAAGAATGGCTATCATCAAGAAATCAACCAATAACAAATGCTAAAGAGCTTCTGGGAAAAAAAGGAACCTTCTTCCACTGTTGGTGGGAATACAGACTCATGCAACCACGGGGGAAATCAGTGTGGATTTCCTCAAAAACTAGGATTGGAGGCCCCGTTCAACCCAGCTATTCTTATTCTGAGTATTTTCCCAGAAGAATTCAAAACATCATACCACTACAATATATGAGTACCTATGTTTACAGCAGCACAATTTGTAATAGCTAAATCTTGGAAATAATCCAAATGCCTATCAATCAAGGAATGGATAAAAAGATGTGTTTTTTTTTTTTTAATAACGGAGTACTAATCAGCCATAAAGAAGAATACACCGGAGACTTTTATAGATCAGTAGATGCATGCAACTCAAGACCATATTCATAATTGAAATAAATCAGACCCACATGTGTAAACATTGTATCATCTCAGTGTGAGAAGCTGAAAGAGTAAGAAATGTACACAGCATTGTAAATTGGGAAAAAAAAGTTCAAAAGAAAAAGGCAAACTGTGACAGGAGATAGGGGAAAGGAATGAAAGGAAAAAGAAAAATATATATTAAATACAAGATCCTTATAGTTAAGATCCTTATACAGCTAGTATCTTTTAGTTCATTGAAAAGAAAGGTTTGTGCTAATATTGTGTAGATATCATGCCTATATTGTGTACTCTGAGTAATTACTATGAAGACAACTACATGCAACATATTAATTATTGTAACTCTCCTACTAACCTGTTTTAAAACTGTTTTATGGTATTTTGTTTCTCTCTCTCTCTCTCTCTCTCTCTCTCTCTCTCTCTCTCTCTCTCTCTCCTTTAAAATAAAAAAAAAAAAGGACTGGGGAGATGGCTCAGTAGAATAAGCGCTTGCCTGGCAAGCTCAAGGGCCTGAGTTCAATCCCCGGTTCCACAAAAAAAAATAAATAAATTAAATTAAATTAAATAAAGAACCTTCAAGGGTATTTTTCAGCATGCATGAAGTATGGAAGAATAAAATGATCTCATACTTTGAATAAATGGTTAACTATTTCAATAGACTAGAGCAAGTGGTCAGGTTATACAGAAAAACCACTACGTGGAAGGTCTTGGGTGAGGGAGGCACACAGAAACTGTTGATGGCATGGTGCAGCGACCAGGAAGCTGCTGGACGGCATCCGAGCTGAGCACAGCAGCTCGGGCTCTGCAGGCTAGTGGTCCCACACGGTGGGACAGGAGAGCAGGCTGCACACAGGACGAGACAGGAAGGCCTTCAGAGCACCTCCCCAGTGCTCAGAGAGACTGACGCCGGAAATCTGAGGCCACTCAGAGCAACATGGTGAGATTCTGTCTCAAAAAAAGTCCTGATCAAATCTAGTTATGTGAAAGGGCCAGGGAGATAGCTCAGCAGTTTAAGTACCTGCCTGGCAAGTGCAAGGTCCCAAGCATTGGAAAAAAAAAAAAAAAAAGAAAAAGAAAGATAATAATGGAAGGAAGGAAGGAATGAAAGGAGGGAAGGAGAGAGGGAGAGAGTGAGAGGAGGGAGGGAGGGAAGGAAAAAGAAAGTGGCAAGAAAAGCAGGGACAGAAGCAACTATTTGGGATGATTCTGATTTTACATTTCTCTACAGCAGGCATACTACAGAAGGTAACCTACAGTGAGAAAGGCCATTCACATCTGCTGAGTGTAGCCTGCTCAGTGAAAGTGCACTTATTTATGTGGAATGCCAGCAGTTTAGAAAGGCTGGGCAAGTCACCCAAGCAAACACCAAGCAAGCAAACATCAGAGCCATGCGCCTGTGGCTCCTGCACTCGTAACTACACTGCCACACTGCTTCCCGAAGGCAAGGAGAAACTGCAGAGGACTGTGTACACTGGCCAAAGAGGGAGACGCTCTGACAACAACACAGCGTGGACTCCTAGAACGTGTGGCCAAAGGCTGCCCTTGATTTGGAGGAAGGAGGTCTTCAGTGGCAAGGAAAACCTGGCCGCCACTGGAGAGTGAAGGGAGAGGAAGGTATCTCAATGAATCTGCTTGCACACAACAGTGGATTTGGCAATAGGCTATGAAGAAACTGCTAGAACAGACTTAAAAATGCGGAAGACATTAAAGCAGAAGAGATAAGAGGCATCTGTCTCAAAGGGAAAAAAAACTGACCCTAAGGGACTACATCATACAAGGTAAAAGATGAAGAAAAGAAAAAAATGTCCTTAAAAATCTCAGCTATTTGCTAAGAAGAAGAAATGACTGTCATGTATTTAAGAGCTTTCTCAAAATTACGAAACTCTTTTCTATGTTCATACAAACAGAGTCACTGCCAAAGCTAGTGAGGCCACGTAGCGGTATCAAGGGACCCGATGTGAATCACAGACATGAATCATGAGGGCAGAGCCCTTCTGCGGACATCCTGCCTAAGAGCGGCCCCCGCAGCACTGCCTGCAACGCTGGCCCCAAGTGAGTCACTCAAGAGGGCTTCCCCTGTTTCCTGGAGCTCCCACACTCTACCCATGCTAACATGTACCCTAGGCAGCTTCGCCCATTCCCTGCACTCCTCCTAGCTTACCTCAGTTCCCTTTATCCCTCCCACTAATGCCTTACAAGAGAATCATCATGCATTCTTAGACAACACAAAGCTTAGAACACAATTCACTCTTTTAATTCTAATCTTATAAAATACCCGTTCTTCAGCTCTGTACCTCTGTTGACCTTTTCCTCTTGTGAATTACACGTTTTTACTTCCCATCCCCTCCTCAAAACAAGATTTGCCAAAATAAAGTGAGTGAAATTGACCAAGTGAAGCGTTCCTTTTTCTCCATACAGGAAAATAATATACAAGTAACAATCTCAAGTTTAAAGAGAAGAAAACATTCATGGGTCTGGAACATTTTAAATAAGGCTTTTCTAGAGAAACAAAGAGAACTAAACTTTCTTTATCTTCCCTACTATGTAATCAAAGTTTAATCAAACACCCACCCAACATTCCACACAGTACTGACAGGGAGCCATAAACTAAGAGGCAAACTAGCACAGTCAAGCAACTGCTAAGTAGCTGGGTGGGGGTTTTAAGCATGGTTCTTCAGAGACTCAGGCAGTTGATGTCCAGAGACACAGAGTGAAAATGGGAGAGTTCTATTCCTCTCCTTCATTCTTAGGTCATCAGGTTGTATTCAATGTGCAAAGGTGAGGTCTGGTAGCATTTTCTGTATAATGAATCCCACCAACGGAAAAAAAAGTACTGTATTAATGAAGAAATGAGGTAAGCAAGAAAAGAGGAAAAAGCCAGTATCACCTGATTGTGTGCTCAGCTGCAAAAGGCAATTAATACCAGAACAAAAATGAGACACTGCAAGAGAACTGAGGGTACAAACTCAATAGGTAACAGTGACAAGACCCCAACCCCTAATTCTCACCCTCCCTCTAATCCTTTCAGGAAAGATGAATATTTTGGTTCAAATCCTCAAACTCAAATTGGTCTATTGCTTCCCTTTGAATAACTTCCTTTCCTTTTCATATTCCTTCAGTCTTATTTTTGCTTCTTCCTATTTAGTCCTATTACCTTTAAGGCAAAGGGGACAAAAACAACACTGTAAAATATTTTCACAGGGGTAAAAATGTTTCTCACAAAAGAATAAAGACTTGTAAGCATGATCTAAATCTTTGCTGTGTAATTCCCACACAGTTATGTGTTTCTTTAGACCTCTTCACAGGAGGAAGGAAAGCCTTCCCGGGCAAATACAGAGTGGCAAGCTACGGCGTGTGTTCCTGGAAGCCGCCTACATCGACAACAGTGACGCCCTGAGTGTGCTGAAGGGAGCCAAGCGGTACCGGTCGCCTGTGAGTTCACATGTGAAGTCAAGCGGAAATCTGCTACTTTACCTAACTGTTCTGCTGGGCATTCTGTCACCAGTATTTGAAAGCTGAGTCACTATCCAATTTACTTGTATCAGTCCTTCAGAAAAAAGCCAAGTTTATAGAAAAGTGTGCACACAAATTCTCAATTCCCTTTTTTTTTTATACCTACACAAGAAGTGTAAATCTATGAACATGATGGGACCTTGGCAAAGGTAGGACACGAGTTGGCTTCAGATGCTTTTTAGTTGTAGGAAGAGATAAATAATGGGCCTATAGAGATAGAAGGATATAAAGATCATAAATACTCTACTCTTTACTAGAGTGCCGCCTAAATATTTAATAAGGATTCAGCAAGTCCACTGTCTCTTCTCTGCCTCAAATTTGCATTTTCTCAAAAATTTAAAGAAAAAATCAGCAAGGGCCAATTTAGTGAGCCAGGCAATCACCTGACTTCTGGACCAGCAGCCAGTACCCCACAGAAGCACCCCACGTATGCTATCTTCCCACAGCCCCACCCGATCTAGTCTCTGCCATTCTTATTTTAAGTATTTATGTTCTCACTGGGGATTAACGCAACAGATTCCTAAACAATCCTCAGATATCCAACTTGTCTCACTTTCCCTCTCCCTGTGCCCAGCCCACTACCACAACTCTGTAACAATCACACTGGCTCGGGGCCAGTCTTTCTCAAATACAAAACTGACCTTGCTGTACCCACCCTACAGCCAGCTCTCCACTACCTATAAAATAATTCATCTTATTTTGGCCTGGCTCTATCTTTTATAGTGACACAGAAGCATAAATCTGAAGAACACAAGTGACCCTTCACAAACATCCTGCTATCTGGCATCCCTTCTAAGAGAAGGTATCACTCACCTACCCCACTGCAGCTTCTTCCAGCAATCTACTACCTGTGGTTCCAGGTCAGCCAAACTCTTCACACTACCTGGGTACTTATATGTGCTGTTATATTTATTTGTCTCCCAAAGGGAATGGGGTACTAGGTAAGTGAACCAGGGTTTGCTGAATGCTAAGGAATTGTTCAGTAACTTGCAATACTGCCAAAGGCTTTCCATCTACTTCTTTCCCAATAAGCAAAATGAAGACAAACATCAAAGGGATTGGGAGTTCAAACAGACTCAGCCAGAGAAGCACAGGCCATGGATAAGCAGGCAAACTTGCTCTAAGATCCCAAGATTATGGCAGCCACAGACACGTGACCTTTAAAGTGACTCAACAGCCAGGCAGCTGGTCTTCTCCCAAATGGACTTATCTACAGGGATTCTTCTTCCCCTGCACAGGCTCTTTGTAAATTGGATCAACAGTTCTAAGCCAACTCAAATTTTTTTATACTGAACTTTGCACAGTTTAAATATATATCATGGAGATAACTCTGATATAGTCATGAAATTTCTAGCGAGCAACTATGTAGTCTAGTTTAACCTCCATGACATTTCTGCCATGCTGAATGTATTAAATCTTCTTAAATAACATAATTAATGAAAGTAAGATCAGATTTCTCAAAAATCTGATTTTAAAGTTTAATTAACTTAAAAAGATATAAAAGCCTTAAACTGAGTTAAAATCTATTAAATAGGGCCAAGGTCTGGCAAGCAAAAAGTCCTGAGTTCAATTCCCAGTACCAAAAAATCCATTCAATGGATCACACTGTCATGAAATATAACCAACTTACAATTTTTCCAAAGCAAAGCAAACAAGCCTGTGTACTGTAAATTATTCATGAAACAAGATGAAGTGAAACAATTTGGCTTTAGCTAAAAAGATGAAAACACAGCATAAGCAAGTTAAGAAATAAGACCTAGAGAAAAACTGATATTCATATAATCAGAACTCGACTATAGAAAGCAAAAGGAGCAAGATTTAAAAATCTACTATCCAACTTGATGTGGCAGCACAGTCCTTGAATCCCAGCACTCCTGAAGCCTGAGGCAAAAGCATCTAAAGTTGAAACCCAGTTTGGGCAATTTAGCAACTTAGCAAGGCCCTGCTTCAAAGTTAAAAAATTAAAGGGCCGGGTGACAGAGATCAGTGCATAAGTGCTAGGGTCAATTCCCATGCCAGAAAGAGAGAGACAGAGAGAGAAACAGAGACAGAGACAGACAGAAAGAGAGAGACAGAGAGAGACAGACAGAGAGAGAGAGAGAGACAGAGAGAGAGAGAGAGAGACAGAGAGAGCAAAGAAAAGGGAAGGGAAGGGAGGGGAGGGGAGGGGAGGAAGCTGTCATTAAACTATTACTTTCTATGCTAATACTCAAATGGTAGAATGCCACATACTTAGGACCATAAAAAGCACAGGTCAAGTTGCCTTGAGGTCAGAATGTATTTGCCCAACATGATAATACAAATTATGTTGTTTCCAGCACTTTTCCCACAATTTTATTTCCCTATCCTGACAGGATTAAGGTAAATTTAGCTGAAAACAACTTACTTCCATTTGAATGTGAATTTCAAATGCAAACAAATAATCACAGAAACATACACAAGACCAAAACTTTTAGTAATACTTAAAAAGAAAAAACCCTCCAACATACCTATCAGACATCTATACCTTCTACTTAAATTCTTAGCAAGACGTCATAGCCATGATGTACACAGACAACTGACTTGTGGATTTTGACATGCACTATTGATCAAAATGTAAAAGATATTGTTTATATGTTGTTATCAGTAGCTCATAAACGTGAAGAAATACTATGAAAAGAAACTGTATTTTAATTCTTCAATAAATAAGGGACATTAGTATTTAAATAATACATTTTCAACTGCTGAAACACGCACCTCTACTACTCAGGTAATCTGACTGTACTCCTCTTCAGCGGTCCCTGCAGCAGAGTCTGGCTCGGATAACCACAGACCAATAAAGTGCTTTCACAGAAACACCTGCAGCAGGGCGCAGTGGCCCCAGCTATGCTACAGTTACACAGAGCTGCCAGTCGTCCACCTTCAGATAGTGCAAGTGGGATTCCGTAACACGGGCGTTCTGCACAGCATCAACTCTATTTTAACACTAAATATTTTTGCAAAGTATTTTACTTCCATAGTCTCCCAGAATAATCAGTAACAAAACTAAGCAAACTTCAACACTGTCATTAGCTTGGCACATTCTTAACCTTACTTGTAACTTTTAAGTTGACCAAATACTGGGGATGTTTTGTTTGGTTGGTTGTTTAATCTATTCAGTGCAGGGTCTACAGGGTCTCACTACATAGATCAGACTCATAGCGATCCTCCTGTTTTCAGCTTCTCAAGTGCTGGGATTATCGCCATGCCCCGTCGCATTTGCCATCTCAGCGCACCACGTGGGCAGGGCAGGGACAGCATGCGGATCGCACCCAGTACCCTAAAACTTGCCTAAGCAGGCACTTTAGTCTGCTGAGCTATCTGACCAGCCCCAAATATTGGTTGTGATAAATACTGGAGTTATAGTGTGATGGTAACCACACATAACTGTATATAATTTCACAACACAAGCCATTGTTGTCCCAAATTTTGCATACTGAGTTCTTACACTATTATTCCTTGAAATTATTAAAATCAACGTCCATGATTGGAGAATTTGTTCATTTATTGTATCTTGGATAAAGAGTCTACGTAACAAAAAGGAATTGAATAAAAATCTTCAGATATTACAGAACTTTACAAAAGAGATATGAGAAACAGCCCAGCGAACAGGAATAAAAGAGATTATTCTTTAATGTTGCTAAATCATCATGTTCATCACTACATACACATCAGGTAGAAAAGATACTCCTCAGGGAAGGAAAGTTAATTCCATCTAAACATGTCCTTTCTATGGGGAAGAACCTAAACCAAACTTTCCACCTGTAACTTGAGAACTGATTCATTGTAACAGTTAAGTGCAAAGAGGAGGTCAACATGGGAGCACTGTATAAATGTAATTAAGTTACCAGATCATGTTAATCCTACCATTTTCTCTTGGAAAAGACCATGAAATTTATTTGATTTTGATAAGTCAATCTGATAAAGTGACCCACAAATAAAGTATTGTTTGTGCAGTTAAGAGTTGTTTAAGAAAGAATTATCTAGACTCTGACTAGCCAGTTAGATTGACAAGATATGTAAACTTAGCTTTGCCTTGGAATATGTTTAAGAACTGGCTTATTCATAAAAGATTTTATAGAGTTGCTAGGTCCTCATGTCACCCAGGAAAGAACACAGTCACCCCAAATTCAGGTGGGAATCTCCCAGTGACACCTTAGAAAAGTCAGTCCAATTTAGTGAGCTGACCTAGCTCAGCGGCACAGCCCCTGTGAGTCTGATTCCTGGTACCCCCCCCCCAAAAAAAAGAAGGCTCAGATTAGTGAGCTAAATCTTTTACAGTAGGGAAGGGGTGAGTAAGAGAGACTTAAATGGGGTGACAAAAGGAAAGACTTGGGACCAGGGCCTGAGAATAGCTGAGTATGTGGCCACAGCAACTGCAGCAGAGACCTAGCCGCTCCTGGCCTGGGAGTGGGGGGGTTGCTGCAGGATGTAGAGAGGGCTGTGAGGCTGTGATTGGCTGTGAGGCTGTGATTGTTCTTAGAGCTCAGGAACTTGGTGGCTGGGCAGCAGGGGGTAGGCGATCAGATCTACCAAACAGTATCAACTTGATTTTTCTCTTTGAGACAAGGTGTCTCCCTATCGTTCAAGGCTGCCTCAAACTCCAGAGCCTCCCCCTCAGGAGTTGAGATTATAAATGCAAGCTGCCTCCCCAGCTACAGGATCAACTTTTGGGCTACTGATTATATAAATTAATCTATGTTCTCCTTCCTACACTTCGATAAGTATAAGTAAGAAAGACAGAAAAAAAAAAAAAAAAATATATATATATATATATATATATATATATTGGGTAACCAACTTTTGAAACAGTCCCAAGTTAAATTCAATTCAGAACTTGTTCCACGAGTTCATTACTTAAGAAAAGCAGTTCTTTGGTCCAGTTTTAGAGTAAAGAAAAATACAAAACAAAACAACAAAAAGAATCAGTGCTGACAACTAATAGTCCCTTTTTAGTAAAATTGGGCTGAGAACTGGGAAAAGCTCAACTGAAACTCCTCTGGAAAAAGCCACTGCCCACCCACAGTATTAAATACAGGAAACTTCGAAGGAACAAAAAGAGCCACAAAAAAAAAAAAAAAAAAAAAAAAAATAGCCGTTCCCTCACATGACCGTGCTGAGCTGTCCTCG
>NW_004524832.1:2918085-2926848 GCF_000260255.1 Octodon degus | reverse complement strand
AAAAAAAAAAAACACAAAAAAAAAAAAAAAAAAAAAAAAAAAATAGGCGTTCCCTCACATGACCGTGCTGAGCTGTCCTCGCTCTGGTTCTAATTTTATCCACTCTTTGGATTTTAGGGAAGGGCTTTTTTACACATTCACTTCAGGGAAAAAAGAAAAACCAGAAGCGCCCCAGGCCTGGCCACGTCACCGTCACCTTGGGCCACAGAAGCAGGGCCGAGGCGGGGCAGGGCCGGGGACATCCCAGAGGACGCGGAGCGCGGGCCATGTGGACAGGGGCGCTACGGGGGCCCTCCCGCTTTCGGTTTCCCACAAAGTCTAGAGACCTCCACCCCACCCCGGTGGCGGGCCACCAAGTCGCAGACCGGGCGGCTCGGGCGCGCAGCCTACCTGAGCCATGGTGAGCGCGGGGCCGGGAGGATGCGGACCTGCAAGAGACGACAGGACTCGCTCAGCCGCCGCCGCCCACCCCGCGCCCCGAGCCCCACCCTTGCCGTCCCTGGGGTCACTCACGCGGACGGCGGACCCAAGCGGGCGAACTCGGATCAGAGCGAGCGCAGAGATGCGGACCTAGCTGCAGGCAGAGCCGCGCGCCGGATGCAGGCGAGACTAGGAAAGGCGTGGCCTGGCCCCGCCCCGCCCCGCCCCATCCCGCCCCCGTCTTGGCCTCAGCCCCGCCCCGCCCCGCCCCGACCTCGGTCCCGCCCCGCCCCGTCTAGGCCTCAGCCCCGCCCCGTTTTGGGCGCGGCCCCGCCCCGTCTTGGCCTCTGTCCCGCCCCTCCCCACGTGTCCCCGCCCCTCCCCGCCCCGCCCGGTCTCTGCGCCTGCGTGGGGCGCGGCCGTCCAGTCACCGGCTGTCTAGTCTCCAGCCGGCTAGGCGGGTGGGTGGGGCCCCGGAACGCGAGGGCGTCGTTGGCAGACAGCGCACTTGCACTTACCGCGAGAAGGTGTGGGGAGCTGCCTAGAACTCGGGGTTTGGGGACCCGAGGCCCCCTTCCCCTACCCGGCTGCAGGCACGGCATGAAGCTTTGAGGCTCAGTTCCCAAGTAGTTTCTGGTTTTTTAAACTTTTTTTTTTAAACGTACTGATGATTGCTTCTGTGATGCCTGCCTTACTGTGTAACTGTTTCAAAACCTCTGCCAGAAATCAGTTTCTATTTTCAAAACCTGCCTATAACTTTAATAAGACTTAAGTTGGATGCACCTGTACTGGTTTGTCATAAAGCCTGTACTGATTGATATTCGGGAGAGGGAAAGAGGACCGATGCCCACAGAGCCCTGCACCAGGGTGGCGCTGGAAGGCAGAGGACCGACAAAGGGCGCCCGCGGGCGTGGGGGGCAAAATGATTACAGGCATGATTACAAGCAAGCACCACCATGTCCAGTCTCAATCGCCATCTCAGCGCCCCCCAGGGGCAGGCCAGTACTGCATTTCGAGGATGGAACCTGCCACTGCGCTGTGCCTAAACAGAGCTGAGCTATCTGCTGAGCTATCTGGCCGGACAGCACTCAGTTTTTGAGAATGAGGAAGAATAAATTCAATGGAGAAGCGATGTGGTTCTTTCAGAGTTCCTCCTATTCTTTCATGAGTAAACCACATGCTTTGTCAGGACAAAGTCGCAGCAGAGCAGCTGTTCTCTGGAAAGAAAGCAAAGCTTCAGAGTACTACAGTTTACCACGCTGCTGGGAGCCCAGTTCAATTTCTGGTTGACTTCCTCTTCGAGGAGAGCCCTTGCCCCCTATCCAACCCCATCGGGCACCTCAGCGCTGGTCTTCTTGGAGGACTCCAGCATCACTCTGCCTCCACCAGTAACAGCGGCTTTGCTCTGGCCTAGCGCACGGCTCCCCACCCACAACCTTTAAAATCCTGTTTCCTACATTCACTTTCTACCCTGCCAGTCATGGAATTAGACGGCCTTCTCAGAGCCTATACTTAACACTCACGTGTTATAGGAAAATGGTGCTCATGATGTGCTAATGACTGGCTCTAAGCCCTGCAGCTAAGTAAGAACAGATAAATTACTAGAGCCAGAGTCCTGATGTTACATTTACTTCCTGTTACTTCAGCGAATTCGAGGGGACCAGGCACTGTTCTAGGCCCTGGAGGTAAGGTGTGGGGCAAGGGGGAGGAGCCAAATCTCTGCCTTCTTTGGTCAGACTTTCTGGTGGAGCAAAAAAAACATTTAATAGCCAACATTTCCAATGTGCTGTCTGCTATAAAGAAAATAAAGCAGGGTTCACGTGTGAGAATGAGGAACACTATTTCAGAAACCTGAATTAGTACCGTCTAATTAAATTTGACAACTGTTTACCAAGCACATGGAAAAGGCACACAGAAGATTTTATGTTAACATAAATGAAGCATGTATACAGGCATGAAAATGAGAGACAACCTAAGTTATGAAAGGAATGCACAAAGTGCAATCAAAATGCAATTGATGTCCAAGGAAGCTAATAGTTTGTCAAGTAATCAAAAAAAAAAAAAAAATGGGGGGTAAGGATTGGAATTGGACCTTGTGAGGGTGGGGTATTTTATCAGGTAATGATATGGGAAAAGCTAAAAGAAGGAAAGGGCCTGCAGTGGGACAGAGTTGATGCAAGATATACAAATAGATAGAGGTTTATAGGATTAGCTTACAAGGGCCACCCACAGCAGAGTCAGAGGGGAGAATTTAGCCTTGGCAAAAGACAGCCAAGCCAGACTGCCTCGCCAGCGCTCTCTGCTGCTCTTAGCTATTCTCTCTAGCAGGGGATAAACTCTTTATTTGGAAGAAACCTCACTGAGCCCTTTAACTCTCCTTGCCTGTCCCCAACTTTCCCTACAACTAGGGCTGCAAAGCATATATGTTCTGAAGTCAAAATGAGATTCGAATCTCCAGTCTACACATACAGCAGTCACATGAATCAGACAATCGCTGATTCCTAGCCTTACCTTGACTGGTGCTAAGAATTAAATAATCTGTGAAAATGCCTAACCAATTGTGAAAAACTTGGTTTCTTTCCCAGTACCTCTTTCCCCTAGCAAAAGCTCTCCCTGCCTCCCCTTCTCCTGTTCTGATGCCGGAGCCCCGCCCACACACTCCAGCCACTTCTCCTCCAGACTCTGCTCAGCAGCACCAAGAACCACGCCCTCACCAGCAGATCTCGGAGCTGCCAGGCCCAACTTGGGGAAAGCAGCTGTTGCTTTTGAGATTCTTCTGTTATGGCTTATGTCTTAATTACTTTTCTTTCATGGCTGAGACAAAATACCCGATACCCAAAATTAAAGGAAGAAAGGTTTATTTAGCTCACAGTTTGTGGAAGTTTCAGTCCATCACTGGCTGAGTCCAAGGCAGAGCAGCACACGGCAGGGAGGCAACAATTCATGGTGGCAGAAGACAGAAGAAGCAATAACAGAGAGCAGATGACTCTGTCCTTGATAGTGTATGCAGGCTACCCATGGTAGGGAGGATGTCACACTCGAACCTTTAAATCTAGCCAGAACTATGCCAAACCAATCAGTGGAGTGATTTAGTATTCCCAACATCACACACGCTAGAATCAGCCACCTCTAAAAAAGTCTGTCCACTGTGACTGCATTAGAATTTGGGGGGACATCTAGGCACAAGCCGCAAAATATTATGAGTTGTGTCTAGATGTCTCCCCAAAGGCTCGTGCAGTCATAGGTGGCTGGATCTAGGGTATGCAGTGGATGCTGGGATTGACTCCGGGTGCAATGCTAGGATTAAAGCACCGGGATAACATATAAGGAACAGAAAGAGGGCCACTATTGTCATTGTTTGTTGACTGTTGCTTTGCTGTGCCGCTTTGTTGCCCTCCATGGGCTGTTTCTTCTCCCTAATGTCCCTCTACTGTGCCACTGTGCCTTAGAGCCAGCCAGCTATGTACTGACACCTCTACAAATTGAGAGCTACACAAACCTCTCCTTTAACTTTAGGTGTCAGGCATTTTGTCTGAGCAAAAAGAAAAGTTACTAAGACATCTCCCCCCATTTTCCTCTGCCAAAGCCTTCCCATGGATGGATGTAGAGCTGGCCTAGAGCCCCACACACACACATAGTCTTCCTAATACACCGAGCCCCAATCCTCATCTGCTGGTGCCAAGCACTCCAAAAGCAATTTAACTCAAGTCATCTCCCTGGCCCTATTTCAAATGAGTCTTTCAGATAGAATATGTTATGCTTAATTTAAATTTTCAAAACTAAATTTAAAAGAAGCAATAAAAATACTAAGTGTACTCATAAAAAGGCAAGCCTGTTGTCTCTTTTATTACTTAATCCCCACACCTAGCACAGCATTCAGTAACCATTCATTCCATATTTTGAATGGATGAATGAGTGCATTGTGGTACAGGTCTGTTTGTTTGCTTGATTAACAAAGGCAAATTACCACAATCTAGTGTTATTCAAAATGATCAGGAGATATGAAAAAGAGGCCAGCAGAAACCTTGGAGAGAATTTTGTCAGAAGAAGAAACTTATTCTCAGACAGAGGTTTTGATTTTAAAGAAGAGTTATCTGTGACCAGATAAGGTTTCATCTCATTATCTTACTAGTATACAACCTTGGATGATGATTTGATTTTTCCTTTCTGGAGGTCCAAACTAGGATTAAGTGAACTGGCTTGTTTAATGCCTAAAAGTAGCAGAAAGGCCAATTTCAATTACTCTTTCTTTCCCAAAATTCTCACTGCAACCCTCCCCATTCTCCCTGATGATGATTCAATGCCCACTTTCCCTGCTCAAAAACTAAATGAAGTCCCTCTGATTTAGCCCTAGTCTCCTATTGTAGGCTGTGGCTATTACTAGCCAGCTACTCAGCACCCATCCACAGTCCAGCTCAATCTAATTCCTGGGGCCAGTTTGATGAAACTCTTAACACTGGCATCTGTATCTGGGGTGTTTCTTTATCCATTCAAAGAATTTATTGTAAAGCCCTGTCATTGACAATGAAAACTCAGTGAATTATTCAAAACGAGGCAACAGGACCTGTCCAGTTAGGACATTCAGTAAATGGACTGGTATGGCTTATGCCTGGATGTTCCCCCCAAAGGTTCATGCAACCGTAGATGGTACTTTTTCAGAGGTGGCTGGATCTACAGCCTGTGACTGATTCATAGTGCAGCGCTAAGATTAAGGGTGGCAGGATTATGGGTGGGCGATTACTAAATCAATTCACTGATTGGCTTGGCCCCTAATCCTGGTAGTGGAGACAGAATATAAAATGGGCAAAAAAAAAGCTGCTAAGCTCTCTTGCTTGCTCTGCTGCCTTCTGCCCACCATGAACTGTTCCTCCTTTGCTATATCTGTCTCTCATAACACCCTGCCTTGGAGTGAGCTGGTTATGAACTGAAACCTCTACAAACTGTGAGCTAAATAAAGCTTTTCTGCTTTAATTTTGGGTGGGTATTTTGTCTCATAGCAAGAGAAAAACAAATAAGACAGGGACTATGATGACACAGCAGAATTCTATTAAATAAGCAGCTGGAAAGAGTGGGATAAGCAGGCTAGGGAGGTTCCTGGTTTGGATGGTTAATGTGTGTGATTCACTGGGCCACAGGATGCCCAGATGTCTGGTTAAGTGTCATTTTTCAGTGGGGCTGGGGACATTTCTGGAAAAACCTAGCATTTGAGTTGGTGAACTGAATGAAACAAATTACTCTCCCAGTGTGGGCCAGCATCATGCACTGGGTCAGCGTTATGGTTTATACATGGATGTTCTCCCAAAGCCTCATGTGACGATCGGGGTGGGCCTTTCAGAGATGGCTGAATCTAGAGTTTGTGATTTGCTCATTTTCTAGCACTGGTTTGGGGCTGTGAGTGCTACCCCCACACTGGGGCAGGTGGACTGAATTGGCCATAAAGGAGGAAAAGAGACTTGCTCCTCCTTTTGCTGTTGCTGGTTTTGCTGTCTTCCACCATCATGAATGGCTGCCCTCTGCCACACTGCCTTGCCTTGGAGGCAGCTGATTACAGGCTGAAACCTCCATGAGCTGCAAACTAAATAAACCTTTCCTTCTTTAACTTTGGGAGTTGAATATTTTGGCTCAGCAAAGAGAAAAGTAACTAAGAGAGCTGAAGGCCTGAATAGAACAAAGACAGGAAGTCAGTCTGCCTGAGTCCTGAGCGAGGGCCTCAATCTTCTGCCCACAGTACTCCTCGTTCTTAGGCCTTCAAATTGGCCTGAACTTTGTAGATTATTGGATCTCAGTGTCTGAGGCCTTTGGACTCTAGCTTTTGGTCTCTAGCTCAGAAATGCCAGATAGTAGGATGCTTTCACCTCCATAATCATGTGAGCAATTGCTCCTAACAGTCACATATATATAATATTCATATATATCTTATAGAAATATGTACTCATATATAAGTATTTATACACTTATAACTATATCACATATAATTAGGTATCTATAATACAAATATTTAAAGTCTGTATGTATATGTATCTTTTTCATTTCTCTAGTGAACACCAACCAAAGGAAAAAAATTTATTTACACATATAACAT
The DNA here is from genome assembly GCF_000260255.1 of Octodon degus. Lineage (NCBI taxonomy): Eukaryota > Metazoa > Chordata > Mammalia > Rodentia > Octodontidae > Octodon > Octodon degus. The sequence continues at coordinate 2,920,346 of NW_004524832.1, read as the reverse complement.
CTCTGATGGATGTATCCATTTTCCTTCACATTAAGCATTCTCCAACTTTCCAGACACCAACTGAATAGACGATTTAATTTTTACCAGAGTTAATACCTGTTTCCCCAAAATAAGACCTTAACCAGAATATCATCAGCCTTTAAAACTGGAGAGCAAAATTACCAGTCCATATCCTTGCCTTACCTGCCATTACAGAATAGCCACTGCACAAGAGAATAGTGAGGAATAATCTTCTACACAATACTGGCCATCACCAAGTCAGGTCTACCTGTTCTATGCAGGTTACCCATCCTCCAGGTTATAGGTTTAGCAACCCCACAAGATTACTTTCATTGTAAAAGTTCATTACAAGTACCAAGTTTTCTCTTGTATTTTTTGCCTATCAATCACATATCAGAGTTTTCTATAACTTCTGCTTATTACCGACTAACTGGGCCAGGAATCCTTTGCTCAATCCAAATAGAAATCAAAAGTAGCTCAAATGTAGCTCCCTCTGTGTTAACAGCTTGCATCTCTGCGAAATGAGCTTGAGAATTAAATTCTAGTCTCAACCCCATGGAAGCAGAATCTATTGTGCCCAAACTAAGTTCACTGAAATGAGAGAGAGAGAGAGAGAGAGAGAGAGAGAGAGAGAGAGAGAGAGAGAGAGAGAGAGAGAGGAGACAGAGACAGACAGAGACAGACAAAGACAGAGAGACAGAGACAGAGAGAGACAGAGACAGAGACAGAGACAGAGACAGACAGAGACAGAGAGGATGGGCCAACAAATGGAAAGGATGACTGGTAACAGGTTCAGTGCTCTCTCTGCCTTGTTCTTCTCATCATCCAACTTTCTCTTTGTGGCCAAAACATCACCAAAGTTAGCTGTGAGTCACATGCACCCAGCTACACTAAAGCTTTCTTTCCCAATCCTTAATTTGGAAACATCTGACTGGGTCACCAAGGCCATGGGCCACAGCGACAGCCCACACTACAATCACATGATCTCACACAGCACTTCCTGGAAGAAAGAAACTGCCCATGTAAAGCAGGCCTTCTCAATCATAGCACCATTGACAGTATGGGCTGAATAATTATCTATCTTTTGGGGGCAAGGGAGTACGATATTTAGCAATGTCTGACCTCTACTACTATTTGCCACTAGCATCCTCCTCCCCCTCAGTTGTGACAAAAGTGTCTCCTGACATTGCCAAATATCCCTAATGGAGAAAAAATATCTATATTTGTTAGCTACTCATTTATAAAAGGGATTCCTCGCTAAGCTTCAGCCACATGTACCATGTCTTACTGTATACCCAGCCTGTAGCAGACGTGACCATAGCAAATTCGTAGTACCTATATCTAGTTCAGACCTGGATCCTAAGCTTTAATAGAGTCCACAGGCTTGCTACCCGTATCTCAAACACACTCTTCAGCTAACTCAAATGCTTCAGGCCCAAACCTAACTTTTTCTCCAGGACTAACCTGCCTTCCACGTTCTCTGTCCTGATAAATAGTATCAGTCACTCATAGCAGTATTTTTGAATCCCTCACTAATTGCCTGCCCTGGCCATGTGTAAGGAGATAGATTCTTATAACATCTTTTGTAACTTGTGTTAGCTCCCTCCTATCCATTTGCAATTGCCGTAGTCTTCTACTGGCCCCTTAATTTCTCCTCTTTCTAATTTAACGTCCAAATTAACTTAGAATTTCCATTTTCTAAACACAAATCCTATCATAATGTTCCATGCTTAAAATCAATAGATTTTAGGGCCAGTGAGATAGCTCAGCGGACTAAGCTCCTGCTTTGATAAGCTCAGGGACCAGGATTCGATCCCCCATCCCACACGCCATGCCAGCCCACCTCAAGAGCATGCTGAGCTGGCGACCTAGTTTAGGGTAGTGGCACAAGCCAAGCCTGTAATCCTAGTGCTTGGGAGGCTGAACACAGGAGGATCACTATGAGTCTGAGCTGCATAGTGAGACCCTGTACCAAACACATAAATAAATTTTTAAAAAAGATTTTTTTTTTAGCAGATCTAAATGGCCAGTGGTAAGAATAAATTCTATAGCAAGGTTTACAATGAGCTTCTTGAACTTTTTCATGTCCCAGTCATTAATGTTATCACCTGCTTTCCTGCTAACACACTTAGAAACGCTTAGGTTTACTTTTGTTGTTCTCCTGCCTACTCAAATACTCCCCCATATGCTCTCAGTTCACCTGGTAAACTCCTACACCTCCTTCAAGACCCACTGAAAGTGTCCTCTTAAGATTTTCTCTT
>NW_004524832.1:2916146-2917985 GCF_000260255.1 Octodon degus | reverse complement strand
GGGAGAGGGTCCGGCCCACGCTGCGCCTGGGCTGGGACTGGTCCCGCCGGCGCAGGGTAGAAGGAAACTCTCCGCACACTCACCGGACCTGGGCTAGGACTGGGTCTGAATATTTGTTTTTGATTAACAGCTGTGTTCTTGATATTCAAAGTTAAATAAACCATATCTATAGTAAAAAAAAAATTGAATAAAGAAAGAAAAAGGGGAAAAAAGTTAAAAGAAATTACGAAGGGAGCTTTCTGTCCTCTGCCGCTGGGCTGGTGATGGGAGTTGCAGTGATCGCGGTGGGCCCAGGGTTCGGGCCGCGTGGCCCCCCACACTGGGGCGCGGGGCGGAGGAGCGCGACCGCCCTGGCCCCGGGGGGAGGCCTGCGTTGCCTGCCAGACAAATGGGGAGATTAAGAGGAGCTGCTTTTAGTGGTCGTGGGTGCCATGTAGTCTTAGACTAAAGCGGAGATGGTTTCTCCCACGTGAGCCCGAAAGGCCCCACGGTGCTGCTGGCCCTGCTGCCCTGCCTGGGGGTCAGGGGGTGAAACAAGTGCCGTAGACATGCGGAGCGCAGCAGCTGGCCTGGGTGCACAACGTGGCAGAGGCTGGACATTGCTGGGTGGAAGACGGATGCTTGAAGCCAACTGTTGTTAGCTTACTGCTACGTGGGAGCACAAGTGACAAGGATGTCTGGTGAAGACTGTGAAAGTTTTATCTTCAACTTGCTATGATAATTTAAATTTTCCAAGAGTCTGAAGACTGTTGAAATCACCTTTGGGCAGTCCATTGTAGGAGACACTTCCAGGTCCTCGTCTCGGTCCAAGAAACCAATATTTGTAATCCCAATGTTACGTTATTGGAATCGCATCAAATTGATTCCAATCTATCACTTACAATGCAACCCACGGCGAAAATAAAGACATTAAATTATATCTTCAATCATCGGGGAGTTGAGGGGCTCTAAGACCAGCCATGAAGACAGCTTTCTGGAACCAAGAGAGTGACCCAGGGCCTCACCCAGTTTTATTCAATGGGGGAGTGGCTTGAGGATTGACTGAGAATTATGGGAAAGAGACTACTATGAGCAGAGCTAGGTGGGTGGCCTAAATTTACCTGTGCGATATGCAGAGATGACATGCAGAGAAAGTAATCTGCATTATACAGTATCTAATGTTGGTAAGTCTAATGCTTCAGCTTTGGTGTAGCCTTTCAAGCCCCAGGAAGTCATAGCCTCTGTCTCCAGGCTCCATCCCAGCTGGTGCCGCGGAGCATTAGCTCTACCGTCCTGTCTCAACCCAGCTCACATTAAAAAGCAGCAGGTATAGGTTACCAGGGAAACACACACACCACCTTCAAAGACTATCACCAGCACCTCAGCTAGACCAATACACATTGCTTAAGGCCAATTGAAGGATAAACAGCAGTCCTAGCCAGTTCTGTACATAACAATACAAGGAAATTGGGTCAGGCTCAGTCAAAATGGAGACAATCGCTCTTCTTTCAAGGAGAGCTGCTCAGGTGGTCCTCCACAGTCCATGAAAATAATTTTTTTTGGAGAAGATATAAACATTTTAATGTAAAAAAAAGAAATTAGTCTTTATGAAATCAACATTATATTCCTAGAAGAGTGTAAACAATGGAATTATATTCTCTGTTCATATCCACATCTGATTGTGTGCACTCTGATAGATTCAGGAAGGTAAAAGTCTGAATGTCAAAGGAGATGTCTTCGGTTTGCTCTCAATTTCCATCTTGAAGATTGATAGCCCAAATCGTTTGATAATAACAATAAGCTTTTCTTCTGGATGGTTAACAACCTAAGTTTGCAGACCAAATTAGAGAAAAAGGAAGG
>NW_004524832.1:2896705-2915082 GCF_000260255.1 Octodon degus | reverse complement strand
AAAATAAAATAAAATAAAATAAAAATATTCAACTAACAACAATACTCTCCCACCTACTGTTTAATATTTTGTTACAAACCAGTGGTTTAGGGGCCAGGGAGATGGCTCAGTAGAATAAGCGCTTCCCTGGCAAGCTCAAGGGCCTGAGTTCAATCCCCAGTTCCACCAAAAAAAAAGCCAAACAAATCAGTGGTTTACTTTTGCTACACTGAGGTAAGGGACCAGGCTGGCAATGACATATGCTTCTGCCTCTTCAATCCACACCAGTTCTGCATACACTCTTCCTTCCACAGCCATATAGTCAACATAGTATGTCTGTCTCAAGAAACGAGGTCGTTGGAGGGGCAGGCAGCAGGCCCCATGTGGACTGCAGAGCTCCAGCACCGGAGGGCTTCCTGTGCTCGTCCAGAGGAGTCACATCCATGACAGAGCAACCCTCTATGAAAGCATGAGAAATGTTAGTTCTCCAAGCAAGGCCAACTTTTCCAATAAGAGGAAGATGTTGGCTGCTATTTTCAGAATGTATCACAGTAAGCTTCATATATCCAGCTTTAATGCATCCTTTCAGGTCAGGAGGTTCACTTTTCCCCTATATCATTTGGAGGTCATCCACCCGAGATCAGTTTTTCTCCCTGTGTCAAAATCAATGACAGTCCAATAGAGCTTTTGATTGTGATTAATGCCCACCAAACTGCTTCAGCCAGAGGCCAGGGAGACAGCTCAGCAGCTTAAGTGCCTGTCTGGCAAGCATGAGGTCTGGAGTTCAATTCTAAGACTGCTTTAGCTAGCCGAGTTGCTGCAGTCATCCCATGCCTCCATTATGCCCAGCAGGAAATGAGCTGAGCTCCGACCTCAGCCAAGGTTGCTGTGAATATGCTATCTGTAGCAGGTGCAGCTCACATTATCACCATGGATCTACATGCTAAATTCAGGGCTTTGTTGATATCCTAGAGCACAATTTGTATACAGAGCCAGCTGTCCTGAATATCTCTGAGTAGCCAACAAAAAAATAATTCTCAACTTTTGGGGGCCTGCCGGTTAGTTCAGTTGTTTAAGTGCCTGCACATGCAAATGCAGTCAGGCGCAGGATACCATGGTTCAATCCCCACCTCCACTTGCATTACCACCCTTAAGGCAGCCTGAGCCCGCCAAAAAAATAAAAAAAATTTAAAAAATAAAAAATATTAAAAAACATTGTGAATATCTCTGAGTGAGGAATTGTACAGTTGTCTCTCCTGATGCTGGTAGAGCCAAGAGTTACCTTCATCACAGACAGTTTGAATGTGGACTTTGATTCACAAAGAGCAAAAGAAAGCCAATGAAGTAGACTGTCTGGTGCTGGTGGGAGAAGTGAAGGATAGGGTGGCTATCCTTGGGGTTGACACTGTGGCACAATCTGCCACGCAGCTGACAAACTTCTCTCAGCTGGTGCTACCAGAGTGTATGCTATCTTGACTCAGGGAATCTTTTCTGGCTCAGCCACTTTTTGCATCAACAAGGCATTCTTTGAAGCAGAAGTAGTCACCAGTCATCAGGAGGACAAGACGAAGCACTGCTCCACCGTACAGGTGACTGGCATCTGCTTGATTCTAGCAGGAGCCATCAGAACTCACAATGGAAAATCGATTTCCTGCCTGTTCAGTCATGCCCCTTTATAACAGTAACTTCTGAAGCTTTTAAAACATAAAATCAACCCATCCCGTCTTCTATTGATACTCGGTGATAAATCTGGAAGGCCCAGCTTGCTCCAGGGTAGCTTCGCACATCCAACATCAGGTATATTAGCGTTTACCCTAAATTGGGAAACGCCATACTGAGACTCACTGCTGGGGGTTCCTGCCTGCATTGCCTCATTCTTCCTTGATGATTCTGTGAGCCCTGCACCTTTTTTCTCTTTTTCCAACTTTGCATGCATGTGTGTGGTGGTCTGAACAATGACTCTGAGGACATTGAATTCATATTGTTTTGTTTGGTGAAGTTCTGTGTTATTTTTTTTTCTTTTATTTTATTATTCCATATTCCCTTTAAAAAGTAAAAAAGACAAGTTTCAACACTTTCTCCAGAGTTTATTCATTTTAAACCTTAATGTGGGGGGCAGGGAGATAGCTCAATGGTTTAAGTGCCTGCCTGGCAAGCACAGGGACCTGGGTTTGATCACTGGAACCATAGGTTGTGCCACCGAAACCGGGCATGATCACCGGATTCACATGTAATCCCAGCGCTGGGGAGGCTGAAACAGGAGGATCACTAGTCTGATCTGTGTAGTAAGACTCTGTACCAAATACATAAAATATTTTAAAAACTGTGTAGGAACAGCTGAAATATCCATTTAAAGAGAATTGTAATGTAATGATAGAAGGTAAAGGACGTGTCTTGCATGGGGAAGCCCTAGGTTCAATCCCCAATATAAGGTGTTGGGGGAATAGATAAAAATAAATGAACTATGGTTTACTTTTATCATGTAATATTATTAGCAACTTAAAAAACCAGAACATAGTAACATGGAATAGTCTCAATAGCTTGTATAAAAAAAGACACAGGCAAAACAAGTTCTGATTTGTGCTATCTGGAGTATGGGGACAGAAAAACTAAGCTGTGGTGACAGAAATCAGAGTAGCTGCTGCCTTCATTCAGCTTTCAGGGGTTTTGCTTGTTTTTTCTTTTTGAAGGTGAAGTTGATTAAAAGCAGGCAAGAGAACTTTGGGAGATGATGGAGAATTTCTGTGACTTGATTTGAATGATGGCCACATAATACAACTCCTGCTCATCTCACTTTCTTCAGATTTTACCTCACTCTAAAAAGGAACAGTCTGCAATGCAAAAATCCACTCATATTTTCCTATTGGAAGGAAAACCACTGTTTCTGAAGAGCTAAATAAGGAATTCAGAACACCACATAGGGCTTTTCTGTTACACTAGTGAAACAAGGCATTCCCTGATGTTTTTCAGAAACTATCTTGGAGAAATAGAACTGTTCTCTACTGGAACCACAATAAATACTCTCCAATTCTTGCAAACTGTCTTCTCTCACATGCTGGACTTGGGGAGGAAAATCAACATTCCACTCTCCTGGTCTCTGAGACCTTACTGGGAGCAACCCAAAGAAAAAAGCCACAGGGCAGAGCCCCAGGAAACCAATAAACAGTGCTGCCCTGACCGCTTTGGAGGGTTCCCTGTGTGCCTCAAGGTCTGATAATCCCACAGGCCCAGAGGAGGAGGATCTTGGCACAGAAAGGAGACTAGAGGGAAAACAGTTTATTGAAAGGCTTTCACAGCTGCCATCTGAGGCTTCCCAAGCAGCAGATGTGAGCTGCAGCTGGAACAGGAAGGAGCTGTTGATGCCCTACCCTTGGCCAAGACTGGGGAAGGGAGGCTGGTGTCCAGAGAACAGAGAAGCAGCAGCTGAAGACACGAACTGTGCTCCAGTTTGGGGTGGAGAAACCAGAAAAAGCAAAATCAGTTGAGTCAATGCAGCAGAAAGGCATCAAGTGCCAGGAAAATCATTTTGCCAAGAATCCCAGCATGTAGTAATTAAACCCAGACACCAAATTCCTCTCCAGGTCTTTAGTACACATTCTTCCAGTGCAGTTCAGCTCCCCATATAGGATTCATCTTTATTTCCATCATCAAATGTGGGGTTTTTTTCAGTCCTTTATTATTTTACCAAACACTCACATCCCCACTATCCCTTACTTTCCTAGAAATACACCTCTCTACCACCTCCAGGTGTCCCCCCTCCCCCACTCACTAGCAGCAACCCAGCTCAGCCTGTGATTTTTGGATCACTGCCTTCATTTGTAACACTTTCCTAACTCAACCCTCTAATCCCACTTAGATATTTCTGTGCCCCACCCCCAGCTCCAAATACATTTTCTGACTGAAGTTTTACCACTTTATATTTTGGTTGTCTGTTGATATTCCTTTTTTACTATGGATACTTCAAGTTAAAGAACAGTAACACTTTGTCATCAATTCAACTTTATTGCAAATATTTTGTTAATTAAGCTTCAAGGGCATCCAGTAAAATGGTGGAGCGTTAAGTGACAACAACTCAGCCTCTCCAAGATTTGGAATCCAGACACTAGAAAACGACAACCTGGGAGAGAAGAAAGAAAAGATAAGTAGATCTCTAGGAAGTAGGAAGGATCCATGAGAAAAGAAATAAAACCTATAGAGAAAATGAAGAGACAAAACCCAATACAAAGAAGAGAAAGGGCCGTCTGTATTTCCTTCCTAGCTTCCAGCTCATGGTGCATGGGAAAGGGAGACCAAATCTGCAGAGAAAAAACAAAAGCTGGGAATTCCAGAGGGCTTCAGCCAGGAGCCAGCAGAAGAATGAACTGGCTGACACTATGCCCTACAGGTGTCAAGAAGGAAAGATTTTACCTCACTCTAAAAAAGAAAGATTTTACCTCACTCTAAAAAAGGACAGTCTGCAATGCAAAAATCTTGCTCCCAGGAAGATCATCGCTAGGCAATAGCTGTTGAGTGGCTCCAGTCCAAGAGCTCCCTATACCCCTGGAGAGAGCCGTTGGTCAGTTGCCAGTCTGGGGCAGGGTTGATTGTGTGAGCCCAGGACTCAAACCAGCCCAGGACAGGGTCACTGTGGGGCTATCAGCATTGTAGTTCCACTGTAACTACCCAAGAGAGGCATGGGAGATAGCCACATGAGGGAGCAGGCTGAAAAGACACTCTCTTAGGAGTTGAAGCTGAAGACCGTGGGCCCTGCACCCACAGCCAGAGGTCACACTCAGCGTGAGCTACTCTAGACTTCAAAGGTGTGGCCTTGACCCCTTCAACTTAAACATACTCCCTGCACCCAGCACAAATCTGAGGACTGACAGCCTTCCTTATTGACCTGTGTGAGCAAGGGCATGTCTTGACTTGGGCACTGTCCCAAACGTACAGGCCCTAGGAGAAGACTACATGCTCAAAATCATGAAGAAATTGGTTTCTTTTTCTTTTTACTTTCTGTCTTTGTGTGTGTATGTATGTGTGTGTGTATCACTTTTTGTTTGCATTTGTTTTCTTTCTCTTTTCTTTCTTCCATTCTTCTTTACCTGTTCACTGGAGTTTGGGGGGATTTTCCTTTCCTTTTTTTCTTGCTGTGTATAACTTTCTCTTACATTTTTTTCTCCTTTTCTTCATTTTTCCCTTTTCCTTCTTAATTTTCACTTATTTTTACTCCCTGTATAATTTCTTTTATTCTCCCTTTTCTTTTACTTTCTATCACTTGTCAGTTTTTTCCCCTTAAACTTTGCCTAGCTTGATAAACATCTTCTACTCCCTGATATGATCCTTTGTACCACTTCTCTTTTTTTCTTCTCTTATATACTTTAAGGTATCAAAATTTTTCTCTTGCATCCCTAACCCTCTATATCTTCAAATCTTTATTAATCTTTAGATAGCTAACTCTATAAAATTACTGTTGAAGTCTTTTCCACCATTAGTGAACATACAGCTCACATTTAATACTTACTAGGTATAAGACAATATGTGGACTATCTTAATGTTTATACCATAACTGTGGAATCTTCACTAGGTTTGAGGGTGGTACAGAATTTGTTCTTAAGGTATGTTAGTAATATCCAATTTGCCTTGGATGATGCGATCATTGTTGATTTGTTTGAAATTATCAGGGTAACATAATTATGCTGTTAATGGGTTTTCCCTATAAGCCTACACTCAGATTACCTTTGTGACATTTACAGTGCTGGAGCATATTCCTAGAGAACTCGATGTGGGGCCAATTAACTTGCAACTTTTCCTCCCAAATTAACCAAGATGATCAGATCTTGGGGCTGAGGCAAAGGACTGTAGTTAGCCACAACCAAAGTACAACTTTGAAAAGTGACTAACTGAAATCTCTATGTGAGCAATAAAGTCCTTACATTACAATCATATACAAATCTCCGAAAAAAAAAAACAAAATAAATAAAAAGTAGGTACATGAGAAGGCAAGGTAACAAAATGCCTCCCATAACTCCCACCTCCCCTCAAGTCAATCCAAGAACGTCAAGGGACAGACTAACAGAAGCCACAAGCCTGAGTTACACAGAAGATATAACTAAACAGATGTTGAATCATAACCGAAATGATCTAGACACTTTCAGAAGACACTAAGGGTAATCTAGCTAAGCTAAAATTGATTTTTAAAAATGAATGACAAGTTTAGCAAATAAATAAGAGTCGATGAAAAGTTTCAATCAAAAATTTAGGAGATTAAAAATTATATTGAAAGTATGGGAAGCAAAAGCAACCAATATGAGGATAGAATTTCAAATCTAGAGCTAATGAAGCCTTCAAAGACTTCTCAAAGACACCTTAAAACCAATAAGAGAACCAGAAAAAGTAACCCTAGTTGACACAAAGAAGGCTAATATAAGAATAATCGAGGGCTGGCAAGATAGCTCAGTGGGCTAAGCACCTGCTTAGGCAAGCACAGAAACCAGGGTTCGACCCCCAGAACATACCTTGTCAGTCCCGCCCCTGGTGCACTGAGCTAGCCAAGCTACCCCAAAATGGGGTGTGGTGGCACACACCTGTAATTTCCAGTGCTGGGGAGGCTGAAAGCAGGAGGGTCACTATGAGTCTGAGCCGCATAGTAAGACCCTATACCAAATACATCAAATAAAAAAAAATAAATAAATAATAAAAAGAATAATTGAAATATGTAAACAATCATGATGACACAAATTCCATAAAACACCTATTCACAGAAATAATAGCATAAAGTTTGGCAAATATAAAGAAAGAAAGAAATATGCAGATAAGCAAGGCATATGAAATGCCAATGAGCTATGAGCAAAAGAGGAACTTCCTGCACCACATCATACTAAAAACACCAGGGGGCGGAGGGGGCATCCCGATCCCTAACTAAAAGTTATTCTACAAAACTATTATGATAAAAATAGACATGGTACTGGCAGAAAAACATACTCAAGGATCAATGAATGGAACAGACTAGAAGATGCACAAACAACTCAAGGCATAATCAGCCTCTTTATCTTTGACAAAGGGTCCAAACATACTCACTGGAAGAAAGACAGCTTCTTTCATAAATGCTGCTAGAAAAACTGCCTTTCCACATGCCAAAAACTAAAACTATACTTGTACCTTTCACCATGAACTAAACTAAAATTAAAATGGACCAAAGATTTAAATATTAAAACAGAAACAGTAAACTAGCTGGAAAATAGAATACGTAGAACACATGAAGGCATTGGTAAAACAACAGGGCTTTATGAATAAAACCCTGATTGTACAGGAACTGTCACAAAAAAATCAATAGCTGAGATCTCATATTATTATAAAGCTTTTCCACAGCAAAATAAACCTCCAACAGAGTAAAGAGACAATACATATTATGGGAAAAAATATTGCCAACTAATCCTCAGACAAAGGGCTACTATCCAGAATATATAAATAACTCAAAAAACTCAAGACTCCCCCCTAAAATTTAAAGACTCAATAAAACAATGAGCCTCTGAAATGAATAGGTACTTTTCAGATGAAGTATCAGCAATAAATATACAGAAAAACATTCAAAATCATTGGTCATTTGAGAGACACAAAATAACACTGAAATTCCATCTCACTCTAAAAAGAATGGCTATTATCAAGAAATCAACCAATAATAAATGCTGGCATAGATGTACAGGAAAAGGAAATCTTCTATGCTGTTGGTGGAAGTACAGACTGATACAACAACTGTATAAATCAATGTGGAAAGTCCTCAAAAAACTATAACTAGAGGATTCAACCCAGCTGTTCCTCTTCTTGATATCTTCCCCCAAAGAATTAAAAGAATCATACTACTGTGATATCTACATACCCTTGATTATAGCAGCACAGTTTGTAATAGCTAAATCTTGGAAACTGCCCAAATTGCCTTCAACCAGTGAGTAAATGGATAAAGAAGCTATTTTTTTTTAATATACAATGGAGTACTGCTCATCTATAAAGAATGATAAATGAGATATTTCTAGGTGAATGGATGCACCTTGCCCCAAACTCTTAAGTAAATAAATTAGACACCCATGTTTAAATACTACAGTGTTTCTCTGGTGTGAGAAACCAAAAGTGTAAATAAGAACCAAAATGTTTTATCAATATTGTGAAATGGGAAGAAAAAAATTCAAATGGAAATGGGAACTAGGGAGGTGGGAGTGGGAAAGGATGATCAGGAGAAAAAAAAAACATGAGAAAAGAAGCAAGAATGGAAATAAAGCTTTCGCAAATAAGGAGGGGAAGAAGGACTGAAGGTGCTGTGGTGAATGTGCCTACTTCAGTGTGTCACCTTCACAGGCCAAATGCAGGGACAAGCAAGTTTGTAGGAGCTTGAGGTAGGCACCAAGTATGTGGGCGAGCACTGATGCCAAAGGGCAGGAGGGGAGAATATTTATACAGTTCCAGTTCTGAGTCTAGCTTTAAGGCTAAGGGGGTGATTTAAGTTTTCTTCTGATATGATTTAGTGCAGCTACAGAAATACTCCTACAAAGTATGGGATTAGCTTATGACAAAGGAACAAAGGTGTTTAACATTTTACATAGAGAACAAGCACTCTTATGACAAAACATGGGGTGGTATTTGGTTAGGTAGCTAGAAAACAAACCTAAAGGACAGAAATTTAAGCTCTAAGATGGTTCCCGAATATAACATGGCATCAGTTTTTTTTTCCCCATTTCAAAGGGAGTATAGGGGAATGGGGAAAAAAGAATCGAGACATCACATACAGGTACAAATGTCCTATGATGAATGTCATTCTGTATACATAAACTGTACCAATAAATTTAATTTTTTACAGTATCCAAAGTCTATCACAAGTGAAAAAAATCTTGAAAGCTCTTGAGAAATGAAACAAATCCCACACAAAGCTAAATTCATTAGAATTACAGAAGACTTCTCTACACAAACCCTAAAGACCAGAAAGGATTGGAGTGAAGTGTCTCAAGTCCTAAAAGATAACAATAGACAGTCCTAAATGTACATATCCTGCAAAACTTGCCTTCAAAATTGTTTCAGAAATAAAATATTTCTATAAAGAGCACCTCAATAAATTCATGACTACCAAACCAGTGTTTCAAAAAAACTCTCAAGGATATCCTAGAATGAGATATCAAACTCAAAGATATAGTGAGTCAAAAAGAATGACTATACCTGGTGGTATGAGCAGCTAAGTAAAAGGGAAATGACCAAGGAGAAAACAATGCTATGACAAGAAAAACTCAATAGCTTTAAGTAAGAACATTCAATGTGAATGGTCTCAATTCTCCTGAAGACACATTGGCAGAATGGATCAAAAGCCAATTCCCAATGATATGCAGTCTTCAAGAAAAGTAATTAATTTGAAAAGAAGCTAAAACAATTAAAAATCAAAAATAAATCAGACTGAAGTGGTACCTACCTGTAGTTCTAGTCTGTGGGGGACTGAGTCAAGAAAATTGCCATGAGTTCAAGGCCAGCCTGGGCCACATAGTAAGTTCAAGGCCATCCTGAAATACATAGTGAGATACTGTCTCAAAAAAAAAAAAAAAACCATAACAAAAGCAAAAAATCGATAGTATAAAAATAAAAAGATGGAAAACAGTATTCCATGCAGTGTGCATACAAAAAATAGGAGTATCTATCCTAATTTTAGGACAAAGTATATTTCCAGCCAAGCCTGGTCAGAAGTAATGAAGGGCATTACATATTGACTAAGGAAACAATTCAAGAGTAACAGGAAAAAGGGCCAGCCAAATAGCTCAGTAGATTAAAGCACCTGCTTAGGCAGACACAGGGGCCAGGGTTCAATCTTCAGTGTGGCGTGCCATGCTGGCCCCTTCCCCCAGCCCTGGGGGTGCACTGAGATAGTGATTGAGACTGAGTGTAGATGTACATGCCTGTAATCCCAAAGTTTGGGAGGCTGAAAACAGGAGAATCACTATGAGTTCAATCTACATAGTGAGATCCTGTAGACCATGTACTAAATACAAAAACAAAACCAAAAAAAGAGATAAAAATTATAAACATATATGCACCAAATACTTGTTCACCCAACTTCATGAAATAAACACTAATGGATGTGAAAATCAGATATACACCAGTATGATTTTAATGGGGGACCTCATTAACCCCTTGTCACAAATGGTTCATCAATTAGAGAAAAATTCAATAAAGAAATATGAGAGTTGAAACAAACTTTTGAACACATGAACTTAATAGATATCTACAGACTGTTCCAGCCAACAATAGAATGCCCATTCTTCCCAAAAACACATGGGATTTCCTCAAAAACAGACCACATGCTAGACAATAAAGCATGCGTAAGTAAACATAAAAGAATCAAAATTATCTCATACGTATTATAAGATCTTAATGCAATGAAATTAGAAATCAATGACAAAAAATAACTATGCAAAAACATGGAAATTAAACAATACCCTCTTTAGTAATCAATGGGTCACAGAAATCAAGGAAAAAAAATAGATAAATCCTAAAATCAAATGATGAGGCAATATAGAATACTTTAGCTCATGGGATGTAATTAAAGCTATCCTAATGGAAGTTTATAGCTATAAATGAAACAACAGGAAAATAGAGAAATCTCAAATAAACAACCTAATGAGAACCTCAAGACTGAGAAACAAGAACAATACAAATCTAAAGCTGGTATGAGGAAAGAAATTATAAAATTCATAGCATAAATTAATGAAATTTAAACTAAAATAAACCCCCAAAATCAATAAATTGAAGACTTAAGAATTATCTGGAAATTTCCAGACATCTGAAATAGTGGGAACCCAGAGTCTCTGACATGTTTTCAGAGGCTCATCTGATTCTCTTTTTTATGCAGTCAGTGCATACAGAAAAATAATATTAAATAAACACCTGTTTTGATCCAAACAAAAATGCAAATTAGTTTGACATTACATTTTTAATAACTACTGTTATTCTTTATTATTTCATCATGAAATTGTTTTAAAAATAAAATGTAAAAAGGAATTTCTTTTAAAACATGTAGGAACTAGCGCATAACTTATTTCTATTTCACATTGTCAATTAGTCACACTTGTTTATGTTTTGCCACGGACCATATAGAACAAGTAAATAATACTAGAAACTCTTCTAAAAATGAGGAAAATGGCACCAGAACAATGGGTTACAAATTCTCAGTTCCTCCACCACCATTAACTGTCTGATAATGTCTTTGGAAAATAATCAAAGTATTTTAACTGATATCTCTAGCTATTCTATACCCATTAACAATGTAATGTTGGTGCATGCCTGTAGTCCCAGCACTTGCGAGGCTGAAAACAGGAGACTCACTACAAGTCCGATCTACTTAATGAGACCCTGTAGACCCTGTACCAAATACATAAAAAAGACTCATTCTTAAAATACACAAAGCATAATTAGTCCTTAATATTTTGCAATATGAAGAAAAACTGATATTCTTTATTGTTTAAATTAATTTATTTCAGAAGTTGTTGACTTCACGCACCTACAATACCTAAATGACAATGGAACACCCTCCTCTGACAAAACCAAACAAAAAGAAGGGACACAAATGAACAACCACCCTGCATCCACATATTCAAAACAGTCATGATAGATACACAGCTACACTCTCCTAACTCATTGATGTCCTGTCCACGGGCACTGTTGGGACACTACATTTTTGATACATGTGCTAATTTATGCCTATGGGAGTTTGTACATCAGAAATTAAATTCCGGACAGATTCAAGCCTTGATACACTGTAGGGTTATTGTTTTTTTTTTTCTTTGATCTTCTTCTTTTGTGTTCTAGATTGTTTTTTTCTAATTGTGATGTTTGGTAATGTTAAATTTAAAATATTAAAAAAAATTAAAATATACACTTAAATAAAGTTTAGATTCACCTATTAAAAAAAGAATAAGCTAAATAGACAAACTGTTAGCCAATTTTACTAAAAAGGGAAATAAAAACTACAAATCCATGAAATTATTAATTAAAAAGGTAAAATCATAATGAATTCTGCCAATACCTAAAAGATCATTAGTAACTACTTTAAGAACCTGTAGTCTAACAAAATGGAAATTTCAGAAGAAATTAATAGATCCCTAGACATATAAACTATCAAAGCTGAGACAAGAACATAGCAAAATTCTAAATAACGCAATATCAATCAATAAAATTAAAGAAATAATTTAAAGACTGCCAACTGAGAAAAAGCTCAGGTTCCTGAAGATTATTTCCAAATTGTGAAATAATTTCAGAAAAAATTTAGCACCAATAGTTGTCAAACTTTATCAATGAAATTAGAAGGGAAGTAGTACTCTCAAAGTAATTCCTAGGATCAGGCATTAGTCTGATCCCAAAACCACAGAGGGACTTAGCCAAAGATGAGGCCAATCTCTTTAATGAACATAGATGAAAAATCCTTAATAAAGATATTGGCTAAAAAAATAAAGAAAATCATCAAAAAGATGAACATGTGCAATACATCATAATCAAGTAGTATTAATCCTAGTAATAAAAGAATGCTTCAACATATGTAAATCAATAAATAAAATACATTACATATATAGAACCAAGAAAAGAAATTACATGATCATCTCAATAGATGCTGAAAAACCATTTGACAGAATCCCAAGTTATGATAAAAAACCATGAAGAAAATAGGTGCAGAAGGATTTATCTCATTCAGATAAAAGCCACCTATAGGAAACAAATGACCAACAATATACTACTTTGAGAGAGCTGAAAGTATTCCATTGAAAATCAGGAACAACACAAGGATATCTGCTATCACTACTCGTATTTCATGCAGTTCTTGAAACATTGGCTATAGCAATTAGATAAGAAAAAGAAAAGAAAGGGCTATGGATAGGAAAGGAAAATGTTCAATTGTCAGTATCTGTAGATGGCATGATCCTATATATAGAAGATCCAGAAACTTCATCAAAACTTCATAACAACTAAACTATCAAGACTTCTAGACATCAGAAAATGGAAAGGTAGCCCCTTTTCCTGGAAAGACAGAACTAAAATAGTAAATTGAACATACTTCCAAAGCTGTCATGTAGATTTTTAATACAACCTCAATCAAAATACTAATAGCATTCCTTATAAATTGAAGAAAACAATCCTAAAATTCATATGGAACCAGAAGAGACATGGAATAGCAAAAGCAATTCTGAGTAACAGTGACAAGGAAGGCAGCATCATAATCCTAGACTTAAATCCTAGAGTACATAACTGCAGTGATAGAAACAGCATGGCATAACACGGATAATAACAGCATAAGGGATCAATAAACAATTCTAGCCCTACTCGGCTACCTTATCTTTGACAAAGGGGCCAAATACTTTTGCTGGAAGAAAAAATAGCCCCTTTAACAAATGGTACCAGGAAAAACAGCTATCCATCTTCCAAAAATTGAATCTAGACCCTGCACTAAACTAAAATCAAATTGAATGAATGATCTTAATATTAAAACAGAAATAGTCTGCTGGAATACAAAATAAGTAATACTCTTGAAGACATAGGCATAAGCAAAGACTTCATAAACAAGGCCCCTGTTGCACAAAAAATAATACCATGTATGGAAGACTACCATGTCTCCCTCCCCCAGACCCAAGTCGGATTGTGCTTATTTATAAGCGGTGCTGGCTATATAGAGGGGACTTCCCTAAAATGAATTTCAGTTTAATTACTGAGACTACCCAGATCAATGTAAATATCTTCATGAAATGGACTAATATAACTTATTATCAAGGGCTGTCATTGATCTCAAATGCACAAGCTGTGATAACAAGCTAAGATATGCAATAACATCCTCACTAGGGCCTACATGACTCCAGAGGAAAATTCCTTCCCAAAGTTAGCTACAAACCAGGTTACTTGTTGACTATAACCTAAATCTGGCTTTTCCTGTCCCTTCCACAGGAATGCTTTGTTCCCGCTCTTATAGGCCTTACCAGCCTCACCATTTGTCCAGCATATCCATCCGCAACTGCCACATAATTTTCCTTAGTGAATAAATACTAAGATTCTGGGTGGCTTGTGGCCTTCTGTTTCCCGAAAACAACTGGTCCTCCCAGATCCCTGCTGCACCCCTATTTTGTCTGTTGCTCTTTCTTTCCACTGTCTGCTGTAACTCCAGGCAGATCAGGGAATTGCTGCATGTGTCCCTGATGACTGACACCGGGAAAAGGTCTCCAATAACCAAAAGTCAACAAATAGGACCACGTTAAATTAAAAATCTTCTGCTCAGCAAAGGAAGCCACCAACGATATGAAGAAGTGACCTCTATAATGGGGGAAATTTTTGCTAACTACTCAGATATGGGACTAACAACTAGAATATATAAAGAATTTTTTAAAAACTCAAATTTACAGCCCCAATCAAAAATCAAACCTGAAAGGAACAGACACTTCTCAGATGAAGGAGTACAAATGGTCAATTGTTATTCTAGATATCCCTGAAAAACTTCAGGGTGTCGTAGGTGGGGCTTTTACAGAGGAGGCTGGATCTACAATGTGTGATGCTGGGACCAAGAGTACATGGCTTCTGAGTTAGTTGCCTGATTGGTCTGACACCTACCCTAAGCTCAGACACCTAGGTGGAATATAGAAGGGGTAGAAAAAATCTGCTATTGTCACTTGCTGAGTCACTTGCTTGTGTTTGCTGTTTTCTGCCCATCTTGAATGTTTCTTCTCTGTCTGTCCCTCTGCCATGTCCCCCGCCTTGGGGCCAGCCAAATGTAGACTGAAACCTCCATGAATTGTCAGCCAAATGAACCTTTCATCCTTTACGTCTCGAGAATTAAGAATTTTGTCTCAGCAACAACAACAACAACAAAAAAATATCTAAGACAGCAATAAATGTATGAAAAATTTTCAACATTGCTGGCCATTTGAGAAATGGAGATTGAAACAACACTGAGATTTTCTCTCACTCCAGAAAAAAATGGCTATCTTCAAGAAATCTAACAATTACAAAACCTGGAGAAGCTTCAGGGTAAAGAAACCCTGCTTCATTGTTGGTGGAAGTATAAACTGGTAAAACCACTATGGAAATCAGTATGGAGATTCCTTAAACAGAAAGAAAGAAATTCCATTTGATTCAGCTATTCCCCTTCTAGTTATCTTCCCAAAAGGTGTATCATATTACAGTGATACATACATGCATAGGCATGTTTACAGGAGCACAATTCATAACAACTAAATCTTGAAGCAGCTCATATGTCCATCAACAGATGAATGGATAAAGAAAATGTAACATTTATATAAAAAATACGTGTATAACCCAACATAAGATTCATACTGTTTCATAGAAATCTGCAATGACCTTTAAGTAAGGGTTCACCTAATATATTTTTAATATAGTCCTGCATAACTATCATATTGAGAGCTCTTTATTGTTCATCCAGGAACATACTGCAACTTCTCTTGCCTTTTGAATTAGGCTCTTTGTTTTTTCCTATATGCTACTTCTGGAGGTATTAAAAATTTCAAGTTTGCATAACTAGAAAATCTTACTTTTAGTTTTCAAAGGTATGTTTGCTAAGTGTAAAATTCAAAGAGGATAAATCTTTTATTTTCTTTCAGTCCTTTAATTAGTATGGTTTCTTACACACTTAGTCCTTTTTTTATTTCCAATGTGGAATAGGTGCTATTTAATTTTGTTCTTCCATAGCTAATATTTTTTATGTGCATGCTTTAATGATTTTTTTCTTTAAAATAAGTTTTGGACAATTTCAAAAAAAAAAGAAAATGTAATATTTATACTCAGTGGATCTCTAGTCTGTCGTAAAGGATATATATCTTGAAACTATAAATTTAAGTGAAGTAAGTCAGACACATAAGCTTAAATTTCATATGGTTTCCCTTACATAAGAAATACAGTATGTCGGGGCCGGGGAGATGGCTCAGTGGAGTAAGGGCTTCCCTGGCAAGCACAAGGATCTGAATTCAATCCCCAGTTCTGCCAAAAAGAAAAAAGAAAAGAAAGAAAGACAGACAGACAATATGTAAATTAAGTCCAAAATAAAAGACTGACAATAGGAAAAAGAAGAGAGAGAAAAAGTTATTGTAAGGGCTAACCCGATAACTCAGCAGATTAAAATGCCTGCTTAAGCAGAGTACAGTGGCCAGGATTCAGTCCCTGGCATGCCATGGTGGCCCCACCCCCAGGGGCATGCTGAGACAGCAATTGAGACTGGGCATGGTGGTAGGTGCCTATAATCACAGTGCTTGGGAGGCTGAAAACAGGAGGATCACTATGAGTCTGATCTACATATTGAGACCCTGTAGACCCTGTCTTAAATACATGAAAAAAAAAAGTTATAGTAACCCAGTATGGCCAGTGTATCTAAACGTGTACTTTGTGTTTTTGTTTTGTTTAGTTTTGTTTTAACATATTTGGTTGTTGCAGGGTCTCACTATGCAGCTCGGACTCAAGGTGATCCTCCTGCTTTCAGCCTTCTCAGTGCTGGGATTAGAGACATGCTCTACCACACCCAGACTCTGTAGCCAGCTCAGCCCATCCTGAGGGCAGGACTGGCATGGCATGTGGTACTGGAGACTGAACCACGGTCTTTGAGCTTGCCTCAGCTTGTCGAAGCAGGCACTTTTGTCCACTGAGCTACTTCACCGGCCCTAAATGTGTAGTTTGATTTAGTATAATTGTTTAATATTTTTATATTTGGGGGGCCATTTGTCTTGCTGTTAATCTATTTAACTTGACAATGACTTATAAGTAAATAAAACTGATATTGACTAAAAGAAAAGAAAAAATGGAAAGAGGAAAAAAAGAATTGAGGTATGCTTTATACTTAGAGCAATTCTCCACCATGGATGTAGCCATTGTGTATTGCAAATATATACTAATAATTTTTTAAGTTAAACAGATTTCAAAATAGAGAAGTAAAATATAAAAGACAGACTAGTGTTACCATCATTATTCCTCTCTATATATATATAATTTAATTATTCATATTTCTGATCAAAAAGAATAAGCAGCTCCCCCATCTAGTCCATATTGTTGCTGCACTCCCCAGCCTGTTTTAAACTGTGCACACAGGTCTCTGCTCCCAGGCTGAGGTTTGTTCAAGTTGTCAAGAATCTGGCTGCCTTTAAGAGATACCAAAGGCCGGGGAGAAAGCTCAGTAGAATATGTGCTCACCTAGCAAGCACATGGTCCTGAGTTCAATCTCTGGTACCGCCAGAGAGAGAGAGAGAGAGAGAGAGAGAGAGAGAGAGAGAGAGAGAGAGAGAGAGATCTAGTAAATTTCAAAGATGAAAGAGTAAAACTGATTTGATTACTATGTTTAGAAGTAGTACTCAGTAGTCCAGAGATGGCTCAGTGGAATAAGGGCTTCCCTGGCAAGCGCAAGGGCCTGAGTTCAATCCCGGGTTCCGGAAAAACAAACAAACAAACAAACAAACAAAATCAGTAGTCCAGGAACAGGAAAACACAGCACACCCAAATGGAGGGTGATAGTTTATGTAACTAACAGAGCTATCATTTGTATATGTCATAGAAGAGGCTATAATAGTCCACACAGCATATGCGCACGAACTACCTACCACACTATGGCATGAAAGGTGCCTGAGACGTAGGCTGCAGCACATCATATTAGTCTACCCCTGGCTGGCAGGCTTCTCACTAGGTTTGGCATGGACAAGATCTATGAAGGCTAAGTGGAAGTGACCAGACAAATAATATATAAAACAATAAACCTGGTGCCCTCACTGCTATTTGGTCACAGGTCTTGCCAACAGTACAAATAGCACTAAGGCCTTTGTGGCCCTAGTAGGAGCTGTAAGTGGCACTTGTCTGTCCACAGTGCCAGGTGAGTCCAACATAATGATTCTGAAAGCAAGAAACTCAGTATGGAAGTACATTGGTATAACAGTATATACAGTGTATACATCAGTGTATCTGGTGCTGGAATGTGGCAAATTAAGATGTGAAACCTAACAGAAGCAGATGAAGATGCTCAGAAGAAACAATTCTCTCTGTACATAAAGACCAACATAACTGTATCCATGAAGAAAGAAATGTACAGGAAAGCTCATACTATTGTGCAAGTCTACTAGTCTATGAGAAGGAACCTAAGGAAAGTGAAGAAGAAAAGGTACAACTCTTGCAAAATGTCCCCTGCCCAGAAGAAAGATCAGGTAGCTCCAAAGAAGGCAAACTTCCTCAGAGCTCAGAGGAGGATGCATTTGGTACAGTTTTTTTTAAAAAACCATTTTCATTGTTCTAGGGACCAAACCTAGGGCCTCACACATGCTAAGCAAGTGTCCTATCACTGAGCTCCATCCCCAGCCTGTGTTTTGGTGTATTAATGAAATTAAGAGCACAAGGGCGGGAACCCCCAGACCCAGTCCCAGCCCAGGTCC
>NW_004524832.1:2888412-2889151 GCF_000260255.1 Octodon degus | reverse complement strand
TGACTACATTAAAAATTTAAACAATTACACAATTTATCTTGAAAATATTATACACTTAAAATACATGCAAAGGAAGGTACTTCCTTTATTTAAATATATATTATTCTGTCAAATACATTTACATTCATAATTTTTAAAGTCAAACTCCTGTGCTGTTTTTAGCCTGAGAAGCCTCTTGCCATACTAGCTTACACTAACTTGCATTCTCCAAAAGCAGAAAACCTTTTTCAGCTCCTTTGAACTACTCTGGAATTGACCTTTCTACTTCTAAGTAACATGATTATAGAGGTCTCTTTTAGAATAGCCCTGATTGACTCCAGGCTTCTGAAGATAATACCATACCTAGCTTTTTTTTTCTCTCCTCTCCTTACAATTTCAGTGGTTATAATTTCCAGCTGGAACAATATCAAGTGCTTACATTATCATAATTAGGTGACTGTCCTTCCTAGGGAGCTGTGTCTGGGTGTGTCCTTTGATTTTTACTCTCTTCTATCACTTTTTGTTTCTCTTATCATCCTCATCACTCTCTTTGGTTCATCTCCTGTGTACATACAACTTACCTGTAAACTCTCTCCTCAAAGAATTTCCTTAGGGCTGGTGAGATGGCTCAGTGGTCTAAAGCACCTACTTGGAACAAGCTTGGTGAAGCACAGGGACCGCGGTTCGATCCCCCAGCACCACATGCCAGCCACCCCGCCCCCTGGTGGGCTGAGCTGGCCACACACACATAAATGGATAG
>NW_004524832.1:2882554-2886687 GCF_000260255.1 Octodon degus | reverse complement strand
TTCCCTGGTACTGGCAATTGAACACAGGACCTTCACACTGAGCTATCCCCCAGCCCTTTTCTATTTTGAGACCAGGTCTACCTGAATCACTAAGTTGCCCAGACTGGATTCTCACTTGCAGTCTCCCACTTCAGGAGTGCTGGGACTACAGGTATATGCCACCATAGCCAGCTACATATCTCATATAAGTGTCTCATTTTTCTCTTTATTGTTTTGGGCTTTTTAATCTTTTTTAATGTACATAGTTTGGGGATGCAAGGTCAATAAATATGTGTTCATTGTGCTACTTTTCACTGGAAACATTCAATGCCTCTTTTCTTACCTTACATCTTCCTTGTTAAATCTGAAGCAGACAGAAGTGAGAGCTCTAACTTGATCAGGGTTCCAATCTAGGGACGAACATAATGCCTGAGACATTTTCAGCGAGCAAGCAAGGGCTTAATGAATGAATATACACATAGCACAATGATATTCTTGGAATATTTGCCCGTGGTTGGCTTTGCTTTTTGCCCTCTTTGGGATCCTCTGTTATTCCCTCAGAGAGCATGTAGTGCAATTAGAGTGAGCTGTGCCTGCATTTTGAGTTTCAAATTCTTAAGTCTTTAGGAAAGTTGAAAGAACTCATGGCATAAACAAAATATTGGGACACATTTCCTGATAAGTGTTAAAGATATCTGTGCTATTCCTGTCAAAATAGCAGGTTGGCTCACGAGAGTGCAAGCTTAGCTCTCTGGAGGGAGCAGGGCCTGGGGAAAAGCTGGCTAGAGTGTCTATCCAGTTAGAACCATTTCCTTCTTCTGGAACTCAGCTTAGAAGCAGAATCTAGTTTTGTTTGCATGAAAGATAAAGGATAAACAAAAGCCAGGGGATCTGAAAAGAGACCTTCTACTTTGAGTAACCAAACATCCATAAAATTAAATATGTGGTTAATACAGTAGGTCAATTTCCTGGCTAAACTGTCTATAGTATTTGTTAATATTAACAGGATAAACAAGGAACTACAAAATCATCTGTCAGGAATGTCAGGATTTCCACTTTCAGCCAAGAAGAAAGCCAGGACTTTCAATAAGCCAACTAGAAAAGCTAGATAAAATATACAAAGTAGCAAATGACTAAAACTCCCTAAGAACTGCTAGAAAACTTAGACACAACTGACTGGGAGGATTCTAGAAAAAGAGAAAACTTGCAGAGAAAAGTTAACATTTTGCAACAGACTTTTCCTTTGGGGTGTTTACTAATTCCTAGTGCTGAGTGAGACACCAAGAATCCAGGCAATGGATGTGGGCAGAGGAAGCCCTAAGGGACAAAGATCTAAGTATTAATCCAACAATACTTAATCTGCTGGAAGGTAGAATAGTTAGAACTCTGGAAGACACAAATGTAGACAAAGACTTCATGAACAAAACTGCCACAGCACAGGAAACACTACAAAGAATAACAACTGAGATCTTACTAAAAAACTTTAGCACAGTAAACAAAATCACTAACAGAGTGAAAAGACAACCCACAGAATGAGAAAAAAAAATTAGTCAGCTGCTCCTCAGATGAAGGACTAGTATCTAGAACATACAGAGAATAAAAAAAAAAAATCCCCCAAATGTAGAAACCCAATCCAAAAATAGGTAGCTAAGGTAAATACACACTTCTCAGATGAAGAGCAAGTAGCAAATAAATATACAAAAAGTATTCAAATCACTGATCATTTTAGAGACACAAATTAAAGCAACACTGAGATTACACCTCACTCCAAAAGAAGGGATATTATCAAGAAATCAACCCATAACAAATTCTGGTGGCTTCATGGGGGAAGAGGGACACTATTCCATTGTTGGTGAGAATATAGACATGGGTGACCACTGTGGAATCAGTGCAGAGATTCAGCAAAAACTAGGAATTGAGGCCCCATTTGACCCAGATATTTTCCTTCTTCATATTTTCTCAAAAGAATTAAAAGCATCATACCACAGCAATATATGCACACTTCTGTTTATAGCAGTCTAATAGCTAAATCTTAGACATACCCGCCCATAAAAATATATCATTTTTATACAACAGAGTACTATTCAGCCATAACAAATGATGAACTTGAGACATTAATGGCCAAATGGATAGACCTTGAGATCATACTCTTAAGTGAAATAAATTAGATACACATGTGTAAATATTGCATTCTTCCTCTGGTATGAGGAATTGAAGGTGTTAAACAAGAACCAAAATGTTTAATAGATATTGTGAAACAGGAATAAACTGTTCAAAAGGGAATGGGAGGGGGGATACAGGAAAAAGAAAAATATAAGAAAAGAAAGATAAAGTGGAAATAAAGCTGTGTAAGTAAGGAGTGAAAGAGGGGTTGAAGGGAGGCAAAGGGAATGGAAATAATAATCAAGGTATATCATGCACAGTACAATAGCGTATGGTACAAATTCCCTATAATGAATGTGATCATTATATATACCTAATATGTATTGATATTTTAATAATAATGTTAATAATAGGTTAAAAAACAACAGTGAGCAGAAAGTTGACAAGAAAAATCCCACCATGAAGAAAGGATCCCCCGAGCAAAATCCAGGTCCTGGTGGAAACTGCACAGTACTATTTCTCTGGTTGAAAGAGATCAACCAGAGATGAAGAGTCTCATGAACACAGTAGAGGGCATCCTAATAATGGCAAACTGTAGAGACAGTAAAAGACCCATAGCTGCCAGGAGTTATGGGAAAGGAGAGTTGAATAGGCAGCCCACAGAAGAGAGAGTGGAACTATTACTGGAATGCAGGAATCATGTCACAAAAAGAAAAAATGGAACTGAGATCAAAGGACTGCGGGGCAAGCAAGTTTATTTAAAAGATACAAGAGCAAGCAAGTAAGGTCCCACCAGCCAGGAGGGAATTCTAAGTAGGATGCCCACGAGCGCGCCTCGTCTCAGAGTTTTTAAGAGGTTTGTAAGAGCCCAGGCTGTTGCATAAGCCATATAATCTCTACCCTAGGAGGCTGCATACTTTTTAGGGTCTGAACTAGGCAATGTTTATGCAGTACCTATGCAGGGCCCATGTGTCCTTGGCCAGTGGTCATGCTCTGTGGAGGTCCTGGACAGCCACAGGACACCTGGCAGATGTTTCTGTAAGACTCCTGGAGGATCACAACTCAGCTGGCTCCCTCTGGGGCTTCCTGGCTCCATTTGGGACCATTGTCCCTCCTACCTAACAGAACCCTAACTGCCATCTCCCTGATTCCCATTACAAAGCTACTCTGTGTGGTATTTCATGGTGGATATATGTCATTACACATGTGTGGAAAATACAGAATGTGCCACACCAAGAGTGAGCCCTAATGTAAACTGTGAGACTTAGTGTAATAGTGTACCAGTGAAGGACCCTCAGTTATGGCAAATGCACCACTCGGGTAGAAGACGTGTTAGGTGGAGCTGGGGGCAGGGACAATGTGGGGAAGGTCTATATTTTCTGTTTAATTTTGCTAAGAGCCTAAAACAACTCAGAACACTAACAAATTTTTAAAATATTGTATGCAACTTACCATCCTTTGCTGCTTTCCTAGCCTTTTGTTTAGTGAAATTCTGTACTGTTTCTAATATTTCTTTTTTCTTTCTTCTGTTTCTTAAATTTATTTTATTGAGAAACAAATAGCAATGAGACAGTTTCAAAACTCATTAATAGGACATTTTTCAGTAATTAATACATTGAACGTTGCTATCTTAGTGATTATCCATGGTAAAAGATACAGACAGGATATCCTGTCCAAGCACTATTACTACAAATCTTTCTTCTCATTGATTTAAGTGAAAGTAGGTGTATATATATCCTAACTATTCTGTATATGCACATACAGAATGGTCCTATATTTAAAAAATTTATTAGTGTTCTTGATGGTTGAAGCCAAATTATGTTCTTGTGAACTTTGCTAGTTTTGCATGAAGTATGGAATACGTCAAGATGAATAGTGTTATATTTAGCGTTTGTTAGCTGAATACATGAGACAAATCTTGAAGCATGAATAAAATACATGCTGCTATAAAACAAATAAAATTAAATTTAAGGCCAAATAGTATAGCTCAATGGTACAGCACCAGCCTGGCAAGCACAAGGTACTGAGTTTGATTCCTGGTACCAAAAAGA
>NW_004524832.1:2864803-2882454 GCF_000260255.1 Octodon degus | reverse complement strand
AACTAAACCAAAACACCCTAGTAAACTGTGTGTCCAGGATATTGTTGAGCTCATCAAAGTGCTTATTAGTTAAATGAAAAAGCAATGATGTGAAAAAGAAAACAAAACCTGAGACATAAAGCCTACTTTAAACAATAACTGCGATGCAGCTGGGAGTTGTCTCAGGCTCTGAACGGATTAAGACAGCCTCTCTAACAGAGAAAGGAATAGAGCTTCCTGGAAGAAGACTGTGTAGAGCTGCTGGCATGTTTTGAATGGCACGTCTGGCAGCCAGTCAGCAGGAGCTCCTGGAGCCTGAGGCCATTCTAATCTGCTTCCCACTTCCTCACAGCCCAAACAATGATAATGGGGGAAAGAGTGCTGTGGTAACCTGTCCCTATGAGAGGTTTTATTTTCTAATTTGTGTTGCCCAATATTTGGCTATAAGTATGAAGAGCTGAGTAGAAAAATATCTAATTTGAAGGAAACCATAAAACAATACAAATAAGTATATGGAACAGACCAAAAATAGTGCTCAATATTATTACTCACCACTAAAGTTATTTTGCAATCTTTTGCCAAGACACGCATGCTCTTCTAATTATTATTATCACCGCCTCAGCGGCTGAACTACACCATTACTGTAATTCATTTTTCCCACATTTGGGTAGAAAATTTTGACAGTTCTGCCATGTATGTGTGTCTCTGGTCTTCCCAGTCCTCTGTGTCTGCCCCACAGTTTCTGTTGACAGACAGTCATACCTGCTTGGCCATCTCACCAGGAAAACATTTAAGAAATATATCGGATGAGACAACAGAGTTCCAGGCAGGGATTACTTGCCCATGGCCAGCCCCTCTCCCTTCCCAACAGTCGTAGCCTACCATTGGATTGACATTTTCTCCACTCTTCAAGCCTCATCATCATTCTTACCTTGTGAGCTCCTGAGCTGATTCAGAGAGGCAGCTGAGCTGTCTGAGGAGAGACACGAGGAAGCTGGCGTCCTGACTGGGGCACAACGGCCACAGGAAGGAAGATTTTTTAACATAAACTACAGGGTGGCTTTAGGGTTTTTTTTCCATTTAGTTTCATAGAATTAAGATAACAATTGACCTCCTTCATGGAGCTGTGAGAATTCCATGAGACCAAACTTTAAAATGCGTAGGATAGTACTGGACACACAGGAGGTGTCCAGTGAATTATGGCTTTTACAATTAATCATAATTACTTTGAAATGATGGAAAAAATTCAAGGAATCAACTACATTTATAAAAAAAAACTGGCAAGATGCTAGCAATAGGCCTTCTGAGTAGAAGAAAACTAGTAATACCTCAGCTCACAGTTTTCACTGTCTAACATCATTTGTGCTGCTTTGGATAATATATGGAAGATGGAGGCATGATAAAATTGCTTAGCATGCAGATGTAAGGTTTCATGGATTCACCAATCAATTTAAGAAATGTGGAATCAGAATGCAAAGTGCATCATTAGATCCTCTTCCTCCATCTAATTGAGCCATCCATTAACTCCATATCTGCTTAATTGTAAACAAAGTAACCCCATCATTTAATAAATTGCTACCCACTGACCTGAGGCACCCTACTGTTTTCTTTAAATATGAAATTTACGTATTTGACTTCATATCAACAGCATCTGTCCATTAAGGTATTGTCCCAGTAGCAGCAGTGGGTAATGCACACAAGTACTTCTTTGTAGTAGTACTACAAAGAAGTTTATGTTATTTTTTAACATAAACTACAAGGTGGCTTTAGGTTTTTTTTCCATTTAGTCTTCATAGAATTAAGATAACAATTGACCTCCCTAATGGAGCTGTGAGAATTCCATGAGAACAAACTTTAAAATGCGTAGGATAGTACTGGACACACAGGAGGTGTCCAGTGAATTTGACTTTGTCCTGCAGCCAGAAGTAAATATTACCAGCCTTGGTAAGTGGTATTATAGCTACAGTTTGGCCACCAATAAAAAATAAGCTAATATCTACTGGGAAGCAAGAACTTGGGAGTTTGTCTCACCAGCTCTGAGCTTAAAACAGTTCTCCCTGGATTAGTTCCCTGGTTAACCTGTGGCCAATACCAACTTTTACTACCAACCTGAAAAGCTGCCATGTCTGTGAATGAATGAGACTGGAGAGAGATCTAAAAAGACAGAAGCCTCTGTTTGGACCAAGATGCCATGTGGGGGGACAGGTCTGGCCAGAGCCCTAGTGAGGCCCTGACAGCTGCTTACTAGCCCATTCATTGCCAGCCACCTGATCTTGAGTGAGTCATTCACTAACATTATAGCTTTCTTCATGGGAAAAACTACACTGTTAAAGTGGCAGGTTTCTAAGAGCCATTTTTTACCCGAAGATTCCAAGTTCAATCTCCAGTTCAAAAAAAAAAAAAAAAAAAAAAAAAAAAAAAAAAGATTCTAAGAGCGTAAACTTACCTCTGGAAGAACAAATATAACTTGAAGATTTTTTGTTTTTTATCAAGAGGTACCACATCCAAAGGTGAAAATGATAGCTGC
Organism: Octodon degus; assembly: GCF_000260255.1. Taxonomy (NCBI): domain Eukaryota; kingdom Metazoa; phylum Chordata; class Mammalia; order Rodentia; family Octodontidae; genus Octodon; species Octodon degus. The sequence continues at coordinate 2,879,948 of NW_004524832.1, read as the reverse complement.
ATAAGTAAAGAGATTTCAAGAAAAATTAAATGACAAAGATCAGTGAAAATAAAATAAAAGTCAAAAAATTTTTTTCAGGATTCACTCTGAGGTATGCCTTGAAAATCAAATGCACTGACTGCTCAAATATAGATAACTGATTATTGACTGAAATCTGGGGCTTGGGAGATAGCTCAGTGGTCTAAGCACCTGCCTGTCAAGCACAATGGCCTGGGTTCAATCTCAGCCTCATGTCATGCTGGCCCAGGAATCCCAGGCATGCCATGCTGGCCACCAAAACCAGGTATGGTGGCGCACGTCTATAATCCCATCTTCGGAGAGGCTGAGACAGGAGGATCACTAAGAGTTTGAGCTGCATAGTGAGACCCTGTACTAAATAAATAAATAAATAAATAAATAAATAAATAAATAAAAATTTAAAAAATAAAATTTTAAAAAATGATTGAAATCTACAGGCTACTTTCCTTCCTCCGTAGTAAATGATATTGCTGCTGTGCAGTATAATCCTTTCATTTGATTCTCTAAAAATCTTTCTATTTCTGAAATAAATTGCATCCACTGAATGATATTTTCAAAGGTAAAATATTACCAACCAAAAATAAGAGAGAGTAGCTCACATTTTCTGTATGAGTCTTTTATCAACAAACCAGTTAATAGCAAACCATCATCCTAATAAGAAGAAACAAAGTTTCTTCGAAGCCCTCAGCAGGCTGAATTCTTCATTGTGCTATTAAACTGTGCTTTTTCCTACTCTCCTAAATTACCACAATTTACTTCCTTGTAGATGTTGCCCAGGAATGTGGCCTAAAACATGCCAATCATATGGCATGATCAAACCCCGACCTTCCCATCCTAAGTAGTACCTAGGAACAAATTTGTGGCACTAAACTGTCATTTATTTCTGTGCATAAATATGGATGTGGGATAAGTGGCCCTTTAAGGTTGCTTCCTATTATGTGACTGAAGACATAAGGTGACTTCTCACCACAAGCTGATAGAGGGCCATGGATTTGCTCTTGAGATCAGCTGCCCTCACCAGGCACAGAGTAGCATCCCAAGAGTGACAGCAGGTAGACTGGGTAAGAAAAGAACAGCTGAACTTTAACCTAGGGAAGAGAAGACTAGGGAGGGACCTGGCGCCCAATGTTTGAAGGACAATCTTATCAGAAGAGATGAGAGACACTTTCTGGAAATGTTGAGGGAACAAACTCAGAATCCACGTACAACCCATCTCTTCAGGGGCAATGCCATCAATCTGAGATGTCCCACAGCATGGTTCATTGGGTCAGTATAACTTTCCATAGGAAGGAGGCAGACTGCCTCATTGGTTTTCTGTCTTTTCAAATATATTGTATAAATTCTTCCTTCTCTTCCCCAACCTCGTCCTTTTAACCCCTACTCTTTTTTTTTTTTTTTTTTTTTTTTTTTTTTTCAGAACCAGGGATTGAACTCAAGCCCCTGCACTTGCTAGGCAAGTGCTTATTCCACTGAGCCATCTCCCTGGCCCCTTACCCCCTACTCTTAATCCCTATCCCCACCAAAAGTCTCTGACACCCAGGCCTGTACTTGTTTTTAGCACAAATATTTTGTGACAGGCTGATGTAGAACTGATGTGGATATTTGCAAACCTGTGTGATGCTGGGGACTGTGACTACCACAGAGCCTGGGGAAGCATCGGCTCTGTGCGACCTCACTCCTCAATCTCATCATCATAATTCTGAGCGGTCTCTCCTCCCTCTCAGAATATAAGGCCTGGTTTTACAAAGAAGGCAATCTCACTAGGCTTGGGATTCACTCCTGTTGGCCTTTGGAACAATATTTTCTAAACATGTGAAACTCTGCCTACACATTTTGCTCAGATTCCTAGAAGATCCATGTATGACGTTGCCCTTAAAATCACAATGGTTTTTGGAGAGAAAGTGTTGTGGTTGATACATTGTATCAACTTGGAAAGTTGAGGGCTTAGCTGGGTTGGCTCTGTGATTCCACTCCCTGGGGCATGGAGGGCCCACCCTAGAATTACTCAGCACAAAAAGGGTATATAATGGGGTTGGGGAAGGATTCCATGTGCCACTTCCTCAGAGGAACTGTAGTCTGCCATCAGTGTGGAAAGAAGTGCACCACTTAGCTCCGATCTTTGCAGCCACTGCCACTTTTTGGAGGAGCTCTGGTCTTCGCCCTCAGCATGGAAGGAAGGGAGAGGGGCTTGATAGGTGCTGCAGCTGCTGTTCCTTCCTCTGCTCTTCATTGTTTTCCACCACCATGAACTGCTGTCTTCTGCCTTGTGTTGCTCTGCCTTGGAACCAGTTGAATAGGGACTGAAATCTCTACTACATAGAGAGCTACATAAACCTTTCCTCCTTTAATTTTAGTGTCGGATATTTTGTCCCAGCAATGAATAAAAAGTAGCTGAGACCAAAGGGTACACTTTGCCTCAATGCAGCATTTAAATCTAAGCAAGCTTTCTTCTCCCTATAGTTGGAACTGGATAGGCACTGGATAGATACTCAGGTTTTCACGTTTTCTATCCTTTAAGTGATATGCTGGGTGCATGGCTGTAATCCCAGCACTAGGGAGGCCGAGAAAGGAGGATCACTATGAGCCTGAACCGTGTAGTGAGACCCTGTATCAAAAAAACTTTCACATTAATTTCCATAATTGTTGTACTAGTTTATATTCTCACCAAAATGTAGAAGTGCTCTTTTTATCCTACAGCCTTGCCAGCACTTGTTAGTATTTTATTTCTTGATGATAGTGTTTTTTTTATGGAATAAGATGGAGTCTCAGTGTTCTTTTAATTTGCATTTCTCTAATGAGCAGTGATGTAGATCATTTTTTCATGTATTTATTGGGCACTTGTACTTCTAACAAATATCTCTTCATTTTAATTGCCCATTGTTTTGAGTTGATATATTTTTTCTTTACCTTTTATTCATTTTAATGGGAAAAAAGATAAAATATCAATGAAACAGTTTCAAAACAGGTTAGTATGACCGTTAAAATAAATAATACGTTGCAAAAAAAAAATGGTATGCTGGTTGAAAGCCACAGTGTATTCTACCCAGGTGTTTCTGGAACCACAGGTTTTTCTCCAGCACAGCTGGCCATCAGTGGAATAACAAAGACACAGACCCCCGTTGGGCAGCACGCCTGAGGATGAGGCCCACATCTCACTCTCCTGCTCAGAGCTCCGGAAACGTGTGCTCAGCACGGAAAGCAGCCTCACTGAGGAAGGACACAACGTAAAGCACGTCTTTCTAACTTCTTCATGCTCAGAATCAATGCTGACGGCACCATCCTAGGTCTAACACTAAAGATGAACTGTTGTCAAAAAAACACCCTGGGCCGGTGAGATAACTCAGTGGTCTAAAGTGCCTGCTTAGGCAAGCGCACAGGGACGGTCGTTCGATCCCTGGCACCAGGTGCCACGCCAGCCTTGCCCCCGGGTACACTGAGCCAGCCACCAAAAAATAAATAAATAAAATAAATAAACACACTTTATATTTATTTTTGTAGGGCAAAGTGAGTATGTGCTTCCCAATTTATCAGTTTTATTGATGATGAGAACACATGTAAGTGTGCCTCCGGGCTTCTAAGTCACACAGTACTTATCTACCTTTTCCCAGACAGTTAATCCTGATAGTATAATAGTGGGCTAAAATAATGACTACTGAATGACAACCTGAACTATTTCTTTCTAGGTCTCACATTAAGTGCAGTCGTCACCTGAATCTGACCTATGTACTGAGCAGGCCATTCACCGATGTCATTCAGTCAAGGACACCCTTTAACTGTCAGAATGAGATTACTTAGAGATCCAGTGCTTCCCCTGAGCCTAACACTGACCTCTACTGTTATCTTGTCACATGGAGATAATTTACTCAGACACAGGTCTTGCCTGATAAACTATGAATGAATCCTAGGAGGACTGGAACTACGTCTTGCTTGTTTTTAGAATTTGAATTCCTACAGCCACTGCTCATTGTGTACCTAATGAGTGAGGAGGGGAAATGACAAGTAGCCATCACAGCAAGACCTAAAAGTTGTTTAGGTAGCAGACATCTGTGCTTTTGAGTCCTGACCCCCCATGTTCTAGCCTGTGACACTGCACAATGATGTCACCTATTTTCACCCCAGTCTAGCCAATGACATCACTAGCAGAACTTCACAGAACTGTTGAATTAGTGTACATGAAGCATGCAGAAAGACGCAGACTTAACTGAAGTCCAATACATATTCTCTGTGGCTCACTGTTATTAATATGATTTATATAAGCAAATAATACTTTCATTAATACTGGAAGAATTACCCTGTGAGTTCACAGTTCTTTGTACAAGGTCCTCTGCTCATGAGGAGGAAGTCAGATCAAAACCACATGTGACTGGAGAGATGGGAAAATGGTGTTTCAAGTCTGTTGTAATTCATGAACAAAACATAGGTAATAGGAGGGTGAGTATGCAGCAGTTACATATATGTTAGATATTTTGTAGCTATGAAAAAACATTTAATTTTCAAAACAAGTGTGAGATAAGGGTTTTGTTGTTACTATTCTCATTTTTAGTGAGAAAAATGAGGCTGGAGGAGATTTAAAATGTGCCACGAATTATATACCAGTAGGAGAAGCATCGGGCCCCAGAACCCATCATCTTTCTGTTTCAAATTGCCTTCCATACGACATGCAGAGAATGTATGGCGAGTACAAAGGCCACTAAATGTTCCCTCTAGCAGCATCCAATTTACGAAGACGTGAGCCAGCACCACCAGACCTCCTCAGCCTAGGTGCTAATGAGGTATGAAGTACAGTGATCTCCCAGGAAGGGTGGTTCTTAGGTCTCCCCACAACCTCAGTAGAGCTCCCCAGGCACAGTTCTGGAGCTGAAGAATACATTTTCTTCTGAGAAGATTTGAGGCAAGTTGCTATTATTACATAGTCATGATCGAATAATGATGCATAAAATTTCCCCTGGGAGTCCTCTGTCAAAACCATGCTGTATCCAGATATAAAACTCATGATGAATTAATATTTCTAGTTCACTGTTGGATTATCTCACTTCCCCAAGAGGCACCAAGGTAACCAGGTATTTTTGTAACACAGGACTGTGCATCAAGCAGTGAATTATCATCTTCATAGTCTGGGTGGGAAAAGCTGAGCTAAACAACTTTGCTAAAATCACCCAGTTAGTTCAAATGATGGAAGTAAACAAAAAAGGGGATACAGATGAATGTCCATTTGGTATCTGTGCATTCAAAATTGTTAGAATAGATTTATAGTTACATTCTCTTAATGAATAGAGGGATTTGTTCTAATAGTGTTTGTAAATAGGATATCATGTCTGCATCTTGTATAGCAAATAACCACTAAGAAGAGAGTATGCAATGTGTTAATTATTGGAACTGTCCTACCAATTTGATTTGAAACTGTCTCCTTGCTATATGTCTCTCAATAAAATTATGGAAAAAAATTTTTTTAATCACCCAGTTAATAGGGATCTGAACAGAACTGAAACTAACCGACTGCCACTCCTCCCACTGCCTGCCTGGCAATAGCATTTAGCCATTTACGGTGGCAGAGCCTGCGACATGCACTGCGCTAAGAGCCAGGGGGAAAGCAAATCCAACAGAGGCGCCAGCCTTATTGAGGAGATGGGCCCATAACTAACCACAATAAAATGTAACAAAGCGGTGGTAAATACACAATAAAATGCCACCAGAATACATGGCCTTCTCTGCAGAGGAGATGGAACCAGGTGTTAGAGAATGAGGGGTAGCTTGCTCAGGGTGTGGCGTGCCCTAAGTGGAAACTGCACTGGTGCAAGGCGTGTGCGCAGCCCCTTGGGTGAGGGACTGCTGGTTCTCCCTGTGTTTTGAAAGATGAGACCTTTTAAATTACACCAAGCAAACACAACAGCAACACACCAGCCCAACCCCTCTTTAAACTTGTCTGTTTGTTAAGTTCTTTTTCTGTGGGACTGGGGCCATTTGGACCCCAGGGAATGTTGGACACAGCTGAGAATGCTGTGGGCCGCTACAACTGGTATTTGTTGGGGTACTGTTAGCATCCACAGGGCTGAGGGCAGGGGTGCTACTGATGGTCCAGCGCAGGCTCAGGGCAGTCCTCAGTGGTAAGGCTGCCAGTTCAAAGCACCATCCTGCCCAGGCCGGGTAAGCCCACTTCTCTGCTTGGCAGGTCATGGTTCTCCGTCAGATGACCAGAAGAGTCCAGACAGGGAGACTCCTGCCCTTACTCCATCTCCAGCCTCAGCAACCACAGAAGGCAGGAACCTTTCTGTGCCCAGCATTTAGGGCTGAGTGGATTCCCAACCCGGGTTAAAGGCCACTCAGTTTTATCTGACAGAGACACAGGAGAGTTCGCATCGGAAGCAGGCAGGCAGAGGTCATGAGAACTCATGGGATCCCTTAAAGACTCAGTTTGCTGACAGCTAGCCTAGTAACTAGAACCAGGGCTCCACCTCAAGAGCCCCCAGATCCTCTGCAAGGTGACACAGAGTCAACAGCTAACATTTTTCTCCAATTGGTTCTATGTCTACTCTGGCCACTGAACAGCACCGGTGACACCAGCACCAACCTTGAGTTGGGCCCTGCTGACTGATTTTGGTGAACCAGCACCCAGACCTCCGCAGGAAGGTGTGATTTCCAGGTTGTACATTTTCTCCCTTGGACCTTCAGCCCTATGGAGAGAGGAAATCCTGAGGCTGTTCCGCAAAGAGCAAATGCACCACCTGTGAGAAAACACAGCTCTCGCAAAAGAGGTTGGGAGAGAAAATCCCATCACAGAGCAGCAGGAAATGAGCAGAAGGTCTGGGGCTGTTGGACTCAACTGTGGCCCAGAGGCTCCTGTCCTCGCGGAGGTTGTGCAGAAGATGTGGCTCAACTTCTAGCGCGAATAATCCCAGGCAGGTGCCCTGAGGATGGGCGGATGCATATTCCCTGTGTCCTCGACAATTCCAGACAAGGACAGCACTGTCCTTAATCTGGCTGAAACTGGGCCCTCGCTGCAGGGAGGCAGGGTCCTACTGGGGCAGCATCTTCGGTTAGCAGCACAAGCAGGAAGCTCTACCTTCTTCCCAGCTGAAGAGGGGAAGGGCAGAGGCCCGGGGCCAGGCGGTGCCCGCTGAAGCTAGGTGCGGAGAAGAAACAGCACGCAGTGGCGCACGCCTGTAATCCCAGCACTCAGGAGGACGAGGCAGGAGAATTGCTGCGAGTTCGAGACCAATCTGAAGTCTATCTCAGAAAAAATGACAGGCAGGCAGGCAGGCGGGCGGGCGGGCGGGCGGGCGGACGGACGGACGGACGGACGGACGGACGGACGGACGGACAGACAGACCACCGACAGCTGCGAGCCCAGGGGCTCAGCCTCTCCACACTCTGCTCTCTGCTCTGGCCCACAAGCAAGGAAAAACGAACTCAGCGGTAAAATGTCGCCCCCAAGTGGTTTCTCAGGGGAAAACTTTCCTCAAGCGAAAAGTTACTGCTGCAAGCAGAGATTCCTGAAACCCGCAGGGCTTGCTATACCGGGAGCCTCCAGGGTACAGCTCAGAGTAATCCAGTGACATAGACTGATTTGTGATTATTTTAACCTCAGTCACATGGGACGGTAAACCCAGGGCCACCTCTCTGAGCTACATCCCATCTTTTGTGAAAGTTTTAAAAATCGGGTCTCACCCAGTTGCCAGGCTGGGCTCAGCTTCCAAGCTCCCAGAGTCCTGGGAGTGTGGGCGTGCACCACCACACTCGGCTTAGTACACTTAATTTTAAATTAAATTGCAGCTTAATTTTTAAATATCTGTCTAGACAAAATAGTCTAGGAATAAAGGTTTGACAAAATGTATTGTTCATAAACAATCTAGAAGTAAAAAAACCCAAAAATTTATCTTATCTTTAGCTTTAAAAAATGCATTCAGTGCTATAAAATTCTCAGCAACTTTCCTATGGGTAACATTTAGATTTGAAGCAAAAATTATTATACACTATAAAAAGATTTTTCCCATAAAAAAGGAATTTTTAATTACTGAGTTGGGTATTTATTTATTTAGTGAATGTAGATGTATTCAAAGCTGTGTGTAGTTGAAATTATTTTCATGACATTTTTAAAAAGTGGTTTTCACATCTCTGCTCCAAATGACTAATATTTCAACACTTTTGTCTTCTGAATATATTTATTTTTAAATTTCTATTGCTGCCTCCCTCTCATCAAGTCTTATTTAAGAAAAGAGAAAAACTAGTCTCAAACTTGGCTGGTAATACAAGGAACATCCAGGTTCTGTTTCCCTGCTGCTGCTCCTGCCTGGCTTGAGCAGCGCCCCAACCTGCACTCAGCTGCGTGCACTTCACCCTTTCCCCTCAGAGCTGCGCCAGGCAACAGGCAACAGACAGTTGCTGGCTTTTTTTAGCCTCCAAGGTAAAAGTCCAAAACAATTTGTTAACATAGGTGTTCCAAGAAAGATAGAAAGGGAAGAGTTATAGTCCTGGGACACCGTGTCTTGAAATGCCTCTGACCAGGGGCTCCCTTGTCCAGAATACCAGACTCTTCATAGAAATGAGCCACCAGACCTCTGCTTGCCGAAGCTCCAGAGGGCTGCAAAGAGAGTGACCTCCAGTGCTTCGCTGGTGTCCGCTTAAGGGCTGGTGAGTGTGAAGCAGGCTCAGTTACCCGAGGAGCCAACGTTGCTGCAATATTCTTGCCTGCCCACCTCATTTCTTTCGCATCTGATTTATTTATTTGCTTGCTTCATGTTTAGGTGCTGAGGCTCAAGCCCAAAGCCTGATGCATGCTGGGAAGCGCTCTGCCCCTGAGCCGCACCTGCAGCTCTGCTTCTTTCTCTGAGCGCGCGCGCGCGCGCGCGCACACACACACACACACACACACACACACACTGGTTTGGTGACAGTCCTCTGGTCTGGCTTCTCCCATCTCTCTGGCTGCTCTTGCTCCGTCTCTGGCTGGATCTTTCCCAGTGTGTCCTTCCCTGAATGCCTTAGTGCCTTATGGTGAGCGCTCGCCGCCTCATTTTCCTCCCTAACCCTCACTCATTCATTCCCACCACTGCTGTCACTTTCTAAGTCATTTCTGTTCATTCCCACGGCTTCGAATGCCAACTACAAGTCCATCACTCCCAAGTGTGTCGTTCCAGCACAGCTCAGCATGTCCACAACTGGGTTACTTACTCTGTGGCCCTCACCTCCACCTGCTCCTTGCACTACTTTCTCCATCTTCATTAATGGCAACTCAAACTCTTTAGGTACCTGGACCCAAAACCACAGAGCTACCCTTGGCACCGTTCTCAATTCTGCATCAGGAAATCTAGTTCTTCATGCTTCAAAATATGGAGCCGGAAGGCAACTCCCCCCAGTCTGCCACTGTTATGGATTATGTTTAATATGATCCCTAAAGGTCTCACTGTGTTGAAGGCTTTGTTGCTTCGAGAGGTGCTTTTGGAAGGTGGTTAACCATGAGCACTCTGACTTATCAATGGATTAATGCACTGAGGAGTTCACACCCCAATGGCAATGAAGCAGGCCACTGGGGCTTGGGCTTGGTGGGTTGCTCCCACCTCTGTCTCTGTCTCTGTCTCTGTCTCTGTCTCTGTCTCTGTCTCTCTCTCTCTCTCTCTCTCTCTCTCTCTCTCTCTCTCTCTCTCCCCTTCCTCCCTCTCTCTCTCCCTCCCTCTTCTCTTCCCCCTCTCCCTCCCTCTCTTCTCTTCCTTTCTGTCTCCTCTCTCTACTTCTCTCTTCCTCTTTCTCTTCTTATTTCTCTCTCCTCTCTTTCTCTTCCCCTCTCCTCTCTCTCTCTCCCTCCCTGCATCCTTCTGCTCTCTGGATGCCCTGAAATGGGCAGCTGTCTGCTCCACATGCCCTCACTGCCATAATATTCTGCCTGATTTCAGGCCTCCAAAGCAACGGAGGCAGCCAACATTGGGTGACACCCCTGAAGCTGTGAACCAAAATAAACCTTTCCTCCCTTAAGTTGCTTTTCTTGGGTACTTTAACACAGCCACAAGAAACTGACTAACACAGCCACATTAAGCAATTCTGTGACCACTCTTGGATGTATTGCAAACAGTGCTTCCAGAAGTCCAGGTCTGCCTCCTCACCCCCACTGTCATCATCCTGGCTTCACTGCCATCATCTCATGCCTAATTGTTTCATGTCCAACAGCTGATGTCTCTGCTTCTATCTGGTCTCCTCAGTGTGTCCCCAATGTGATGCTTCAATGATCCTGTTAAAACATGTGTCATATCATATCACTTATCTCCTCAGCACTTTCAATGCTTTCTCCATTCAGAGTGAGGGAAAGCAGATTACTGTAACCTTTAAGACCCTGCGTGATAAGGTCACCAATCACCACTGTGACCTCATCCTCTACCAAATATTTCACCATTCACTGATCATCTCAGGGAATTGGTGTTTCGTGCTCCCCTGCCCAGAATGATCTTACCCCAGCTCCTTTCTTGCTTTAGATCCTCAGAGTCACCTTCTAAGAGAGGCAGGACCTGGGAAGCCTACCTAAAACTGTAACGATCCTCTGCTCTACACACTGTAACATTCCCTGCTGTCTTTCCATGTTAGCTTGGATCACTTCTGAAGCTGTACAAGAGTGCGGCATCCTGTTCCATGACACAGCAAACCTTTGAAAGCAAATGACTTTTACAAAGAGCTGTGGCCCCAGCAAGCGGAATGCATGGCTCCAGGGAGCAAGGATGAACTTGGAAAACTTGTGGACATACCCTGCTCTCTGGTATCATAAAATAGCTAAGATGTGCTCTCCCAAAAGAAGTGCGGCTTTGATTTCCATAAGCAAGTTCACCCATTAAAATCACGAGTGACCTGGGCGAGGGGGATCTGCTCACAACCTGGCTCCTCCAGTATTGGTCTCAAGCCCAATACTCCCTCCTGCTGACCACAGAAACCACTACATTACACAGAGAGTTTAGATTGGGTTGACAGTGTGTCCCCACATCAGGGCTGCAGGGGAGGGACTCAAGGACTCAAGGCTAAGTGCCAGCTATGCTTGGATGATAAGTGTCAAATGTAAGATGCAGGGAAAACATCTAGGCATAAGCAAGCATCCTGCTGGGATCAGTGAGAATTCAGTGAGCTTCTGCACAGCCGCAGTCTCAGTGCCACCACATGAACACTCGCTATGACTCCACGCTTTTGTCATCATGGCTCCAAGATGAAAAGATGTGGGGGAATCATCAAGGCCACCCCCAGCCCACTTTTGAAGAGAACTCTGCTTTTTGAGGGCAGCTCTGAAAGGTAACATGAAAGACTAAGGCCATATCCTTTCTCCCAGAACAGTAAGGAAATGGGGAATGAAGCTATGTGTTTAACACAATTTAATGAATGTGGAGAGTCGAGTTCACATCTGAGGTCTGAGGTCACATCTTGTTAGACATCACAAAATTCCAGCAGGAGGAAGGAGCCAGTTAGGATTATATGTATGGAAAGGGTTTCTATTATAATTCAGCAACTCTCCATGTGGACGAACACTGCTCATATAATGAAAGGTTGTGCTTCATCCCAGAGTACACACTGGAGAGGGTAGGCGTGTCATGACCCAGAGGGTGACCTCACCACAGGAGCCTTGCAGGGCAGGCACCTTAAACACACACAGTGGGGTAAAGCCCTCTGGACCCCACTGAGCATCACAGAACTCCCCCTGGAAATATCTGGAGCCCAACATGCACCTCTCGCCCTCCTAAGCCACTCAGATGCTCATTATCCAGGTGTCTGTATATTTGGGGACCCATTATATTTAGGTTAATTTAAAAGGTCTGCCAACACTGACCAAATCCTACCACTAATGCTCACCTCTACCAGTTCATTGAGCATGTAAGATAGAAAGCCCTAAAATGGGTCTCTGTGCTTTCGAAGGTCCGGGAAGCAGGCTGAAGGACCTCAGGGCACAGGGTGTGTTTTCTTCTTTCCTTCCTTCTGGAGAAGGCTGTGCCTCTGTTGTACAAAAGGACACGAGGGGTGACCACCTGCTTTCTGTACAGGCAGAGATGAATTGGATTTCTGGGGCTGTGCGCTCCTGTGGAGGCTGGACCATTTTTACATGAGGTAAAAAGAATATGTTTGATTTCAAAGTGCTAACCTGAAACTGAAGGAAGGGATCTGTCCAAAACCTGACCAGATAAAACTATGCATATGTGAGGAAAACCAGATGTCATGTGGAAAAACAGCAGTATATGATCAGACTAAGAAGTATTGACAAAAAAAAAAAATCAGGTGCCTAAATACAATCATAAATAAAGAACAAGGTGCAACTAATGTGGAATTTAGATAGTGGAAAAATAAAACTAATGCTGTCCAAGAACATATGACATGGACAAAAAGGAAGCATGGAGAGTTGACAGAATTTAACGCATCTAAGAAAAACACTAGCCAATGTTGATTGATAAGTTACTATTCATGTAGTTACATATGTTAAAGTTGTTTTCAAATTATTGTTATCTATGCTTGTCAGACAAGGAAACTGAGGCACCACGAGGCAATGAAAATAGGATTTAAATGTAACAGTCTGGCTCTGGTGTCTTAGTTTTTTAGCACTGCCCAACAGAGTAGAACTACCCAAAAGTAGGTAAGGAAATTCATAAGCTAGAGATCAGAATCAGGAAATCTTTTTGATTAGATAGAAAAATGAATTTTTGTTTGTTTTTACAGTACTGGAGACTCAACCCAGGATTTTCATACTAAGCTATAACCTCAATGCTTTTTAAATGTTATTTTACTTTTAAATTTTGATGTAAGATCTCACTAAAGTGCCACGTTGCCAGGTTGGGCTCACACTTGTAATCCTCTTGCCTCAGCCGCCCAGAATGATGTGGTTAAGAAGCACAAACCATCATATTTAGCTCAGGCCTCATGGCCACAGACCTCATGGCCACCCCTCAGAGGCCAGCTAGCACTCGAGGGTCTGCCCGAGAACAAACATCAGAAAAGCATCCTGACTATAAAAGGTCAAGGAAAAGGTAAAATTCAAGCAAACCCAAAGTATATTGTAAAGAAATTATTAGCATCCTGACATATTGCCAATACTCAATAAATATTTTCTAAATAGATTAATAAACTAAGCTATTTGTAATTGGTCAGTTATTAGTCATTAATGAGGTAAATGAATAAACCAATTTTTTTGAGACAATCAGCCTATGTAGCTCAGGCTGGTCTTGAAATCCTGATCCTCCTGTCTCAGCCTCCTGAGTGCTGGGATCATAGGCAGGCATCAATATGCCTGGCTCATTTTTCTGCTGCTAATAACAGTGATGCAAGAAATATAAATATCCTGGACCAACCAGATAGCTCAGTGGACTAAAGTGCCTGCTTAGGCAGAGCTCATTGGCCGGGGTTCGATCCCCGTATGCCATGCCGGCCCTGCCCTCCAGGGTGTGCTGAGACAACAACAGAGACTGGGTGTGGTGGTGCACACCTGTAATCCCAGTGCTCGAGCGGCTGAAAACAGGAGAATCACTATGAGCCGTAGTGAGACCCTGTAGACCCTGAACTAAATACAAAAGAAAAAAGATAAACAGCCTCATACGCACTGCCACATGTACGTGTCTACTTCTTTATGTCAGGAAAATGTGGAATTGTTGGTTTTGCAAAGTTTAAATGTAAATAGACCCTGCCAAGCTGCCCACTGGGGGATCTGTTCAGACTCACACTGCTGTGAGAGAGGACGTGTTTATCCACACCCATGCCAAGCAGCATCATATTTCTAAGTGGAATGTTATCAACCTGGAGGGCTTCTACAGGGGCGCAAACCGAGTGCTGAGTTTGGCATCCTCTGAAAGAAACTTCTTACATCTAAGAAAAGAAGAATTTAAAGAGCTGTCATCAGAAAGTAGAATTCAAGTCTTTTTTGTCACATCTAGTACTAGTAAAGTCCTGTCTTCCTGTGCTTAACCACAGGGCAAATTGACCCCCAGCTGGTTCTGAATTCCATGGAATTATTGTTCTTAGAGATGTCAGTGACTTAATTGTGTAATGATCAAGCAGTGAAATACCAACTCGATAACCAATATTTATTTATAACACACTTGATAAAGATCTGACTTCATTTCATGAGGACTTATAAGAATATAATAATGTCTCCTCATTTTTATTTGGATCTCAGTATTAAGATGGTATGTATGAGAGAAAAATTGCCCAAGAGTCAATTAATTTGTGAAAAGATGTCCAATCTCAATACTCATGAACTACAAATAAAGATATTTCATCTCTCAGATTGAAAGATGTAAAAGCCTGACAAAAGCTTTTTATAAAACTAAGAAAAGTAGGGCTGGGGAGATAGATAAGCAGCTTAAGCATCTGCCTGGCAAGCGCAAGGTCCAGAGTTCAATCCCCAGTACCACAAAAAAAAAAAAGAAAGAAAGAAAGAAAGAAAATTGACATTACGTACCTTTTGTAATCACACACCCTTGCTCCCAGCACCACACACTCTAGATCCAGTCACCTCTGGAAATACCCCTGCGACTGCATGAGCCTTTGAGGGAATATCCAGACACAAATCAGAACAGCTATCCTGTCTTGTTTTATGCATGTACCATTTGAAAAGAAAGAGTATGAAAGACTGAATGTATGGTTTAGTGGGAGAGAGCTTTCTTAGCAGACAAGAAATGCTCAGTTTGATTCCTAGCATTGCACAATAATAATAATAATAATAATAATAATAATAATAATAAATCTGAGGTTAAGAATAAAGGTTAGCATGTTTTAACACATTATTATAATCAACTTGGAATAAATCCTGGAGTTGTCAGGGCACTAAAAGGATCCACAGACAACCATGAATCTAAATTAGACAGAAAGAGTACTATAAAGAAGAAATGCCAGCTTCTTAACCAACACTATGGTTATTTCCTCCATATACCTAAAAAATAAAATATCAACATAATGTATGTAAGACGATCAGTCCTCATTTTAAAACATCAGGAAAAATTTTTAAAAGCAAGAACAGCATTTTACCTAATACCAAGATATATTTAATATATCTCCTGATATGTATTTAGTTATGTTTCAAAACAAATTTTCTAAATATATAAAATCCTATCAATATTACCTTTGAGAGACCTAGTACTAGCCCAGGTCCGGTGAGTGTGTAGAGAGCTTCCTGCTACACTGC
>NW_004524832.1:2849154-2862473 GCF_000260255.1 Octodon degus | reverse complement strand
ATACTGGTTAGGGGAAAAATTCAAGAGGAAGAGGTAACACTCATAAATATGTATGCACCAAACACGGGAGCACCCAACTATATAAAGCAAATCATAATGGACATGAAAAATCGAATATTCAATATTACCTTTGAATCGTTAATAATTTATATTATAGCTGGAATAGGAACAACATTGAAACAGCACTGGATTTTATCATAGGTAATAAGAGGTTTTCTATAGCTATAATGCAGAGGTTATCTTCTCAATTTGTTTTATCAAAGCAGGACAAGAGTGGTAAATGGGTCCTGAAATCAATTTACTGGGTCAGATAGTGGGCTGCAAGCTGTGTTTCTTAATCACATAAAATGGACTAGAATGAAAATAAATACCAGAGTACATTTCATATAAATGTAGTACGTAATAAGACATGCATTTCATTTATTTTCCTGTATATATCTGTCTACTGAGTCACAAAGCAAAACGTGTTTCTTACTGAGAGTCTGCACTGAAACCATTTGCAATCCTTTCTTCCAAGGGGTGGAAACCTCTGGCAACAATTTTATTGCTTTCAGCCAACATTCTACTAAGATCACTAAAAGCAGTGCCCAGAACTAAAGGTAAATATCAAGGCAGAATAAACTGATACCGAGACTGTTAAAATGGAGAATATCCTGGTGCTATCTTAAAGAAATCTTCAAAGTCACTAAGGCCACATTTAAGTCATGACTGAAATGACATGTGCCAAATATTTTCAGTGGGCATATGACATTTGTACTTGTTTTAGGAATACAGTATTATAATTCAATACATGTAATGATCAAGTCAAATACTATCATTTCCATGTGTTTGAAACCTTGCAAATCTTCTCTATTGTGAAATGTTTAATTGTCTAAACTATAGTCACCTTATTGTGTTGTGTGACAGTAGAACTACCCCCACCCCAACCGTATCTTTGGTACCAACTGTCAGCCCTCTCTTGTCTCCTTTCCCTTTTCTAGCCTCTAGTAACTACTATTCTACACTCTGTCTCTTAGAAGTCAACTTCATTAACTGTAACTTTTGAATCAGAGTGAGAACAGTGAGGAATAGCTGTATTGGAGAACTACTACCTTACTTTTCCTGGTACTTCTCCAAGAAATGTTGTTCATTAAGTTATCTTCAAGAAACATCTGGTGAGAACACCAGAAAAATCCTGTGAGTCTCTGGCCTGCCAGCTCATGTCTGCGCCACCTGTAGATGAACATGTTTCCAAGATGCTATTTGCAGAGAGACAACTTTAAAGACACCTCACGGAAGAGTGTCCATTCACTGATGGTCCCTGTGTTCAAGGAAGCATCATCGCTCAATATTTACACCTAAAAATACTTTTCAAGGCCATTTTATATGAAGCCAGTGCTAGTAAACAAAGTTGTTGTTTTTAAAATTCAGTAATCTTGACATCCAGCTTCTGAATTGCTGCTCTTTTTACAGAAATTTTCTCAGCCAATTTCAGAAAATACTAGTAATTATGCAGAGTAGAGCATGTATTCATTCTTCAGTGTTTCAGAGAAGTCTCATTTCATAAATAAGTCTCAATATTATTATCAGACTTATACTTTATAAACTTTTTCCAGATATTACTGAGTTTTGAATCTCAAAGTTGACCGTGTAGGGCTGGCCAAATAGCTCAGCGGATTAAAACCCCTGCACGCAGGTGCAGGGGTCAGGGGTTCGATCCCACAGCAGGTCCTGCCCCCAGAGTGCACTGAGACAGCAATTGCGACTGGGCATGTTGGCACACTGCCTGTAATCCCAGCATTTGGGAAGCTGTAAAAATAGACAGATCATTTGATCATTTGTAGTGATCTGCCTAAACAGGCAGTTTGAGCCATAGCACAGAACTACTCTCATTTGTATTTATTTTATAATATTTTTGTATGTGCATTTTATATGACTACCACCATAAATAGAAAAAAACAGGCAGATCACTACAAATCTGATCTAGTAGTGAGACCCTGAACACCCCGTAGACCTTTCCCTAAAATACAAAAAAAAAGTTGACCATTTGATTATCTGTAGGCTTATCAGAACCCAGTCTTTACACATTGTGATTGGTCACTGTGGTTAAGTTGCTTAGGAAATATTTTCGGTACAATTCTCAATGGCAGAAATGAATCTTAAATTCAAATTACTATGCAGTTATTTAAAACAAAATAAAGAAGTGAGAGGGGGGAAAAATGAAAAATAAAATAAATTATGCAAGTAAAACTGCCAGTAACACATTTCTATTTGAGAAAAGCAAGTAAGAAAAATAGCACACAGAGTACATTCCAATTTTTGGATCAAAAATATGTCATATGTTATTATGTACTTGAAAAATAGGAAGAAAATACAGTAATCTGATAAGAGGTGTAGGATAATGGAACATTTGTACTGAGTATACATCATTTTTATGTTCAGAAAAACAAATAAAAGTATATTGGAAATACCTTTCAGCAAGGGAAGTGAGGAGTCATGTGACAGGACTGCCAGGCTTTCCAGGCAAAGGGGTCAGGTAAGTACACCTTCGAGACCACAGCTGGGCCAGGCTGGGGGCTGCTATCCCATGTGGTGGGCCAGAGACTGGGGTAGTAAGTACAAATACAAGTCCACAATGTATTTCTCTCCAAAATTTTAATAGATCAGGTTGTGAATTATAAAGCATTAGAACAATGTTTTTAAAGTGCAAAAATCCAGATATGAGCCTCCCATGTTACACTATGGTAACATATTTAGTCACATTCCTCACGAATTGAACAAAACACCCAATATCAGCCATGTAAAGGAAGCCACATTTGCTTTGGATCCTAGTTATAATCCATCATTGGCTGGCTCCAGGACAGAACGGTGAAACAGAAGGATATAGGAAAGGGAAACAGTAAGTAGAGAGAGAAAAGGGGCATAGGAGGAGCTAAGCCCTTCCAGATCCTCTCCCATGTAAGACCTACTTTGACCAGGCCTCACTTCCTGTGAGAAGTCAGCTACAGGTGCTCCCATGGTCCAGTCTTCTTCCACAAAACCCCGCCTATGAGTGCATGAAGCTATTGATGGGCATATAGTTACAGTTTGAGCCATAGCACAGAACTACTCTCATTTGTATTTATTTTATAATATTTTTGTATGTGCATTTTATATGACTACCACCATAAATAGAAAAAAATTTGGTCAGATTATTTTCCATAAAATTAGGACACTGTTCTCACTGCTGCAGATTCCATAACCTATTTTTAAGTGACTGGATCTTACTGCACTGAGTTATATGACTTAGTTATTCCTCAGTGCCTAAAATGAGTTTATTGGTAAACATTTACTGAATATTTCTATCACTTTGCTTGTACACTAACAAAAATTATTGAAAATATTTCTCTAGCACGATACTAGGTATCCTCACTCTTTTTTCATTTTATCCTTTAAATCTGAATGGCCAAGCTAGTATCTTATTTTAAAAAAAAAAAAAAATAGACAGATGAAGCATGTAACGCTGAAGTAGCAAAATCAAATCCAAATCTGACATCAAGGCCTTAGGAGACGCCAACTATCTAAGACACGCTTTTAAAATTCTTTTTATTAGAAATAAAATCATGCTCAGTGTTATGGTTTGTGTCTAGTTGTCCCCTCAAAGCCTCATACAGACATGGGGCAGCTTCTAGAGTTTGTGATTGATTATTGTGGGTGTGGATGCTGCACCTGCCCTGGGGCAGGTAACTTGCATTACAATGTGAGGAGGAGAACGAGCCTAGCTAGCTACCTGAGTTGCTGCCACTCCCTGTCCTCTCTGCACTTTGCTGCTGCCATGAAAGGTTGCTCTCTGCCATGTGCCACTCTGCCTTAGAGCCAGCTCAGTCTGGATTGAAATCTCCCGGTGACTGTGAGCTAAATAAACCTTTCCTTCCTTCATTTTGGGTGTCAGGTATTTGTCCCAGCAACGAGAGTAGAGTAACTGAGACATTCATTGTGGTGGCATATGCCTATAATCCCAGCACTTGGAAAGCTAAGGCAGGAGGATTGCCAGGAGTTTGAGACCTGCCTGAGGTATATGGAAAAATCCCTCTCTCAGAAAACCAAAAAACAAATAAAATCCTTGTTCAACTACAGTATTTCAGATCCTGAGCATAAAGACTTGTTTCCTGTTGTGTTTTGTTTGGTTCACTAGAGATTGTAAAAATTTGAGAACAAAAACATTTAAAGATAGAGCAAGTTAGCCAGTCTTTATCTCACAATTCATGCTCACAAATATCCACATGTGATCACACACACACAATTCATAAACATAAACAAAACCACACACAATCACAAACACATAACTACATGAACACACATGTAGACACACAAACACATATGGACACACACAGTGTTATGCCTCACTGCTACCTACTTGTCCGATTCATCTGAGTTTGGGTCCCCTTTGTTAGGACTTTAATCAAATAGAGGGAATATCAAACAACTTTTAAGAAATTGAAAAGCAGCTGAAGTAAATCTGTGATCATACAAAATTCATTGGAAAATAATGGTGTACATAGCAATGAAAAGGTGATTACTGGAATTATTATATTGAACAAGACATATGCATATTTGGAATATATAAAATTTATATTTTTATTTGTTCTATTTCAAAGATTATTCCTTTTGGTGGTTACCTCAGGCAAAAACAAAAGCACAGCAACAATAAAACAAAAAAACCTGGCAGAACAATGACATGGTCCTGACATTGGTAATGTAGATTTGTGAGGCCAATTTTAACTTTTTAAGTATAATTGCATCTGTGGTACAAAGCTCTAGGACAGGAAAAAGAGCAATTGAAATAATACAACATAATCACATAGCACATTTAGAAGCACATAATGAAACATCAAAGAAAAATATTTTTAAAAGAGCTCATTTTATCACTCCATTTAAATTCCCAGAAATCTCTTCCAGTTATGATCTAATTCTAATGAATGTCACTGATCAGTAATTCTTTATTCTGTGATGACATTGAAAGAGTTTTTATCCTTGAGGAACTAATAAATGCATTGGAGAAGCCTGCACATTACCTGACATCCTAATTATGTTTACCACACAGTACTCATAAGTACCACATGCTCACTGATTGTGCCACTAGAGCGTCTTACTACGCAGCATTTAAAACTCAGTAAACACTATGAGTAAGAATATCATTTTAAGATGAATTATTTGTGTACTTAGATAGTTCTTATCAAAGTGATGATTACAAGGGGCCTGTAATAAACATATATGTACTTTATGTATTTTAGGAGGACCAGCAAGATAGCACAGCAGATTAAGTGCCTGCTTAGGCAAGCTCAGAGACCAAGGTTCAATCCCTGTAACACATGCTGCACTGGCCTGCCCCCAAGGATGCTGAGTCGGCCACTAAGTCCAGGTGTGGTGGCACCTGCCTGTAATCCCAGCACTGGGGAGGCTGAAAACAGGAGAATCACTATGAGTCTGAGCTGCATAGTGAGACCCTGTACCAAATACGTTATATATTTCCCAATATAAAAATAAGCACTGTGATAATCTACTGTATTAGTAAAAACTCATACCCAGTAAGCCCCTATGTTATTTATAAATTCAGCTTTTCCCATCTTGCATTAGTAAACATTTATTATGTTTAGGAAGAATAAACATATTGAAGAATTCGGTCTTTTATTATCAGACAATAGAGAGGCAGACTGACTTCATCCACATTATGTTATGCTGTATATGCAAAGGTGGACCTGGGACACATTCTTCTTTTTCTTATCTACACATGATTTCAGGTGCTGGACATGGCTGACAGAAGTCCTGCTTCCTGTTATTCTAAGTCAATTTTCTGTATACCAGAAGGTCTAGCACTGCGGGCCTAGAAAGTAACTAGGCTTTGTACTTGCTTGTGAAGGTTGCCGTAACAAAGAACAGAGGCTTGTGGTTTAACAGAAGTTATTGTTAGAAGGATAGGAGAGAGAACAGGGGAAACAGATAAATCTATGTATGAAGGATGGCTTGAATAAACATACTGTGGATTTCTGCTGGTCTATAGAAAGACGCAACTAATGCTTAATTTATTGTCTTCTTTTTTATTTTTCCCCTTTTTCTCTTTTTAATTTCTTATAATTTTTTTTTTCTTTTTCCAACTTTACATGTATGTACCTGGTAATTTGAACAACTAAGTTGAGGACAACATTCTGCAATACAACAAATACTGTTGATTCATATTATTTTGTTTAGTGAAACTATCACTTCTAATCTTTTATTGCGATTTTGTCTTGTCTTTTAAAAATAAAAACATTTAAAGATTTTTAAAACCAAAAGTTATTATTTCACATTCTGGCAGGGAAACCTCTCAGGTCAAAGTTAGAGCAGGGCTTATTCCTCCCAAGGTCTCCCCTGGCTGGTAGATGGCTGCTATGGTGGTTAATTTGTGCATTAGCTTGACTGGGTCACATCACATCTGGTATGTAGCATCTGAACTGGTGAGCTGCTGTAGGCAAGTGGTCCTCCCCAATATGGATAAGCATCATTCAACCCACTGAAAGCCCGGATAGAACAAAAGGCAGAAGGCTAAATCGCCACCTTTTAGTTCTGGGACACCTCAACCTGTCTCCTCCTGCCCTTGGACTAGGCTGGCATCATGCATTCATTGGCTCCTAAGCCTCGGGACTGGTACCCCACTGGCTCCACTGCATTTGCAACTTGCAGACCACAGATTGTGGGTGCTACAGTTTGTATTTGGGTGTTCTCCAAAGGCATCTGTGTTAAAGACTTGTCCTCAGTGTATCACTACTGGAAGGAGGAGAATCCTTGCAAGGCAGGGTCTTGTCAGAGGTTCTGGGCATATTGGGTGTGTGTCCCTGAAGGCTGTGTGGAACCCTATTCACATTTTCTCTTGTATGCAGTTCCTGAAGCAAGTGGTTTTGTTCTGTCACAGGTATCTGTCATGACATAATGCCTCTCCACAAGTTAAAGTGACGGAGTCAACCAATCATGAAATGAGACCTCCAAAACTATGAACCAGAATAAACCTTTCCCTTTATAAATCTATTGTATCAGGTATTTATTGTAATGTTAACCAGACTAATACAATAGGACTTCTTGGCCTCCACAATATGAACCAATTCTTCACAATTACACATGTGTGCACGTACATGATTCAGTTTTACCCTAATATAGCATAATCTTGTGCCTCTGTCTTCCAAATCTCCTCTTCATATAAGGAAATCAATCATAATGAATTAGGATCCACTCTCATTTATCTGTAATTAACTCTGAAGGCTCTGTCTGAAATATGGAGTACAACCACATTCTGAAGTACTGAAAGTTGAAGTACTGACAGTCAGGATGTTAATAAATGAATGGGGGGGGGGAAGCTCTCCCCTAAAAGACTTTTGTTTCTGTGTTTTATAATAGTGGAAAAGATAACTGCTGCATTTGTGGAGATGTGTTGCATCTTTAGGATAGAAAGAGAAACTAAAAGATAGCTCATCTTTGAAATTCAATTCTCTACCAACTCCACCAGACAAAGGCATCTTTTTGCTCTACAAAAAGATGTTTTATATTGCAAGTCTATAACCTCAGCACTTGGGAGGCTGAGGCAGGAGAATCACTGTGAGTTTGAGACCAGCCTGAATTGCATAGTGAAACTCTGTCTCCAAAAAAAAATGAGAGAGAGAGAGAGAGAGAGAGAGAGAGAGAGAGAGAGAAGAAAAGAAAGAGAAAACATGCTTTATATCTCAGCAACAGGGGAAGGATCTTCACTGCCCTGTCTTGTCCTCTCCTTCAAATCTGACATTCCAGAACATAGAAAGACAATCAGGACAACTGACTAAATGTCCTCTTCTGTTTAATGACCATGTCCCTTGTTATCATTGATACCACAGTCAAAATTATAAATATTAAGATGATGGTCCTCAAACAATGACCACAGTACATCAAACTCAAGTGGGGGACATTTTCCATACATTATCTACCTCAAGCTCAAGCACATTAGAATATTCAGGTCAAGAATGAAGAAAGGAGAATTAAAATCAGCATTACACAATACAAATGTAACAATAAATGATTTAAACAGAAGAAATTCATAGAAAAGTGTTTCACAGCATGTATGGCTACCCAGATCATGAGAGACTTGGCCTTTCCATCTCTTGGCCACCATCCTCAATACAGGGCCCATGGTAATGCTGGGGTAGTGTTCTAAGGGGACTTTGTCTTAGTTACTTTTCTCATTGCTAAGACAAAAAACCCAACACCTAAAGTCAAAGGAAGAAATCTTTCTTTTGGCTCACATGTGACACATATGATAGAGGTTTCAGTCTACAGCTTGCTGGCTGCAGGGCAGGGTAGCATGGCAGAAGGGCAAAACAGAGGAGAAATAGTTCATGGTAGGCAGAAGGCAGGAAAGCATCAAAGTATCTAAGTGTCAAGGAAGGAGCAATAGCAGCATATCTGCCCCTTTCCTTCATCCCTTCCAGGCTACCTGTCTTTTGGATCATGCCAGCCACACACAGGGTGGGCCTTCCCATTATCCATTCCCAGAACTATGTCAACTATGTAGGTAGACTGATTTAGTAACCACATAACCTTAATCCCAGTATCACACACTTAATCCCACATCACACAGTCCCAGCGTTGCACATCCTAAATCCAGCCACTTTTGAAAGGTCCCACCTTTGATTGTATGAGGCTTTGGGGGCACATGTAGACACAAGCCATAACAGTATTCCACTCAAGCAATAGGAATAAGAGGCAGGATAGACAATCAGGCATGATCTATCATGTTTGACATTTAAGGAGTCTTCCCAGAGGTCCTCTATGGTAACTTTCATTTGCAAATCTAAGAAATGTAATATATCAGATGTATAATTCTAAATAAAATCATATATCTTCCCTATAGGCTAAAGCATGTATACAATGTACAATCTTGCCAGGTGGTCCTAATATATCTTATCCCTTGAAAACCACTGTTAAAAAAAATAGCTTCTTGGAGACTTTTCCCAAATCAGCAATCCCAAGGAAATCAACTGAAGGGAAAGTTTGTCATTTGTCTCCTAGAATCCATTCTGACTTTTTAAACAACAGCCCAGATATTCATCTGGGCATCAAGCTCTGTCCCACTGCCAGGTCTGGTGGTCCCAGCTGCAAGACCATCCTGGAATGCAGCAGGCCTGAGCCACATCCGTATGATGTGAACAAGTAATCAAGGCAGGGTATCTTCATTACCTCAGTCAGTTAAATCAGAGTCTCAAGAATTATTTTCTTTTTTTTTAGTCTCAAGAATTTTAGTAGAATATAAACTCCATCAAAGTGAGACTTTTCCTTTCATTCCCATCACTTTCCCAGAATGTAGAGCAGTGTTGGGGGCAAACCAGATGATTAACAAATGAGACTGAACGTTACGCATTTAAAAATGGAGCTAAGAGATGATAAAAAAAAACAACTTTAACAATAATTTTTTTCTTGTTTTATTTTTGATGATTTTTGTATTTTAGGGAAAGGTCTACAGGGAATTCAGGGTCTTATTACTAGATCGCACTTGTAGTGGTCTGCCTGTTTACAGCCTCCCAAGAGCAGAGATTACAGGCAAGCGCCACCAGACCCAGTTTCAATTGCTGTCTCAGGGTACCCCAGCGGCAGGGCTGGCACAGCAGGCCCAGGATATCAAACCCCTGGCCCCTGTGTCTGCTTGCAGGCGCTTTAATCCACTGAGCTATTTGGTCGGCCCTAAATCTCCATTGCCACTGTCAATGGATAAGATTATAACAATCTTGTCTAAATATTTTAATTGGCTTCATTTTCAATTCCAGAATCAAACAATGATTCATTTCATAAAATAGAGTAAAAGTAGCAATGAGATGAGCAGAAGAGATTGGTTGTACAGACTGAAAAGTCTTTGAACAAAGCAAAGCAAAGCAAAACAAAACAAAACTAAAGTGGTTATTTTGAAGTTACTTTCCTTGTAAAATGGGGACAGGAAGACAGAATTAGAAAATCTCTGATTCATTGGCATCAGATATTTCAGGTAACTTTTTATGTGTAAGAACTAAAACAAAGGCTACATCATTATCATCCTGATTGAAACTAGCTTGTTCGGGAAATTTACCTTCTATCTCTCAAAGTGAGATAAACACTTTAGTTTCGGCTCAGTGATGCAGAACTTCAGTTTGAATGACTCCATTTCAATTTTTAGTCTGGTCTGTAGGGACCCAGTGCAAGAGGAACTTAGATGAAAATAATGGCCTCTTATAATTTTATTTCACCTTGTGTACCTCAACTAGATTTATTAATGAGTCATTCAATTATTAAGTCAGTAAGTTCTCCTTGTCTGCTTCACCAGTTTGAGTTTGAATTTCTCACTTGCAAAAGATAGGGAATTAAAATCCTAAATTATCCTACTACACAGGACAAATAATAAGGGCTTAAGAGTTCAATAGCTTCACAGTATGTCAATCATTTCTACTGAAAGTACTTAAACCAGGACAAATTACAGTGGCACCTCAGTTCACAATTGGGTTTGCAAACAGAAGCATTTGGAAAAATTTTGTTCTCATTCACAGACCTTGCATTGGGTGATGAGCAGGACTGTGACCAACTTTCCCCATGAATATGAATATAGCTATGTTTTCCAGAATTGTGGAATGAGCTAACTTTGTGAAATGAGGCACCATTGTAATAAGCAGGACTTTGGAGTATGAAGAGATGAAGATTTGCCTTCTGATGACATATTTTGTCTTTAAAACTCAATAAATGTTTCCAGCAAATGGTACTAGACTAAGTAGACATCTACATCCACAAGGAAATGACTCTAGACATAGACTTCATACCTTTCACAAAATAAAACCAAAATGGATCACAGACAAAAAAAAAATAGAAAGCTATAAAAAGCCCTAGAAGCTAGCTTAGAAGTAAATATAGATGATCTTGAGTATATCATTGAATTTTAGATACAACACCAAGACTGTGATCTGTGAGGAAAAAAAAAAATTAGTGAGTCTCATTTTATGAAAATTAAAGCTTAAGATGGTTCATAAAGAAGCCAAATGATAACAAGCACTGTCAAGGCTGTAGGGAAAAAGGAACCTTTTTATATCACTGGTGGAAATGTAAACTAGTAGAGTACAACTATTTATGGAAATTCTTCAAAAACCTCAAACTAGAAATCCCATTAAAGTCCGTGACTCATCCACATAGCTGACACTGACCAAGGATCTACAAACTGAGGTACAGGGTTTCAGGATCAATCTTGAGGGGATGTGACTAACCTTATCAGATCCAAAAGCTACAATTCATGTTATGTAGGTCTTGCTTTATCTTGGTCTTAACCATGCAGCAGAAAAGTATAAAAATGAAGTATAAGAAGTAAAGCCATGTTGTTATGTTGAGCTGTAGGGGACTCAGGTCAACAACTTCTGACATTGTCAGTCATGTGGAAGACCCAATACTATTATGGACTACTGAACTCTTGAAATATTTTGCTGAGTTCACACACCTATAATATTTAAATGACGGAGCTAAACAAAAAAAGGGGATACAGATAAATGACCATGTTGTATCTGTGTATTCAAAATGGTTAGGATAGATATACAGCTACATTCTCTTAACTTAATGAATAGAGGGATTTGTTTTATAAATCTAATAGTGTTTGTAAATAGGATATCACGTCTGCATCTTATACAGCAATTAACCACTAGGAAGACAGTATACAATGTGTTAATTATTGAATCTGCCCTACTAATTTGATTTGAAACTGTCTCATTGCTATTTATTTCTCAATAAAATTATGGGGAAAAAAAAGAAATGCCATTAGACTCAGATATTCTGCTTCTATGTACCTTTCTGAAAGAAGTAAAGACATTGTATTATGGTGATCCACGCATACCATGTCCACAGCAGCACAACTCACAACAGCTAAGTCTTGTGAGCAGCCCACGTGACCATCCACAATTGAATAGATAAATAAAATGTGCTTACACATAGTGGAGCACTGCTCTGCCATGAACAATGATATATTTGTGTCATTTGTAGAAAATGAATGCACCTTGAGGTCATAATGTCAAGCGAAATAAACCACACAAGCTTAGATATCACATGAGTTCTCAGAAAAACCCAAAATATGAATAAATTAAAGAACAAAACAAAAGACAGATAATAGGAAACAGGTCTTTTACAAAAAGGAAGGAAAGAAAGAAACAGAGGAGATGAGAGACCTGGGAAAGAGAAGAAAAAAGAATTATGATGTGTTATGTACTTGGGCCAACTCCTCATGAGGAATGTAATCATTATGTAATGTAAACGTGTACAGGAAAAAAAATAACAACCATCAAGCAGGGCTCATGGTGACTCATGCCTGTAATTCTGCATATGGGAGGCTGAAGCAGGAGGTGACATGGTGAAACTTGTCTCAAAATTTTAAAAAGGCCAAGGGTATAGTACAGTGTGAAGGCACTGAATTCAATCCTCACTACTAAAAAAAATAAAAATAAACAAAAATTTCTTCAAATGACACCATTAAGAGAATACAAAGCCTAGCCAGATTAAAAGAAAACATTTGCCAAACATTTATTTGGTAAAAGAATGATTTCCAAAATGCACAAAGAGCTTTTAAAGTTCACAAAAAGAAAATAATCCCATTTAGAAATGAGCAAAAAGACTAAATCTACACTTCACCAAAGAAGATAAAAAAAATGGAAATCAACATGTGAAAAGATGCTGAACATCACATGGCATTACAGAACTGGATGGGAGAACAATGTGAAGCACCTCTGCACACAGAGGATACATAAAATTGAAAACAATGACAACCCCTAAAACTTGTAAGGAGGGAGAGCTATGTAACTCTCTCACTGGAATGCAAAATGGCATAGGCATTTGGAAGACAGTGTGATTTCTTCCAAAGTTAAACATCATCTTACTACATGCTCCAGCAGTCATACTTTGTGGTATTGACCCAAGTAAGTCTGAGACTCACGCCCACACAAACACTGCATGTGAAAGTTTACTTTCCACTTAATTTTTCTGTCACTATAAAATTGTCCCTTCAAAAATAAAATTGTCCCTTCAAATTATAAAATCTATTAAGTAAATACTATTTTTAAATCATACTTAAAATTTTGGCGCAATAGCCCTTGCACTTCCACAGATGTTTCACATTTCTGTAGCAAACTTATACAAAGCATACATACTCAAAAATTCTATTTGTAGAGTTTTATCCTACAGATGTGAAAGCATTTTGATCAAAAGTTTATGCCGAAAAATCTCACCATATACAACCTTGAAGCAGGACAGTCCCACAATATTCCTTTTCCTGTCTCTTGCTTTCCTTCACCACCGCCTTCTTCTTGAACATG
>NW_004524832.1:2830665-2845256 GCF_000260255.1 Octodon degus | reverse complement strand
AATTAAATTAAATTAAATCTTCAAAAAAATGAAATTCCCCAAGAAAAGGAAATAAAACATCAATAAAGAAATCAATAAGGAACAAAAGAATGCCCCAATAGAAAGATGAACATGATCTGAATAATCAATTTGCAAAAGAAGAAAACTTATTACTGCTCAAACTAACAATAAAGTGAATATCAATTAAATGTATCCTTCTTTACCTGTCAAACTCATAGATGAGAAGATCCTCAAAAGGCGGAAGTGTCCTGGGTAGAAAGAAAGAAACCTTCATACACTGTTGCTGGAAGTGTAAACATACATATTCTTTCTGGAGGCCAGTTCAGCCCTTAACCATTTCTAACAAAATGAACAGTAAAGTTAAATACTTTCTTTACCTTCAACCAACCTATCTAACTGCAAGAATCAAACAGATTTGATTCTTTATACAAGAATTGATTCTTTATAGAAGAACTTTGTATAAAGTTCTTTATACAAAGACATTATAAGAAATGTACATTATATAGAAAGAGCAATAGGTAGAGATAGAGATAGAGATAAAAAGACTAGTTAAGTTTTCTACACATATTCCTGGTGATGGTTAAACCTTTCAAATGACTGGATTAAGAGAAAGTAAAGTGCATATCTGGGTACAGCCATGGGCACATGACCTTAGGAACTACAGTATGTTGATCTCGGGCCTCTTCCTCTCTAATTCTATTCTGCTGCTTTGCTTCTTGCCCAGCATGAAGTGAGTCACTGTGTTCCATCACACTATTCTGCCATGACATTTCTGCTTTGGAGCCAACTGTTATGACTTGTCTAGCTGCTCCCCCCACCACAAAAAACCTCTCATGCATAAGTGGGGCTTTTCACAGGTGGCTTTTTTGAAAGTGGCTAAGTCCAGGATGTGTCATGCTAGGATTAAGGGCATGTGATTACTAAATTAGTCCACTGGTTGTTTGACATAGATTGGGTGTGGATAATGGAAGGTTTCCCTGGGTGTGAGTGCTGCCCACTCTAAGGGTATGTATCCTAGATAAAGTATAATGGACAGAAAAAGGGCTGCTGCCACCAGTTGCTGCTGCTCTACTCCTGCTGCCTGCTTCACCTGCTTGTTGCTTTGCTGCTTTCTGCCTGCCCTGCCACATCATGGACTGTTTCTCTTCAGCAGTGCACTGCTTTCATACCACCCCTGCCTTGGAGTCAGCTAGCTATAAGCTGAAAACTGTGAACCAAACACACCTGTCCTCCTTTAACTCTGGGTGTCAGATATTTTGTCTCAGCAACAAGAAAAATGTCTGACACCAACCAAAAATGGACTTAACTCTCTGAAACTGTGATCCAAAATAAAGGTTTCCTCCTTTAAGTTGTACATGTCCATTATTTTGGCCACAGCATTGAAAAGCTGACCAATACATCAGTAAAACATAATGCAGATATTTTTATTATTTATCCTTATACTTCTGAAGGTGGAAAGTTGTCTGCTCTCAATCATAACAATAAAGATAATACTTCTTACCTATCATGATAGTGGAGTACATGAAGGCATCCTTCTTGACCAAGTACCACACCAAATCTGGACTCAAGCATATGGAAATAGAGGAAGCATGACATCAGGTGAGGTCTTTTCATTGAATTTAACAATTTTAGACTGACATTACTTAAGTTCCTTTGTGATATAGGCTCTGCCTTTGAGAAGCTTATTATAAAAGCTCAGATTTATAACATTGTAAAGTGACCACCAATAATTTAAAATAAAACTACAGTCAAGAGGCTGCAAAACCAGTACCAAACTGAATGGAAAATGCTCTGTCCTAAAGAGTTAGAAGGCAACCAACTTTATTATGCCAAAGGGCTGATGGGGGATCTCTTCCAAAGCATCAGTCCAAAGCCTTTCTTGGGCTTAGTTTACTTACATTTGCAAGTAAAAGATACAAAAGCTTAAAAGTATGGTGATTTTTATTGGGCAGGATCAGTTTTTCTTTGTCGCTAAGCAGAAAGTCCTCAAAACAAGTTATCAAGCAGGGTGTGTCTGGGGGCTGGAAAGTATAGGCTGTGCAGCTGGGTGTGGTCAGGCTGAGCTGGGTCAGGTTATCTGTGGGGTAGTCAATGGAGACTGAGTGAGTCTAGTAGACATGCTACACGGTGGCGGCATGCTCTCATTTTGCCCCACTATGTTGTCTGACTATGAGTTTGTTTCTGAATTTTTTTTAAAATTTCTATTACAAAGGCAGTAAAGGACTAGCACAAAGATGACCCTACTGAATAGAAAAGGAAATCCAGAAATAGACCCACCCTGTTTATAGTGACAAATATGCCAAAGTAACCCTAGGAAAAAGACAATCTTGAGAACACATGAGGGAAAAAATGAGGAAAAGAAGTAAGGAAAAAGAGGTAACTGGTTTATCCATATGAAAAAGAAAATTCTCACCTCACACCATATACAAAAACAAATTCAAGATGAAACATATCTAGTAAACATTAAAATCATACTTCTAGCTCAAAAGAAAGCACAGACTAAATTTAGCACAGAATAGGGTATGGTCAAAAGTCTTATAGGACACAGAATATAATAAACATAAAGCAAAAAAGTGGGTAAATTAAAATTAAAAATTAAAAATGCATCTTTTAAAGCACAGCTAAGATAATGAGTAGGCTAACTACAAAATGGGTAAAAATATTTGCAAAACATGTATGCTTAAGGAATGTATCTGGTAGATATCAGCAGTTTCTATAACTAAATAAAAGACAAACAGCCCAACACAAGGAAGTTGTAGAGAAATAAAGTCTAATTTATGATTAGAGTAAAAAAACAATGTTATCTGCAAAAAAGAAAAGTAATTCAAACAATTCCTACATTTTACCCAAATTTAAACATAATGGGGACCAGGGAGATGGCTCAGTAGAAAAAGCACTTCCCTGGTAAGCACAAGGGCCTGAGTTCAATCCCTGGTTCCATAAAAATAAAATAAAATAAAAAAATAAACATAATGAAGAATCATTTAATTTTTTAAAAGATAAGATTAAGTGACTTAGAAACTTTAAAAAGATAAACTGATATATAAATTAAATTATTGTATTAACCTCATCTTAATTAACTCTTAACAAAGTACAATTCACCTCCACCAAAAGCAATCACACAAAAAACTGAGTTGAATATAATAATTTATTTCGTAATCTCTTTTAAAAATATAAACCACTGACATATTTTGAAAAACATCCACATAATAATCATTTAGCAGTCATAATATTACAAAAATAAAGTAACACTGAATAAATTGCACAATTAAAACAAAATAGTTTCTGCTACATCACTCTGACTAGGAACACAGTCACAGAAAATGTTAGTGGACCAGCACTGCCATGTTTTGCATTAGTAAGTATCACTACAGTTAGGCACAAGACCTATTCCTGGGAGCCCATCCATTCGTTACAGGAAGATATGGAATGTCTAGATGCCATGTTAACAACTTGAGTTTAGTTCCATCACTACCATCACTCCTGCTCCTTTGGGAGACAAATTCAGCAGCAAGGTAGAATAGTGTACGCCATGGGACACAAGCACATGATTGGCCCACATCTCTCCCACTAGTTCTAAAGCACAATAAAAAGAAAGATGTGAACTGCACTGTCTAGTACAATAACCACTAGACCTATGTAGTTATTTAAAATAAGAATTAAAATTCAATAAAATCTAAAGTTTACTTCCTCAGATACACTAGCCATATTTTAAGTGTTTACTACTGGTTACCATATTGGACACTGCAGATATAGAACATTTCTAGCATCACAGAAAGTTCTTTTGGACAGCTCTGAATGTGGGAAGTGTTTCTTCTCCCCGGCTTAGCCAGGGTGTAGGCTGCTTGTGGAAGCAGCTTTGAGAGGCAATTCTTCTCCCAGGATATTCCTAGATTGGTCGAAGAAGAAAGTGAGGTTGTCTTTCTTTGCAGATGAAAGGGATGGCCATTTATAGGGATCAGATATGCCCTGTTGATTCTACCCAAATCTAAATGCCAGGAAAATTGAGATAAATCATTCATATGAGGAAACAGCAACGTAGAACATTTTTTATCCTCTACTCAACCTCCATAAAGAAACCGTGTCCACCAAGAGAATATAAAGGGCTTCAGCATCCTGCTGTAGAGAATCCTGAGGGCAAGTATCTGGCAGAGGTCAGTGTTTCATGAGAAAACTTGGCATGTCTTCACTCTGCTCACTCAGAGCTGAGCAGTGTTGCTTGAAGTTTTGCCAGTGAGGAAGCTACCATTTTTATCTGTTTCAAATATTACACTCCTGTTCAACTGTATTTTATAACCAGGGCATAGACCACTAGTTGTCAACTGAAGATCCACCATTATCCTTCTTATCAATAAAACTTAGATTTTGGTTGGAAGCTACAAAAGCTACATTTCTCAAGCAATCCTGCAGAAAGTAGCAGCCAATGGCAAAACTTCAGCCAATAAAATGTAAGCCAAACTTGTGCTGCTGAGAAACTTCAAAAGGAAGCACATTCAAGCCCGAAGTCTCTGCTTTCCCTTTGAGTGTCTTCGTTCTGGTTGTGAGGAGTTGCAAAACCATCTTGGAACCTAGAGAGGGGAGACAAGGGTTAGAGCCTGACATCTCTGGACTGCTGAACAAATTCTAGCAGTTATCCACCTCCAGTTTATATCAAATGTGAGTTACCTGAGAAAAAGAGAAACCTCCAATTGGGTAAAACAAATGTTTAATAACTTCTTACTCTGTTACTAAGATAATGATCCATCTTGGGTCCCAATGAAAAAGTGAGATTTTCAACTAAAAGTTAAAAGAAAAATCTTGCCCAAATAATATTTCCCAATTCAAAAATTTCAAGTAACTTCATATGATTGTACTAATAAAACGAAGGGAGAATGTGAAGATCTTTAAATTGATACTGGACTATATTGGAATATTTTGCTGAATTCACACACCTACAATATTTAAATGACAATGATGAATACCCTTCTCTGACAAAACTAAAGAAAAAAGGGGGATACAAATGAACGATCATTTGTATCTGTACATCAAAATAGTTAGGCTAGATATACAGCTGCATTCTCTTAATTCAATGACTACAGAGATTTGTTCTAATAGTGTTTGTGAACAGGATATCATGTCTGCATCTTGTATAATGAATAACCACTAAGACAACAATATGCAATGTATTAATTATTGAAACTGTGCTAGTAATCTGTTTTGAAACTGTCTCATTGCTATTTGTTTCTTAATAAAATTATTTTTAAAAATAAATAAATTGAGTCCATGCATGTCTTAAAGATCTGTCTGTAAAGACCAAGAACAGCAAAAGCAATCAGGTTCATAAATAAAGTAGCTGCTATTCAAGAAAATAAGAGGATTTTTTTTAAGCTTAAACCATCAGGAAGCATTTCTGAGCTCCTATTATGTTCTGATTATTTTCCAAACACAGGTGTTTGCCTGCTTCTGAATATCCAAGTTCCTGTATTCCTGTATGGTAAGATTCTCACTACTCAGAATCAGACCAGCATTGATCTATTACTTTATTTATTTTTTATAGACAAAATAAAAACAGGAGAGTTGAAGAATTTCACCGATTCAAATCAAAACAGACTCTGTATCAAAGATTTATAATCCAACTCTTAACTTGCCCTTGTGTGTGATGCAAATACCTGACAATGGCATCTAATGATCTTAATTGTGGGATTAGCTTAAATAAGCATAAGTACCTCAGACAAGCTAAAAAAAAAAAAATGAAAAACAAAATGCAGAACTCCGCAGATACTTTCTACGTACTATTTGGTCTCTTTAGTATCCTAAAAGTCCCTAGATTAGTAAGTATGACATAGAAAAAATAAATATTTCCAAGTATCCTAAATGCTTTCACCATTTACAATGCTTAAAATTTTAATCCTTTAAAATTGAACTCTACTGCACTTATTTTGAAACCAGAGACAAAACTGAGAATATGGAATGTCACATTAAAAATAGGGTATTGCGTATTTTTTACCTACCTCATTCCAAATTTCCACCCCTGCAAGTATACCAAAAACAAATCCTGGCACCTTGTCATTCCCAGAAAAGCCAGTGAGTGCACGGCACGCTTTGGGTAAATTTTATCTCTCATTCTGTGGAGTCACACCAGATGGCATCAGCCCTGCATCTACAGCTGTGCCCTAAAATTGAAGTTCAGGCATATGAATCTACTTTATCAAACACTTCGGATTTTGCAGGTGTGTGTATGATGTCATTCCCATTCAACTTAAAATGGCATCTTTCTACGTTTTGCAGTTACAAGTTTGGAAATTAATGAAACAATCAAGATTGCCCCAAGAAGAACTGAAGTCATTTTGAACAGCTGAAATTTAGCAACAACAATGAAACAAGAAAATTAAAATAGGATATTAATACTGAGTTCCAGAATCATGGCTCATTTCCATTTAGTGTAAAAAATTCAGCTCACAGTCTAACTCTAAAAATCTATTGTAAATACAACAGGAACATTTTATAATAAAGTCACACTTCTGAAATGAGCCATTATCTTAAATATTCCTGCTTTTCAAATCCTTCAGTGTCTAATTCACATACTTGACACAGTGATTGTCAGATGTTTACCAGCCAAATGTCAGCAGTGGCTGTCATACCCAATACACAGAAGTTTGAAACCTAGACTATTGTGGATGTCAGAGCACTAGATCTAGGCCACGCATTTATATAGGTAGCCAAAAATGTGAGTTCAAAAATAGTTCTACTTCAGGAGATAGGTCTTGGAAAAATAAAGTTTGAATAAACAGATAGGAAAAGATAATCCATATGCAGGTATCCAACATTTCAAAAAGCAGTCTCTAGCAAAGCAAGGTAAGGCGGGACACCAACAGCAACAAGGGCAAACATAAAGAACTTCACTTCCCAATAGTTAGGGCTGAACTCCAAGGAACCTGGGATAATAGGAATAAATGTCCACTTCTGCTGAATAAACAAGAACTTAGTTATTAATGAATTAGTTTATAAAGAGGTTAGAAAATGGCACGAGGGGCTGGGGAGATAGCTGAGTAGAATAAGTGCTTGCCTGGCAAGCACAAGGGCCTGAGTTCAATCCTCGGTTCCACAAAAAAAAAAAAAAAAAATTAAAAAAAAGAAAAAGAAAATGGTACGAGACACAAGGTAAGATCTTTCTTAGGAACCTGAGTCAGCAGAGCCTGCAAAGAGGGTGGCTTATGATGAGAGAAAAAAAAAAAATCTACTCACCCAGAGTTCTCTACAGTCTCCTGCTAGGAAAATTCAGGACAGGTCAAGCTGCTGGATGTATGTGGGGCTGCTAGGAAGATTAAAGGATTACAAAATCAAGAAGCCAAGCAGGTAGTCAAAATTATTTGCATTCTGACTATTTATGAAGTATGAAATGATTGTTTTCTATCCTTATAAACAACTATAATTGCTAATTACTCCCACATTCATCTTCAATGTTCATATTAACTGCACAACCCAATAACTAAATGCCACTGCAGAGATATCAACCAATTAGAGAACTATTGTTCAAAGCACAGTACAGATTCACTGAAGAATTCCAACTAGAAATTCAAATTAAGTCAGACAGATGATACAGAGGTAAGAATCCACTCATGATGTTAAATTAAAAGAAACCATTTACTTCATTTACAAACATGTTTGTTTTGAAAAAGTGAAATAAGAAATGTGAGAAATCATCTAAATATTGCAGGCCCAAACCTTTCTCCATAATTACTCACCACAGTGGGATTACTATTACAAAATAATTTCTTCCACTTCACTAGTTTTATCAACTTAGGCAAAATTTAGTATTACATGGATTTTAGGGTTTTAGCCACTGTACATGGTCTTCATTTAATTCTAACATTAATATTCTTAATAAATAATCTTGATATAGCTTGTTTCACCCTTTCATTACTAACCCCAGATTTGCCTTTACTGAAGACAAATTACATCTGTATCACCTGTTTCACTCCACCAACCCCTGCACTGTTTCCCAAAAGAGCAGGATGATTATGAAAATTACAAACACTCTTACATCTCTGATTTCCATAATCCTCTGCCTAGACACTGATTCTTTCACTGAATGAGAAATCAGTTTGGCTTCTTGGTTCCAGTGAAAGCTTGACAATTGTGAGGGGGAAGAGAGCCTTTCAGTTAATAGTACCCATTTCCCCCATTCTGACCCTTCTCTTCCTGGGGCCTTGCATCTTTGGAAATTTAACCATCAGGGTTAAGAACAGTTTTAGAACCGGGACAACATGTAAACATGAGCAGTCTCAACTTACGGGAGCAGACCTTCCATCTCCCATCCTCCCAGCCTTCTAGCGGGGCACCAGGCAGCAAATGGAACTGTAGTCCATCGGGCACCTACTAAGAGCAGCAGCTCCTCTCCAGGCGATGAAAATCTAGGAAAAAGCATCTGAAGGATGATGTTATTTCCCATCACTTCCCCTCTTCAATCTTTCGGTAAACAGTCTAACCACTGAACCTCACCACAGGACAGCTGGCTGGTCCTCTTTTCTACTGCCCTACATCATGTCCAGGACCCTGCAAGCCATCACCAAATAGGTCACAGTCCAGCCAACCAAAGGCACCTGCTGACTAACTATTGTTGGCACTTCCCTGTCTGGGAGTCTAAATCTGAGTAGAGATCAGGGTAGGAAGTTCCCTCTCCCTGGCACCACCAGTTCAAGTCCATTTGCCACCTCCCGAAGCGCAGATATTGAGGCAGTATTTGGAACATTTCCTCATATGTGCTCTGTTTCCTCCAACCGCCCGTCCCGAACCTCAATCATTTGACTACGTAGGCTGATTTTGTTTGGAAATGGCTCGATTAATTTAGCTAAATGATACAATTTATCACCCCATAGCCACAAAAACAATTGATCTGGAAAGAAAAGAGTGCAGGTGCCCAAAGCCCTTCCAGCCTCAAAGGTTAAGCTCTTCCTCCAACTCTCCTCGGCCCGGACCACGCTCCCTAGAGAAACGCACAGCTCCGGGCCAGACCCAGTACACTCGCAGTCTGTTGCACACGAGGGCGCTGCAAGTCCGGAGCCTCCGAAGGACTAACGCATCCAACCCTCCGCTGCTCCTCTGGAGCGGGAACTGACCTCCAGCACCACCGAACCCCGCACCTGGAAGCCAGGAGGAGTCGAGTTCACACTGCCTGCTCGTGGTTGAAGCCCCAGGGCTCGCGGTGCAGGGAGAGGCGTCCAGGCTGGAGCGTCCCGGCCGTGCTGGCCACGGAGTTCTTTAGCTGCTTGATGACCACGAAGAGCAGGAGGAAAAGTAGGAAGAGCAAAAAGAAGAACAGGGCCAGGTAGAGCAGCAAGTTGAGCTCCCACTCCATGCTGGAGGCGCGGGTCCAGCGGTGGCTGCACTTCCCGCTCCCTCCCGCGCGCGGGCTCCGTGCTCCGCCTTCCAGAGCCCGGGAGGCAGCCGGCAGCCGGAATCCTGGCTCCGACTCGTGGGGAAGGGCAGAGCCCGAGCTCCACTGAGATCCTCCTCCTCGCTCTGAGGGCGCAGCGGGTTTCTCTAGGAGCTAGGAGCGAACTTCAGCTGGCAGGGACAAGGGAGACCCTAGGAAGTCACTGCCAGCGTGTGAGAGGGCTTCCAGTCCCCTCGCGGCTAATCAATTCGCTTCCTTATTAGCCCTGTCCCAGCTTTCCTGAAACGTATATGTCATGATACAGAGATGGAAAGGATTGAGGGCGCCTTTGAGATGCAGTCTGCGGGGCCCTGCGAGGACCTCACGCTCTGAGTACCAGGGTCCCTGAAGGACTCATTCAAGCCTTCTCACTCCAAGGGCTCCAGGTACACTCAGGTTGAGGGCACTTTTTTTTTTTTTTTTTTTTTTTTTTTTTTTTTTTTTTTTGACACCTGGTTCTTAAGAGCAAAATGTATCAAAGTCATTGTAGTGGGAAAAAAGTCATTGTACAAAGCTTTAAAATGGTGGTTTGAAATTAGTTTCTTTAATGAAAAGACAGGAAAGGGAAGGGGTGCACAAAGTGTTCCGCGAGGCTCCTGACACCTCTGCATTTAGCCCATAAGGTTATGCTTTGAGAAAAAAAAATATGTCTATTACTGCATAACAAGTTGTCCCACATTTAGCGGCTTAAAACAATGTAACGGGTTATTTCTTCAAGTGTCTAGGAGTCAAGAATTTGGGAGCACTGTGCTCAGTGATTGTGGCTTGAGGTTTCCCAAGAGTGACTGAGATGCCTGCTTCCAAAGTGGTCGCTCACACATCTGGCTTGGAGGCTGGTGGCTGGGGGTACTCTAGGCATGCAGACACAGGAACATCTGGAGGTCTTAGCACAGCCTTTGGCTTCTGGCAGGAGTGGCCAACTCAAGGCAAAAGCCACAGTGCTCCTTACCACTGGCTTCCAGGGTAACCTGCCAACATTTCTGCAGTAACATATTGCCCACATAAGTCAGACATACTCTGGTAGGAGTCCAGAGATGAGAACATTAGGATGGAGATGACTGGGGATCATCTCAGAACCTGGCTGTTGCAGCAGGTTACCATTTCCATTTCATGGACTGTCTGTTTGTTTTGTGGTGCTAGAGATTGAATCCAGGGCCTTGGCCTGGAGCTATATCCCCAAGCTTAATGTTTCATTTCTTTTGAGACAGGGTCTCAATTGGTTGCTAAGTTGCTCATTCTGGGCTCAAACTTGTGATGCTCCTGCCTGAGCCTCCCAGAGTACTGGCATTAATCGCATGCACCACAACAGACTTTCATGACATTCTTTATTTGTGAAGATACATGAGAGCCCCTGGCATGAGTTCAGGTGGTGAGGCCTGTCTAATACACCCTAGGTTACATAAGGTGGAGTCTATAATAAGTGTCTGTTCCAGTTGTGGCAGGTTATTCAAAGAGACTGGAAGGTATAGAAAGAGCTGTGAACTGTACGTCCCCAGGACCTAATTCTATTTTTGGCTTCATTTGTTCATGTTTACTTTTTCTCTACATGTCTCAGTCCCTTGAGCTGTACTACATCTTGCTTACCTTTCCTTTGGATTTGTTGTAAAGGTCAAAAATGAGTGGGATGTTAATTAACAAAATGTTTTACTATATAGATGTGAGGTACTACTATTATTCTATTATTATGGGGTCTCCAATGTTACAGGTACTCTTAAAAGTTGCTAGGGCTTTTCTCCAAGCAGTCCCCTTAGGTAGGGATTGAGGGTGAAACACAGTGCCTTGTATATGCTAAGTAATTGCCTTCTAACCATCTTACAGTGTGTTGAATCTCTCTCTTTCTGTCTCAGTATTATGCTATAAACTTCATAGGCAGCAGTATATTAGAGCTGACTTATAATGACACACATGAACTAATTACTAACTTTTCAAGTCAAAGGGCCAACAAGATAGCTCACTGGACTAAGTGCCTGCTTTGGCAAGCACAGGGACCAGATTTGATCCCTGGTCCCGTATGCCATGCCGGCCCCACCCTCAGGGCAAGCTGAGCCAGTGAAGGAGTCTGGGCCTGGTGGCACATGCCTATAATCCCAGCACTGGGGAGGCTGAAAACAGGAGGATCACCAGGAGTCTGAGCTGCATAGTGAGACCCTGTACCAAATGCATAAAATGAAAAAAAAATTTCAAGTCAATTGTCAAAATAAAGCTGCTATTAGAAGTGAAACCATATAAATTCACAAATAAATTGTGTCAACAATAAAGGTAACACATGCTCAAAACTAATCATTTCCTAATAATGCATCCATCATCATCAATGCACTTTATGTAATCTTGGCAAGAGGACAGATCCCAATGCCTGCTTTCTGTTGCCTTCTCCCATGATGGAAACCAAGGGGACAAGATATAGTTTCTGTCCACCATGACAAGGCATGGGTAGGAGGGCAGGCCGAGCCACTGCAGTAACCCAGCCAAATGCCCTCGATTCCAGGACTCAGAGCTTGGGCAGTGGAGGACCAAGAGGGACTGTGCACGGTTTTGATGCATCACTGTTATGGTTTGTCTTTAGGTGTCCTTCCAAAGCCTTATGCAGTCTTGGGGTGGACTTCTTGAGTTTGTGATTAACTCATTATCCACTGGGATTATGGGTGATCCAAAGCTGGGATTATGGGTCTGAGTACTTCTGGGATTTGGATGTGAGTGCTACACCCCACCTGAGACAGCCTGAATGTAACATAAGAGAGATAGAGAGCAGACTTCCTCTCTGTAGCCATTGTTGCTGCTACTCTTCCCATTTGCTCTTGCTCTTTGCTGCCACCAGGAACTGCTGCCCTCTGCCATGTGCCAGTCTGCCTTGGAACCAGCTGAGTACAGAGTAAAATTTCCAGTAACTATGAGCTATATAAACCTTCCTTTCTTTCCTTCATTTTGGGTATTTTGTCCCAGCAACAAGAAAACAGTAACTGAGACAATCCCCATTATTCTAAAAGCCAGAACAATCCCAGGAGGTATGTGGATATGGCTTCTGTCTACCTCCACAGCATGCTCCATCTCCTTTTCCTCCAAACCTGGCCCTCCTGCTCCTTTCCATTCCACAAGGTTCGTCTGCTGTTCTAGGGAGCTGGCTTCTTATGGTGGCCAGGCTGAGTGTGAATGGCAACTCACAGATGAAGACGCTGACTGATGAGGAAAGCATCTCATCTACACTTGGCACAAGACAAGCATTCATAATCACCAACGTGTCTGGCAGAGAAGGCGTACACCTTTGGGCACAATGCCTCGCCTTCAAAGGATGAGAGTGAAGTAGTGATGTTAAGTCATCTGCTGAAAGCGAGATATGAACCAGGGATGTGGCTCACGAGCTGCCCTCTGGCGCCCTACATTATTCTACCTTACAAAGAAAAGCACACTTTGCTGGTGCATGATCACCCAATCAATGCCATATTTTTTCTTTTGAGCAGCAATGTAGAAACAAATTCATGAGATAAATACCTTCTGCACACATACAACTTAGCTCCTTTGAAGTCAGGAAGGTCAACACTTCAGATGAGACAGCGTTTACCTGCAGACTGCCGACCAAAGGGGTCAAGAGATGCAGGTCTTATGTCACCAAGCTCAAACCCATTTCAGCTTTCCTAACTGTAGCTATTTACATTGCCCATTTATCTCAGCAACCTAAATGGATTTATAAATATTAGCCAATAAATCTTCATCTTCATTCTCAATAGAATTTGTGTTTAAAATAATACTGCTGCCACAAAAAATACTATATTTACTGGATGCTCCCAGTGCTTCTTAGCCTCTGGTGACATTTATATACCTCCTAAGATGCTCTGAAGTTTGGTTTCCATTATAAAAATGACTCTATAGAAATAAGACACAATCTTTTTCTAAATGTGTACATAAATAAAAATCTATGAAAGATAGATACATAGGTATATAGATAGACTGATAGACAGACATACAGACAGAGAGACAGTCCAAGCACTTTAAATGTAGGTAGGATGCCAACTATAGATAAGAGCTTGGCTAGTTTCACTAAATGGAAAAGGAACCTCACAGACAAGCATGTCGGCACATGACTGTAATCTCAGTTACTTGGGAGGTTGAGGCAGGGGAATAAAAAAACTGAGCCTAGATAACTCACCAAGGCCATGTTTAAAAATAAAAAATAATGCAGGAGACCCTGGGCTTGATGCTGGCGAGGAGCTGTGTCATGATGGTCTCGTGCTTCTGCCCACAGAATGGATCCCACACAGGTTCCCACTTCAAGCAGCACGCCTTTCTATCTTACTCACCCCTCCAGGCTTCACACATCTCTCAAGCCCTCAGTCTCCTTTCCATGGGTCTCAAGGCAACTGGGAGCTACAATGGGGCTTCCCAGGTCCTGGCCTGTGGATGCTAAGGTATGCATAGAGTTCCCATGCCTCTGCCTGCTTTGTTCTTCTCCACCTGCATGTATGATAGGGAGGGAGTATTTTATTTTACCATGACAAGTGTTTTGGTTACTTTTCTCTCATTGCTGAGGCAAAATACCTGTCACCCAAAGTTAAAGGGGTAAAGGTCCATGGTGGCTTCACAGAGAGGCAACAGTTCATGGTGAAAGACATCAAAAGGGGCAGTGGGTGGGGAGGGGGAAGATGAACAAGTCTCTTTCTGTCCGTATATTGTTTGCAGGCTACCTGTCCTAGGACAGGTGTAGCACTCATACCCTTAACCCTAGCTAGAACTATGCCAAACCAATCAGTGGACTTATTTTAACAACACATCCTTAATTCCAGCATCACACACTCTAGATTCAGCCACCTTTGAAAAGCCAGCCCCTACCCTTTGACTGCATGAGTCTGGGGGGAAGTCAAGACACAAGCCATAACAACAAGCTTCACGGGTATTTATGAAAATTCACTGACAGTAGCAATAGAAGAGTTCATGTAACTTGTAAACATCCATCTCTAAAGGACCTAACCCCCTAAAAAGTCACCCAGAAAGGCCTGTGAAAACACCCTGTTATAATCTCCAATAATTCCCACTGCAACTTACCTGTTAGAGCCACCTGCAGGATGGAAGAAGTTTCAGAAAAGCCAGAGTGGGAGAGTAGGGAAAAAGATTCTATCCTTTATAAATCTGATGTAATTTGGTCTGAAATGAAGAAATAGAAGTGATGTTTTGCATCATACTCTGG
>NW_004524832.1:2829826-2830565 GCF_000260255.1 Octodon degus | reverse complement strand
AAAAAAAAAAGTTTATGCCGAAAGATTATGTAGTGTTAAGGCCGGTGAGATAATTTAGTGGATTAAACGCGTGCCTAGGCAGGGGCTGGGACTGTGTTTGATCCCTACGCAACACACTGCTCTGGCCACACCCCCGGGTGAAGCTGGCAACCGAAACCAGGTATGGTGGTGTATGCCTGTAATCCCAGTGCCGGAGAGGCTGAAGACAGGATCACTATGAGTCTGAGCTGAAGTGAAACCCTGTACCAAATACATAAAAATGAATGAATGAATGAATAAATAAATAAGATTGTATAGTGTTATCAGTAACAACAACAACAACAACAACACAACAACAACAAAAAAAACCTGGAAACAATTACATTACATTAAGAAATGGTTAACCTTTCTGTACTGCCCAGGCAGGGGTCCATACAGCGTTGTTCTTGATTCTCATCATAACTTAAAGGAAGCTTCACAACATCTGGAGCCCTTGATGTCCAGACAGCCCAGAGGTCTAAAGCATCTGCTTAGGCAAGCATGCAGGGACCACAGTTCAATCCCTGGAACTACATGCCAGACCAGCTCTACCCCCAGGGTGGGCTGAGCCGGCCACACACACACACACACACACACAAAGATATATATAATTAAAATGAAATTCCCCGCAGACCCAGAGCGCAGGCCCAGGGAGTGAGTGAGCCTACCGGCCGCGGGATCCTGAACAGACCCAGAGCGCAGGCCAGGCGAGTGAGTGAGA
>NW_004524832.1:2816657-2824752 GCF_000260255.1 Octodon degus | reverse complement strand
TTTTACAGAACCAGGGATTGAACTTGGGCCCTTGCACTTGCCAGGGAAGCACTTATTCTACTGAGCCATCTCCCCGGCCCCTTGAAACACATTCTTGACCCTGATGAGTAAGACTGGTTTCTTCTGTAACTGCTCACATTCCCAGGTGCTGTGAGCCACAAGAGCCGAGTTACACGTGGCTAGCTGCTGCTTGGGTGGGATGCCTAAAGTACCCA
This sequence comes from Octodon degus, assembly GCF_000260255.1. NCBI lineage: Eukaryota > Metazoa > Chordata > Mammalia > Rodentia > Octodontidae > Octodon > Octodon degus. The sequence continues at coordinate 2,824,537 of NW_004524832.1, read as the reverse complement.
TTCATGTTTTGAGGATGGGGCCCCACTCTATGGAAGCTTGCAGGCTGTGGACACTGTCCTAGCTAGTCAGGGCCAGAATCAGCCCCAATGATCCTAGTGATCCTTAGGGACTCAGATGTATTCCAGCCCTGCAATCCTTGTCTCTCTGACACCCTCACTTTCATTGCTTCTGCCTCAGACCCAGATATACCACCAGGTACATTTCTAGGAGAGGCAGATGGGCCCCCTATGGATCATCCCCTATTTATACTCTTTGTGTCATTATACCCTTCTAGATGAGAATCTATGAAAATCTTCACTGCTGTTGGATAGGAGTAAAGTAAATTGTTCTACTGGCTAGAATCATGTATATCTAACTAACCAATGTGTACTGTAATATTCCAGTAATAGATATGGTCACCACACCTTTCCCCCTTCCCTTTTCCCATCCCCAAAAGAATGATTTCAGTGGTTATGCAATGCTTACAAAATAATACACTCTTCAGGAAATAAGTCACATTTACGTGATAAGCAACTTAAAGCTCATGTAACCATTTAGGAATTCCTGTGAGAAAGAAAGGAGGTAGGGAGAGAAAAAGGGAAATCTAAGGAAGAAATTTATTTGAGAGATATGTGGGAGATCATCCTATGTGGGTAGCCTTTGAAATCCAGAATTCATCTCTAAGAATAATTCTATGAAAAACACTTTAGATTCTGTCCTCTGTGTAGAAATCTTAAGCATTACACAGGATGTACCAACTCTATCCGTTACTAGAAAAGAAAAATATTAATTGACAGTTGTAATTATGACCAAACATTGTTTCTTTAATTTAGAGGCTGTTTCCAGTAAATTAGCAGGAACACTAGAAAAAGTCAATATGACTGTGGTTGGCTGTAGGCATGATCAATACTATATCATGTAGCAAAAATAAAGACTCTGAGCATTATGAAGCTATATATCTTTCATCCAGCACAACTTTAATATTGACAGTGGTGAAAATGTTGCCACTAATGGACGCCTTCAGCCTTCTATATGATCTGATAATGAACAGGAGATGTGGGCTGACAAACATGAAACCACACACACACACACACACACACACACACACACACGGCTAAAATTGGACAGCCTGAAGGAGAAAAGGAATTAGAAGAAAAAAAAAATAGACTGTGCCTATAATGCTTAGTTCCTTAGTGAAACACCAGTTTGTAAGATTTGACCAAGTGAACAGTTGGAACCTTTACCCCCAGGTCTGGTAGCTGAAGGATTCCTGGACGACCCCTGATGGCACTGTAGACAGGCAATGTGCAGGCTTACATCTCAGTCCTGGCCCCAGACTACCTACCCAGACAGTCCGATATGATAGAGTGCTGCGGACTTGGATATATATTTTAATTTCTTCTCTTGCTAGCTCTCTCCTCTCTTTCCTCCTTATTCATGGCATCCTGTCTTTATTCAGGAATCTGCTTCTCTCCCTGGCATCTCGCATAACTTAAAGAAAAACCAGGTAAATGAATCTTGAATCATCTAAAATCCATTCAAGGCTATGACGATTTTTACTTTGGTCCAGGGGGAACTATGTGGTCTCAACCGAGTTAATCTAATGGAAGTATGTGTCAGTGCCCCCTTTCCCAGAAAAGCACAAAGCCACTCTAGGTAACTAAAGAAGGGAAATTAATATCCATCTAATACAACTAGTCACAGGGTGCTAAACGATAGGAGGGGCAAAACAAAGGTGAGAGAATTCAAGATTAGAGCCTCCTGAGCTAGAGGAGAAAAGGGGAACTGGTATTACCCATGGGAACTGTGTCAGGAATGCTGCCAAAGCATCCAAGCAGACTTGTATCTCTCAGCAGAGTCGGAGCATTCACAATCACCACCTACTCACTCCCTGAGGCATGAGTAGAGGCCAGGAAGCAAGAGAGCCTTCTTCCTTCCACTCGGCTTCCAACCTCTTGTCAGTGCCCTTGGGAGAGACCTAACAGGAAGCTCAGTAGCAGAAGAGCCTAGATTCCCTGTAGAGGAGAGGACAGAATGGCTAAAAGATGGCAGGCACTACCAGCCACAGGGATCTGGGGAACAACCTATTGGGATGGGGTTCATTTTTATGCATGCCACATAGAAATAAACAGGGATCTACGAGGTAGCTCAGTGGACTAAAGCACCTACTTAGGCAAGCTTAGGCAAGCACAAGGACCGTGGTCTGATCCCCAGCACCACAGGCTACACCACACCTGCCCCCACGGTAGGCTGAGCCAGCCAGAGTCTGGATGTGGTGGTGGCACAACCCTGTAATCCCAGCGCTGGGGAGGCTGAAATCAGGAGAATCACCATAAGTCTGAGCTCCGTAGTGAGAACCTGCAACAATCAAATACATATTTAAAAAAAGAAAAGAAAGAAAGAAACAAATAAATAACAGTGACATCCCACTTTCTGTGGGCAGCCAGCTTATAACCTCAAGGGGAACCAGCTACAGGATAAAGTTGACTTGAGAAATGGCAGAACAAAAAGAAAGAATGTACATCCCAGGAGGCACTAGTGGGCTAGGAAATCAACCAGTATGAAGACTTGCCTACCTCTAAACATCATTTTTTGGGTAAAAAATGTTTTGCTATTTCTGGTCTGAGTCTGGTAGTTATTGACTGCTACAAGTGCCCTACTAATATATTGAAAAGCCTCAATTTTCTTGTCTGTCAAATTGAACTGATAGCATAACAATGGCATCTAATACTTGAATAAAGTATTGAATACTTGATTAAATGGGATAATACACAAAGCATGTAAAGGATATAGACATCCTATTGGTTCTGTTTCCTCTGTCTGTTTGTCTGTCTCTGTCTGTCTGTCTGTCTGTCTGTCTGTCTGTCTGTCTGTCTGTCTCTTTCTCATTGAGGATCGAATTTGTGACCTTACATTTGCCAGGCAGGTGCTTATGTCACTGAGCTATATCCCCGGCCTGGTTCTGTTTCATTGGAGAATCCTACTAATGGTCCACTATATGTTTTATACCACCCTCGTAGATATTTTTATATTGAATGAAACTGTAGCTCTACCATATAATCTATTTTTTAAAGATTCCTCATTTTACTTGCATATATACATTGTCATCCCAGGGAGCCAGCTCTATTTCAGGAGTAACGAGCTCTCCTTACCCACTCAATACCCAAAACACACAGGAAACTAACAACCAAATAAATAGGACCCAGGACTCAAATACAAACTCCACAGGGTGTAACACAACACATTTAGCAAAATCAGGGGGATAGGGACTGGTGCTCATGGGACTTCCCTGTCCCTTTGTAAACATTGATAGTGGAGCCTGGGGAACATGTGCAAAATGAAGGTGCCACACGGTGTCTCCAGAGGGCCAAAGTCACAACTGACAAGCATTCCCATAAGGTGCTGAGGTTCTGCCCCCACTGCAGCCTAACAAGTGCCAAGGGCAGAGAAAAAGTGGTCTCCCAATGCCCAGAGACTCACATGAGATAGCACCAATGCTTTTGCCCACAGGAATGCTCTACATGTTTATCCTAACCTCCTGGACTCTGGTGTAGATGATTTGAGTCATCAGATTCTCTTAGACAGGTAACCCCACAAATGTTATGCCCCAGAACTGTTAGTGTCTTCCCTTTGACCACCTGTTCCTCTCTTTGGAGAAAGCTCTGCTTTGCTCTATACTAGCACCACAAGCAACTGAGTCTTCCCACAGCCTTTCTGTAGCATTTGGTACAGACTCTCAGATGCTATGCAGAGAGGTGACAGAATACACAAGTACATAACCATGGATCCCTGCAGAGCATGAATAGCACAAAATGCTGTGTTCATCCTGTCCTGCTGTGGCCAGCAGGGACAGGTGAAACTCATATTGGCCAGGAGTCACTATTGCTGAGTATTCTGTTTTTCAGGACTGTAGCCTCCCTTCCACAAGAACTCACCTTCCATGAATCGATGTGCCAAAGATGTCTTCCTATAGAGTGTTATTCAAAAATGACCATCTTCCTGTAGTGGACAAATGACATGGCAGAAACTGCAGGCCAAGAGAGCTAAAAGAAGAGGTCAGGGTACCGGTAGGTGCAGCAACTGATGCAAGAGTTAGTCTCTATCATGTAAACTAAAGCATTAAAATAATCTACTTTGGCTCTGGGTTACAGGAAGGTATATATATATATATATATATATATATATATAACTAAAAGTTGTTTTCCATAGAGTTTTAATGTGCTTTATATAGAAAGCAACAATGTTGTTTTGTATATGTGTGACATATTTAAATATGCCAATTGCAGGGCTGGAGAGATAGATCAACAGTCTAAGAATATTCCTGGCAAGCGCAAGGACCCAGGTTCAATCCCCAGTACTGTATGCCATGATGTGCCATCCCCTGAACCCTGGGTAAGCCATGCCAGCCACCAAAACTGGGCATGATGACACACACCTGTAATCCTAGTGCTGAGACAGGAGGATCACTATGAGTCTGAACAGATAGCAAGTCCCTGGACCAAATAAAAAATAAATAAAAGATTTCTCTTTATTTTAAAAATAAATATGCCAATTCCACAGTGGCTAAGGTACAGTTTGGCCTCTGTATGTCATATTATACAGCCCATTTTCTTGAGTACCAGCTGGCATCCACAACAGAAATGCTCAGTGAAAGATTCTAAGGCCTCAATTTTGAATTATATTTGAATATTGACTTTGCTATATCCACCCTAAACCAGTCAATAAATGCCTGCTCATTGATGTCTCCCTCCAACTTTTCCATCAGCTGTCTGGAAACTATTGCGATTCCACTGTAGCTCTCCTCACTAAAATCATTACTCTAGGCTAGAGAGAGGCTGCTAGCTTGGGAGAGAGGCAGGAGCTCTTTTTTTACTTCCCTTGTATGTGCTTACTCTTTTTAGCCTAATGAATCAGAGCACCTAAGTACCAAGACGATCAACACCATAAAGATAGTAAACTAACACATTTTTTCAAAAATTCAAAGCTATTAGACTGGGCGTGATGGCACATACTTGTAATGTCAGCACTTGGGAGGCTGAAAACAGGAAGATCACTATGAGTCTGATCTGTGTAGTGAGACCATGTAAGACCTTGTACTAAAATGCATTTTTAAAAAGCTATCAATTAAGCAATAAAGAGATTGTCCTATCATTTTCTCTATGATTTATTAAGCACTGTAAAAAGAAACTGTTCAAGGTGTTTGTGAATCTAGTGGTATTCAAATACTAATACTGTCTTACAGAATTTTTGCTCCATTTGACATACTGTTGGTTAAATTACATGATACTACGATAGCAGTAACTGAATAATTAAAGCAGGGCTCTACATCTTCCTTGTCAGCTGGTCCCCATCTGCCTCTTGTGCATGGGCCCTCATAATCATGTGCTCTTCATATGCTGTATGGCTGAGATGGTGGACTATGATTTTCACTATACATCAACAAGAATTATCCCAGATGTGGTTGAACCATTACTCACCTATGAGAGGAGCACACAACTCATTATGTAAAACTCAGCACCTGCTACCTACATACCTTTGCAACCTCCCCAAGCCAGCTCAAGTCCCTTCCAAATAGGAAGAGAGGGAGTAAGAAACATATTCATATTCATTACTCATGGTATACTTCACATGTTATTTGGCATTTATGCATTTTTTTTTTTGCTTTATGTTTAGGGAAGGGCCTACAGGATGTTCAGGGTCTCAATACTAGATCCGACTCATAGTGATCTGCCTGCTTACAGCCTCCCAAGAGCTGGGATTACAGGTGTGTGCCACCATGCCCAGTCTAAAGAAAGATTTTAACTTTTTTTTTCTTTTCTTTTTTTTTTTTTCTGTATCAGTGATTGAACTCAGGACCCTGCCCTTGCCAGGCAGGTGTTTATCCTACTGAGCTATCTTCCTGGCCCCCATTTATGCATTTCTAACGAGGTTCACATCTTTAGTCTGTCAAGGAAATAATGCGACATTTGCTTTCATCTTCAGTACAAGAGGAGTATAAATAGAAGAGGTAATTATTTTGGCTGTTGTTTTGTGATAAAATATTGATAATCCTATTTGTAAAATAATTCATGCATAATGGAAGTACATGCCTAAAACTATCCTGAACACCGTGATTTTTTTAATACTATGAAATTAAATTGTGAAATAAGCCTTGCAATGATGTCAAAATTATACTCTCCAGTTAGAAAAATATATAAAGGATAAAAGTAATAGCAGGTTTTTTTCAGTGAACAGTTAAATAAGGACAATCTTTCTTTATAGCTTTTCCAAAGGAAATATGCAAATTGTTTAAACTTATCACTGAAAACAACTTTATCAAAATATAATATTTATCAATCTGGAATATTAGTATTTTCAAAAAGCACATAATATTAAACATTATTTTGTATTAAAGTGGGGTAACTAAGTTCCTGAACTCTGGAGTCAAGCTGCCTAAATTAACTCGTTGGCTTTGCTCAAAACTTGCCTGTGACCTCAACTCTCTGTGACAAAGTTGCTTCATCTGTAAAACAGAAGTAGTAATAATATCCTCACCATCGGGTTGTGGAGATCAGTGGCTTAGTCAACCTAGGGTACCCAGAGCATAGCAAGTGCTCTGAAAAGGTTAGCAAGTTCTCTTACTGTTCCACAAATCAGGCTGTTCACACCAATGTGAGTGCTGATCTGTGAGCACTTTTGTGATTAGACAAACCACCTGCGTTCATTGCCTACCTTATTAAACCCATTCATTACTCATCAGCTTCTGTTTCTGTTTGGCTTGCACTGTCTATGTTTAAATTTTGATCCATGCAGAATTGAATTTTTGGTGTTTTCTGAGGTGAATGTATTTATTATTTTTTAAAAAATGTATCAGTGCACGTTTTCAGTACATAATGATTACATTTGTTAGGGGAGTTTGCATACACATATAAAACATCTCTTTTATTTCCCCTTCCCCACCCCATTCTCCTTTCCTCTCTTCATCCCTTTCTCATTTGTAAAAGATCTGTCTCCTTGTTGCCTGTAGCATGTCTTTTATCTTTTTTTTAAGTTTATATTTTGAGTTAAGAGAAGCCATGATATTGTAAGCTTGTGTCATTTGTAGGAAAGCAACTGCACCTTGAAAACATAATGTCAGCTGAAATAAACCAGAATTTAATTTTTGGTGAGGTACAAAACCAATAATCACCCTTAGATTTTTCCGTATGACTACCTATTCTCTCAGGACCATTTATTCAGTGATGCCTTAAGCCATCTTGTTGGTGTAATGAAATACCTGAAAGTGGTAAATTTGTAAAGAGGTTTACTTAGCTTGCAGTTACTAAGCCCAAGAGCATGGCACTAGGAGGGATCTGCTCAGCTCCAATGAGAGCCCCATTGCACATGGCACCACAGTGGCAGCAGCACATGACAGTGGCAAGTGGTACTCAGGTGAAATGCCAGGCTCACTGACAGGAAGGAGCAACACAGCCCCCGGCCTGACCCACTCCCCAGACAGCATTAATCACCCATGAGGGCAGAGCCTCATGAGCTGCTTATCTTCCACTGACACCATTTCTCCAAGGTTCCACCATCTCAACTGCACAGTGCCAGAGTCTACCTTCCAGCACACAAACATTCAGGAGCAAACCAGAACTAAACCACACAAGGAGTGATCTATGTGTCCTGCTTCATTCTCCTGGCCCACTCACCTTCCTCGGTCTTCAACCAGAGGTCTTCAAACTAGGTGTCTGCTATAGTGACATGGACATGAAGATTTTTTAAAGAGCATGTAAACATAGGTATTTTTATGGTAAAAGCCAGATCTCTGATCTGATTCCCATATGCTTTTTCCTAAAATAGTGTGCCTAAGATTTGCTTGACATTGGTCTCTCTCTCTCTCTCTCTCTCTCTCTCTCTCTCTCTCTCTCTCTCTCTCTCT
>NW_004524832.1:2814043-2816557 GCF_000260255.1 Octodon degus | reverse complement strand
TCTGTCTCACTCTGTCTCTGTCTCCATCCCCCCTCCATCTCCCTCTCCCCCCAGCCTCTCCCTCTTTCTCTCTCTCCTCTATGTCCCCTTTCTCAATTTTATTTCTCAGAGTAATTTGAGGTTTACAACAAGCACACAGTCTCTGCCTCCTTCTGTATACAATCCCCCCACCACCAATATCACACACTAGAGCTATACAGTTGTTCAAATCAAAGAACCTACCTCAATGAGCTATCACTCAAAGCCAACCATAGTTTCCACTGGGGTTTGTCCATATTCATGTGTACTCTATAGGCTTTAACAAATGTATAAAGGCATATATCTAACTGTGATGCCCCCAAATCTCTATATAGATGTACTACAAGGTGCTTTGGGCCTTTAGAAAGTAGGGCTCATGGGGGTGGGGCTTAGATAGTTGAAAGCTCACCCTCAAAGAGGACTGCAGGATCCCTGGTCTTTCTCTCCTCCCTTCCCCTCCCTCTTCCCTGAATAGACATGTGAGTGCTTGTTCTGACTTAAATTCCTGCTATGGTGTGCTACTCTCACCAGAGGCCCCAAACTATGCTTATATTCCTGTTCAACTTGAATTTCCAGGGCCATAAGCCAAAATAAACATCTCTTTACTTCACAGATAACCTAGAAGGCTGCTAGTTGATATCACCATCAGGAAGCTCCAGCTACCTCCCATTTGTGTGAAGTCACCCCACACCTAGGCCCTACTGTTACATAGTAAAATAAGGGTTCTCTCCACGGACACTTGCAGATAATACACCATCCTTACTATAGCATACAGATTAGTGTCACTGCTTTAGAACTCTGCTTCATTATTCATTTCTCTTTCCCCTTTCCCAACCCTTGGCAACCACTGATCTATTTACCACCTTCATAGTTTTGCCTTTTCCAGAATGGCACATAACAAGTCATTCAATATGTAGCACTATTTTCAACATTTTCCCATTTTAGCAATCTGTTAAACATTCCTAATCTTAATATTGCATATTTCCAAATAAAATACCAACAACCCCTTTAATAATGCTATTTTCTCATTCTTCTCATTAAGAAATATATTTCCAATCAATTTGACTTTGCAGGCAACAAGGAACAAACCCTTTCTCTGCTAAATGGCTATATTAGTCAGCTTCCTTTTACTGTAATAAAAAGAAAACATTTCAGACAATCAACTTATAAAAAGAAAAGCACTATTCAGGCTCAGTTTCAGAAATTTAAGTCTGTGATTGTCTTAGTTACTTTCTGGTTGGTAGTACACAATACCTGACAGTCACAATTTATTTTTTATTTATTTATTTATTTATTTTTTGGTGGAACCGGGGATTGAACTCAGGTCCTTGAGCTTGCCAGGGAAGCGCTTATTCCACTGAGCCATCTCCCCGGCCTCTGACAGTCACAATTTAAAGGAAGGAATCATTTATTTTGGCTCATGGTTTCAGAAGTTTCAGCCCATGAGACTCAGGGTCCAAGGAAGAAATGGCAGGGTGAAAGGGAAGAAAGTTATTTACATCATGGCAGCCAGGTAGGAGAGGGGAGGGGAGGGGGAAGAAAAGGGGAGAGAGAGTTCAGTGCCCCTGTCATCCCATCACCCTGCAAACACATGAGGCCTTTGGGGCATATCCCAGACCTAAACCAAAACAGGCACTGTTGCTTTTAGTCCTGTGGTGAGACAGCTCATCATGGAGCATGTGGTGGCACAAAAACAGTCACCTCATGGTCAGGAAGAGAAAGAGAATGAAACCATAGTCTCACAGTCTGCTTCACAACCACACACACACCCCAAAACCGCCTCCCTCTAGTCTCCACCTCTTGCAGCTTCTACCACCTCCAGCAGGGTTAGGCTGGGAGCCTTTAATACATGGGCTGTTATGTGACATTCCAGATCCAAAGTATGGCACTGGCTTCCTTGACTTCTTGCTATCCTATTAGGCATCCTAGAAATGAGCATCTCAAAATGCAATGGTGAGGCTGCTAGCTGATGTCACCCTCAGGAAGCTTCAGCCACATCCCATTTGTGTGAAGTCACCCCACCCTGAGGCCCTAGTATTGCATAATAAAATAAGGGTTCTCTGTCCTCTGTCAATGCCATGGACACTTGCAGAAGCAGGGTCTTCAACCCAAAAACCCCTAATTGTGGGATGCAAATGTGAAAGAATCTGTGTGTTCTTCTGCTGTCAGATGTAAGACACCATGACGCAGGGCTCAGAGCCTCCCCTGCATGTCATTCACTGTGTGCCAGCACCATCATAATTGCTGTGATTTATCACTTACACTGTTTCAATCAAATGTATATTGCTAGAGCGCAGGCCCGGCGGGTGAGTAAGACGACCCAGGGCTGCAGGATCCTGAACAAACCCAGAGCGCAGGCCCGGCGGGTAAGACGACCCAGGCCGCGGGATCCTCATTTGACCCAAGCTGCAGGCTCTGCAGGGAACCCTTCAGCAGAACTCCCTGCAAAGAGGCTAGAGGCAAGACCCACCTAGCTGATTCAGGAGCAGAACATCT
>NW_004524832.1:2741246-2812107 GCF_000260255.1 Octodon degus | reverse complement strand
AGAGGAAGGGGGGAAGGAAGGAAGGAAGGAAGGAAGGAAGGAAGGAAGGAAGGAAGGAAGGAAGGAAGGAAGGAAATTGGCATGAAGGACCAGCAATACACAGCAGACTACGCACCTACTTAGGCAAGGGCAAGGAGACCGGGGTTCCACCCCCAGTCCTGCATGCCGCACCAGCCCCATCCCTGGGTGCACTGAGCTGATGAAAAACTCCAGGTGTGGTGGCAGACACCTGTAATCAAAGCGCCGAGGAGACTGAAAACAGGAGGATCACTGGAAGTCCGAGCTACAGTAGTGAGACTCTGTATAAAATACATAACTTAAAAAAATGTATATTGCTAGCATTTATAATAATAAATCAATCCAAAATAAACTTTTACAGGTTTGTGTGCATTAATAGGAAAATATGATGCATACTTACAGTCTAAATTATTACACTAAAAAGCACATTGCCACGAATCACCCTCATAATACTTCCCGTCATGTAATCTACACTTATCCCATCACTATTTGCAAAACCCATAAAAGTACTCTTGCCATTATTTAAATTTATGATAAATAATTTTAGATGTCAATTTAAAAATATTTAAGAATGTATGACACTCAAAAAGCTCTAAGACAGATTTTAAAAATCTGTCTTTAAAATACAATAAAGTAACTGTTAAGGTTTGTGTCTAGATGTTCCCTCAAAGCCTCTTGTGGTCACAGACCTTTTTCAGGGGTGGCTGAATCTGGAGTGATGCTGGGATTAAGGGCATGTGATTATTAAATCTGCATACTGTTTGCCTTGGCATAGTGCTGGATGGGACTAAGGGTCTGAGAGCTACATCTAATTTAGGGCCTGTAGCCTGCATTCAATATTAGGGACATAGAGTCTTGCCTACCCCCTCTTGTTGCTTTTGTGAGCACCATGGACTGTTCTCTGCTATGTGCTACACAGCCTTGGGGCCAATCGATTATGGACTAAAACCTCTATAAACTGTGAGCTAAATAAACCTTTCCCCCTTGAACTTTGGGTGTTGGGTATTTTGTTCCAGCAAAGAGAACAGTAACTAAGTCATTTGGCATGTGCCAGCATCATCATAATTGGGAGAACAGTAATTAAGGAGAACAGTAACTGCCTTGTTCTTACACCAGCTCCTCTTTACCTGTCCTCACATTTGCTTGATTAGAATCAGTCCTGTTTAGGGGTGTGTGTGTGTGTGTGTGTGTGTGTGTGTGTACTCACGCATGCATGTGCAAGTGCGCATTTAGGGGTACAATGTGCTAAGGTTATACAATATGAGCTCAACTATTCCAACAGTTGATTGGTATTTTTCTCTTGAAATCAATTGAATGGGCTGAGGAGCTAGCTCAGTGGTCCAAGCACCTGTTTGAAATCAATTGAAATGAGTAGAAAAATAAAATTCTTAAAATTCACAAGAAAAGCAAAATAAACTCTAAAGATAAGATTATCTATGTGTGCTCTTCTCTCTTCATAAATTTGCTATGACAGTAGATCATGAGTGGTCTCCCTGTCAAAGAGCACAACCCCAGCTTTGTCTTACCCACCTCTTCAGGAATAATGACTCAGAACCTTGATACTCAAACTGTGGTCTAAGGATCAGCAATGTTAGTTTCACCCAGGAGCTTGTTTGAAATAAAAATACTCAGGTGTTAATTTGCATCTTATATGATCAGTGATATTGAACCTTTTTTCGTAAATTTCTTTGCCATTTGAACTTCACCTTCTGAGAAATTTCAATTCATTTCAGATACCCACTTATGGACTGAGTCTTAAAATTTGGGATGTCTGATATTTTTGAGTCTTTTATATATTTTAGGTATCAGTCCTTTGTCTAGGGACAACTAAAATTGTCTTCCACTCTGTGGACAGTTCCTGCACTCTACTGGTGATTTCTTCTGTTGTGCAAAGCTTTTTAATGAGATCATAGTTGATTCTTTTTAGTATTTCTCATACTATGGAAGTGTTTGCCTAAACCTGTATCTTCAAGAGTTCTATTTTCAGCAGGTTGAGTATTTCTGTTTTAATATTTAAATCTTTGATCCATTTTGATTTTAGTTTAGTGCATGCTGATAGACGTGAGTCAAGTTTTAATCTCAGCATGTGGAAACCTAGTTTTTCCAGCACCATTGTTAAAGAGGCTTTCTTCCAGTGGACATGTTTGGGCCCTTTGTCATAGATAAGGTGGCTGAGTGCATTTATAGTTGTTTCTGCATCTCCTAATCTGTTCCACTGATCCTCAGGTCTGGTTTTGTTGTTGCTGCTGTTGTTTTGTTTTTTGTTTTTTTCCAGTACCATGCTGATTTTTATCGCAGTATCTTTGTAGTACAGTTTCAAGTCAGGGATTGCAATGACTCCTGCCTTACCTTTGTTGGCCAGGATTATCTTTGCTAGTCTAGGTCTTTTCTGATTCTGAATGAATTTTAACAATGTTTTCTCTAAATCTGTGAAGTATGCTAATGATATTTAGATTGGGATTGTATTAAATCTGTATAATAGTTGTTAGAATATGGCCATTTTCACAATGTTGGTTCTTCTTATCCAGGAGCAAGGAATATCTTTCCATTTTCTGAAATCCTCTTTGACCTCTTTTTTCCAGAGTACTGTCATTTTCATTATATAGATGGTTTACTTCTTTTGTTAGATTAATTCCTAAGTATTTCATTTTTGGATGTTATTGTGAAGATGCAGTTTCCATCATTTCTTTCTCACTGTGTTTGTTGTTTGTGTACAGGAATGCTATTGATGCTGGAAAATTGACTTTGTATCTGCTATGCTACTGAATTTGCTTATTAATTCTATGAGACTTGGTAGAGTTTTTGGATCTTCCATGTAGAGTACCATGTCATCTCTGAATAATAATTTAACATTCTACTTTCCAATTCTTACTCCTTTTATTTCTCTCTTGTCTAATTGTTCTTGCTAATGTTTCCAGAACTATATTGAACAGGAATGGTGATAGTGGACACCTTTGTCTTTTACCTGATTTTAGAAAGTTTTCAGTTTTTGTCCATTTAGAATGTTAGCTATTAGTGTGTCATAGATGGCTTTTATTTGATTGAGGTAAACACCATCTATACCACTTTTTGAAGTGGGTTTTTTTTCATCAAAAATAAGTGTTGGGCTTTGCTAAAAGATTTCTCTGCATCTATTGAGATGATCATGTGACTTTTGTCTTTGGTTTTGTTGATGTGGTATATTACAATTATGGATTTGCATATGTTGAATCATCCCTGCATCCCTGGGATTGAATCGACTTAGTCATGGTGTATAATCTTCTTGATTTGCTGCATTCTCTTTGATAATATTTTGTTATTTTTGCATCTATGTTCATTATGGAGACTGGTCTATCAGAGTAATTCTTGTCTCCAGGAGAGGAGGCAAGTTTGGGAGAATTGCTTCCCTTTCAATTTCATTGAAGAGTTTGAAAAAAGTTGGCATTAAACATTCTCTAAATTGCTTGTAGAATTCAACTGTGAACCCAGTAGGACCTGGGCTTTTCTTTGTTGGTTAAGTTTTGTATTACATTTTCAATTGCACTGACTGATACTGGATTATTCAGAATTTTTATATCTTCTTGGTTCAGCTTTAGTAATTTATGTATATCTAGGAATCTGTCCATTTCTTCTGTTTTCCATCCTATGAGAGTAAAGATTTTGGAAGTAGATATTGAATATCTTCTGACTTTCCGTAGGCTATGTAGTAATTTCACCCTTCTAATTCCTCATTACATGAATTTATGTTTTTCCTTTCTTGTTTTTAATGAGGTTGGCTAGGGGTTTATAAATTGTGTTTACTCTTTCAAAGAACTAACTCTTTGATCATTCTTTGTATTTTTTCTTTGTCTCCATTGCACTAATTTCTGCTCTGATCATTATAATTTCCTCCCTTCTTTGTGCTTTGTGCTTGACTTGTTCTTCTTTTTCTAGAGGCTAGAGGTGCAACAATAGGATGTTTATTTGTTCTCATTCTGTGTTCCTGTGAGAGTTCACTGCTATAAATTTCCCTCTGAGAACTGCTTTCATTGCATCCTACAAATTCCAGTAAGTTGTGTTTGAATTTTTGTTTGATTGTAAATACTGCTTTAATTTCTTTAATTTCAACTGTGACTCATTGGTTGTTCAGGAGGGTGCTATTTAATTTCCATGCGTTCATAGAATTTTTGCATTTCTGTTGTGATTAATTTCCAATTTCATGGCACTATGGTCAAATAATATGCATGAAATAATTTCAACTTCCTTGTATTTACTTAAGCATGTTCTGTGGACTAGTATATAGTCTATTTTAGAAAACATTCCATGTACAGCTAAAAAAAAAGTTTATTCAGATGTTGCTGGGTGGAACACCCTGTAAATGTCTACTAAATCTATTTGTTCAAAGATTTGGTTAAGTGCTGCTACTTCTTTGCTAATTTTTTTGTCTAGTTAATCTATCTCTGAGATAATGGGGTGTTAAGATCCCCTGTTAAGACTGTTATTGGTTATTTGATTTTTCAAATCTTTTAAAATATGTCTTATATAGTTGGGTACTTCCATATTTGGTGTATACATATTTATGATTCTCTTTTTTTGAAGTTTTCCCCTAACAAGTATGTAATGACCTTCATCTCATTTGATCATTCTTAGTTTGAAGTTCACATTTTCTGCAAACAGAATAGCTACCCCTGCTTTTTTCTGAGTTCCTCATGCAGGTAGTATTGTTTTCCATCCTTTGACTTTCAGTCTATGAATTTCCTTTTGAGTTATATGTGTTTCATATATAGAGCACACTGTTGGATTTTGTTTTTTGGTCCACTCTGACAGTCTGTTTCTTTTCATTAGTAAATTGAGAACATTTACATTCATGGTTATAACTGGTATATATTGGTTTATCTTTGTCATGTTTTTTTCCTACTGTTGATTTCCTACTTTTCCTCTCTTGTTTAATTGTTTGCCCTGTTTGGCAGTTTCTTTCTGTTGTTGTTCTTGGAATTGTCATTTTGATCTCTTCTATATCTTTTAGTACTCTTTGTAGGACTTGTTTGGGGGGGGTCATTAAATTCTAAGTTGTTTTGTCATGGAAGTATTTTATTTTCCTGTTAATTTTTAAAGATAGTTTTTCAGGGTATATCAATCTGGGTTTGAGGTTATTTTCCTTCAGGATTTGAAATACTTACTTTAAGCTCTTCTTGACATGATGGTTGTGTTGAGATCTGCTGTCATTCTCATGGGTTTTCCTTTATATGTGATCTATTTATTTTCTCTAACAGCTTTTAATGTGTTGTTCTTGTACTGAGTTTCTAGGATCTTGATTATATTTCTGGGTGTTGATATATTTTGGTTGATGCTACTTGGAGTGCTATATGTCTAACTTAAGTGTACATTAGAATTTTTCCCATGCCTGGTAATTTTTCTGCTATTGTTCTGCATAAAAAAATCTTTTTATGTTATTTGTGTTGCCAGGATTCCAAGTGTTTCTATGCCTGTTGCCTCTCCTGCCATGCAGGGATTATTTTTAAAACTTATTTATTTTGGTTATTTTGAGGCAGGTTTCCATGTAGCTTAAACCTCATGATCCTTCTGTTGAAGCCGCCCACATGTTCAGATTACAAACATATCCAACTATGTATTTTCAAATTTAGTAACATCAATACTTTTCATTGAAACACATGTGGGTATAGTACTCCATAATATTTTAGGAAAAACATAGTAGTCTTTTTGGACAGTTTTATTGTTATATCATGAAGATTAAATCTGGAAATCATGCTAACAAATTTATATCAATAAGGGCAAACATTTTATTCACAGCAGATGTGAAGGGGCTGGGGAGATAGCTCAGTAGAATAAATGCTTGTCTAGCAAGTGCAAGGGCCTGAGTTCAATCCCCAGGTTAAAAAAAAAAAAGTAGAGATAAAAAAGCTAAAACTAAAACTGTTTTTTCAAAAAACTAAGGAAATGCATTTATTCATGTAATCATAATAATCCATGATTAATAATGTTTAGTATGAAGTACATCTACCTGCATCCAAGAAGACAATTACTGAAAAATAAATTCTCACTGTACTTAGAAGCTACCTGCGTATTTCACCTATAAAACTAAAGGACCCTTCTCTCACTAATACTCTGTCACTTCTGATCACTGACTAGTAAATACTGAATGACTGATGCATTCACAAAGATGCAACAGAACAGCACCCACAACCTTCAGTCATTTGGGGGAAAAACTGCAAGTTATACCAGAAGAATGTGTGACTTTCAAGGACCATTTGGCAAGCAGACATGTGTTAAGGCATAAAAAATAAGCTCTTCATTATTCAGCCCTTTCTGTTACCCAGCAGCCATCATGTGCTACATAACAACATTTTGGCCTTGACTATCCACCAATCAGCAGTAGTCCCACAGACTATATTACTTAGTGACAACTAAGCTCATTTAGTTTGTATAGGTACATGCCATGTTTGCATAATGATGAAATTGCCTAGTAATGGAATTGCCTAAACAGAATATACCCTCATTATTAAGTCACATTTGATTAAATATGTGAAATAGACTTCTTCACACTGACAGACGCTTTCTTATGATGAAACTCAGAACAGGAGATGGATGATACTGTGGTCTGAATGCATGATTTTGCCCAAATTTGTAGGCTTAAACATGATCCTCAAGATGATAGTAGGAGTGGAAGTCTTTGAGAGGTGATTAGGCCCTCAGGAATAGGATTAGGACTCTTATAACAGAAACCTGGAGCTCTCTGCCCCATTTGCCATAAGGGTCATACAGAAATTGCAACCTATAAGTAAAGAGTCCTTGCCAGACACCAAATCTGCTGGCACCATGGAACTTCCAGCCTCCAGAACAAAAGCAAATGTCTACTACTTATAAATTATTCAGGCTAAAGTATTTCACTGTAACAGCTTGAATGGACTAAGACACCTGGAAAAGCAGATCAATGATGAAGAGTTAAAATGACATGGAGTTGAGAAGGTCTCAAACAGCTAGTTTATTATTTTGATGGGCATCAAAAGGTCATTATTGAATTTAGGATAGGTAAGTTAATTGGTTGGTTAGTTGACAGTGAGACAGGAGTACCATACCATGGAAATATATACCTCAACACATACATACTGAGCTCCTTTAAATTTTTTTGAGATGTTTAAAAAGCCAAGGAAGGACTTGCATTGCCCTCCTGCTTTTGCAAGCCGAAAGTCCCCCTAAAAGCATGTACCATTGCACATGCATTAGGATTTTTAAAATTACCTTGTTTCATACCATCACAGTTTTATCAGATGGCAGTATACTTTCTTTACAAGATATTCTCTAACCCTGGTGCCTATGCTAGAATCCTTTGATGTACACTGCCTTTTTTTTTTTTGTTGTTGTTGTTGTTGTTTTAGACAGGGTCTTGCCATGTAGTTCAAACCAATCTTAAATTCACTATTTAACTCAGGCTGGCCTCAAATGCATGGTGATCCTCCTGCCTCACCCTTCCTAGTGCTGGGATGACAGGTATGTGCTACCACACCTAGCTTGAACTCCTTCTATCATGAGTCCCAACCCATCACATTTCTAACCTATTAAACTATAATTCTATGATGGTAGGATGGAGGCTATTTATCTCACAATGTCTGTTACTTTTCTCTTATTGCTGGACAAAATACCTGACACCCAGAATTAAGGAAGGCAAGATTTATTTAACTCACAGTTAGTGAAGGTTTCAGTCCATACTGAGCTGGCTCCAAGGCCAAGTGGCACATGGCAGAAAGCAGCAGTTCATGGCAGCAGAAAACAAAACAACAAGAGCAAACGGGAGAAGTAGCAGCAGTGGCAGCAGAAACAAGCCACTTTCCCTTCCTTATATTTCATGCTATGGGGTGGGTGTTATCCCAGCACTAAATTATGAATTAATCACTAGCTCTAGAAGCCCACCTCAATGACTGTATGGCTTTGAGGGGACAACTAGACACAAACCATAACTCACAATATCTAGTGCTTAAACAAAACAAAACAAAGTAGATCTATGTTTAATGAATGGATGATCAAATTTTGAATAGAAGGCTGGCCAGATAGCTCAGCAGACTAAAGTGCCTGCTTAGGCAGGCACAGAGACTGGGGTTGTATCCCTGGCATGCTATGCTGGTCCCTCCCCAAGGGCACACTAAGATGATGAATGAGACTGGGTGTGGTGGCACCTGCCTGTAATCCCAGTGCTTGGGAGGCTAAAACAGGAGGATCACTATGAGTCCAATCTATGTAGTAAGACCCTGTAGACCCTGTACTAACTATATTAAAAAAATTAATAGAATCACCTTTGTTGTCTATGAATTATTAAATGTATATACCTAGCAGTTTATGGCATTTAATTAAGAAACTAAAAACACTGATACACCTGAGACTAATTCTATGGCTATAAAATTGAGAGGTGGGATAAGACTTTAGAATATGCAAATAAAAGTCAATCATTTAAAAATAAAGCTTATCTTACAGATTCAACATGTGACAATTCTTTTTTAAAAAAATATTGAAATTCTTGTTTACTGCTAAATAGCATTCTGTTATACAAGTATAGTATGCTTTGGCTAATCTCTAGTGAGGGCCATTTAGCTTCACTTGTGCCTTTTGGCTACTGTGAATGATGTTCCTATGCACACTGCTGTACAAGTTCTTATGGGAATATGTTTTCATTTCCCTTAGATATGTAGAAGTGGAATTGCTGGGGCCTCTGTTTAATTCTATGTTAACTTGCTTAATTCTATGTATAACATTTTGACAAATTATTTTCCAAAGTGGTTGTACCTTTTATATTCCATCAGCAATATATAAAAGTTCTGATTTCTTGACATCCTCATTAATGCTAACCTGTGCATGTGAAGCAGCTGCTTGTCTTATACCACATTAGTTGTGGAGTTTCCCACTTTATTTTTTGTAAATAGATTAAGAATCAAAATGACAGCTCTTGTGTACATACAGAGTTAGCTAATAATAAGAGTTTGGGGGAGCTCTGTTTTGTTTTGCAGAACCGAGGATTAAATTCACAGGCATTCTACCACTAAGCTCCATCTTCAGCCCTTTTGATTTTCATTTTGAAACAGAATCTCACTCCAGCAAGTGAGTGGGCCCAGTGCCTGCTAGAACTTCCAGGTTCCAGCCAGCAGCCAGTGCCTGAGACTCTTGGCCCACTGGAACCTCCCTACAGGCAGCGGTCAGGCCTGAAGTGGAACTCTGTGGTGGAACTCCCAGAAGAGAGGCAAGGGGTGATCCAGTCAGCTAATCCAGAAGCAGATCAGCTTGCCAGTGGGGCACAGTGAATTCACCTCCACAGGCTGCAGCAGTAAGAAGATGAGCACAACAGCCAGACTCAAGCCAGGCCTAGCTGGACAAATTCAAACTTTGTAGATCTGGACCCAGTGAGCTGAGACACTTTACTAGACCCTGATCTATGAGAGCATCCTCTCTCTCTCTCTCTCTCTCTCTCTCTCTCTCTCTCTCTCTCTCTCTCTCTCTCTCTCTTGATCCAACGAGGAGGCAACAAGTAACTGGGGTAAAAGTCTGCCTGTAAGACTCCAGGATAATCAAGAGGAAGTGATCAGACAGAACTTAGGGGAACTAATTTAAATATAAATTCCAAATTTAATATGTGTTTAGCTATACAGTCATAATGCCTGCCCTTAAGGTCTAAAGTACAAGCCTATTAGTTACAAAAGTTTGTCAGTTGCTAAATTTCACTACCCATTATTAGAGTTGCTAATAATAGTACTGTAAATACAAAACTGTAACTGCCTTAACCACATCTTTTGGGTAATAATATTGGTAGGTGCTAAGGTAATTACTGAGCAAAAGCTCTACAGCAAAGGTCAGAGGACAATTCTATACAAAATGACAAAGAGAAGGAGCAAATGTATTCTCAGGCCCCAAGCCCACCCAAATGCAGGAGGCAATAGCTTAGAAGAAATTGGAAGCCACACACCTGAAATTTCTGAAATAATAGCGTCTGAAGTAAAGAAAACTGCAGACAGGTATACAGGACCTCAGATCACAAAATAATCTTCGAAGTAAAGAAAGAAATGATAACTATATTGAAAGAATTACTGAGTGCTTCTAAAGATGACACTGATAAAAAGAGAAAAATAGAAAAATGATGGTATCCTTGAATGAGCAATATAGGAAAAAAATAGAATGCATGAAGCAGATTCAAAGAGATATGCAGGAAATTAAAATCTCAATCACATGCAAGTAAATCCATTTTAATGAAAGTGAAGATAGACTTTCAGACCTTGAGGACCAGCTAGTGAAAAGGTAAGAAAAGATCTCTTAAAAACAAGTAGGATGCAGGAAAAAAAAATAATTCAACATCTGCAAGATGATGCAAAGATAAACAACATAAGACTAATTAATAGGCACCAATGAGAAAGAAGGAGTCAATACAAATGATATAAAAAGAATATAGGCAGAAGTAATAGCAGAAAACTTCCCAAATGTGGGGAAACAACCTGTCATTCAGTAACTGAAGCATCTAGAACTCAAAATAACATCAACCCAATTAAAACCGCATCCAAGGGGCTGACCCAATAGCTCAGTGGACTAAAGCACCTGTTTAGGCACAGTGCAGCAGCCAAGGTTCAATCCCCCTGCATGCCATGTGGGCCCCAACCCACGGGCACGCTGAGAGGGCAACTGAGACTGGGCGTGGTAGCACATGCCTGTAATCCCAGCTCTTGAGAGACTGAAAACAGGAGCATCATTACAAGTCCAATCTACATAGTGAGACCCTGTAGACCCTGTCCTAAATACACTTTTTAAAAAAACTAAAAAATAAATAAAATCACACCCAGACATATAATAATCAAGATCCCAGAAATTCAACACAAGAACAGTATACTAAAAGCTACTAGAGAAAAGAAACAGATCACATTTAAAGGAAAACCTGTCAGAATAAAGACAGATTTCTCTTCACAAACCACCAAGTCAAGAAGAGCACGGAGTACTTCAAGTCTTGCAAGAAAACAAATTCCATCCTAGACTGATATACCCTGCAAAAGTCTCTTTCAAGTTTAATGGAGAAGTGAAATACTTCCATGACAAAGAACAAGTAAAGAATTTCATGATGACAAAGCCAAGCCTACACAGACTACCAAAAGATATTGTAGAGAGAGATCAAAACAACCATAACTCCACAAAGGAGAATAGAAAGAACTCACCAAATAGGGTAAACATTTAAACACAGGAGAAAAATAGGTAACCAACAGCAGGAAAATACCATGTTAAACTAAGTCAATACATCTCAGTTATAACCATCAATGTAAATGGACTCAATTCACCAATTAAAATAAATTAGACTGGCAGAGGGCATTAGGAAAGCAAAATCCAACAATATGTTATATATAAGAAACATACTTAAATCATAAAGAAATCCACAGGATGGAAAGTAATACTACATGCCCCAGGACCTCAGAGCAGGGGTAGCAGTCCTGTTCACAAACAATCTGAACTTCAAACCAAGAATGATTAAACAAAATAAAAAAGGCCACTACATACTGGTTAGGGGAAAAACACAATAGGAAGAAGTAACAGTCATAAATATGTATTTACCAAACATGGGAGCATCCAACTATATAAGACAAATCTTAATGGACGTGAAAAATCTAATATCCAATACCACAATCTTAACAGGAGACTTTAATACCCCCTTATCCATAAAGGATAGGTCAGGGGCCGTGAAGATGGTTCAGTAGAATAAGCGCTTCCCTGGCGAGTGCAAGGGCCTGAGTTCAATCCCCGGTTCCAAAAAAAAAAAAGAAAAGAAAAGAAAAAGAAAAAAGATAGGTCAAGCAGACAAAAAATTAGCAAAAAGGTAGCAGAATTGAACCAGACCTTTGAATAAATAGACTTAGTAGACATATACAGAGTATTCCACCAAACCACATCTGAATGAACGTTCTTTTCAGCTGTACAATGGGACGTTTTCTAAAATAGACCACATACATAGGTCATGCTTAAGTATATGCAAGAAAATAGAAATTATCCCATTCATATTATCTGACCACAGTGTAATGAAACTGGAAATAAGTGACCAAAAAAACCCCATAAACACATGGAAATTAACACCCTCCTCAGCAACCAATGGGTTACAGAAGAAATTAAACATTATCTACAATTCAATGAAAATCAAGCACAGTTTATCACAATTTGTGAGGTGCAACAAAAGCAGTTCTTAGAGGGCAATGGAAAGAAATGTTTCAATAGGAAGCACAGACTGGGATGAGGAATATATATGCAAAATGGTTTGGATGACTGTATTGTCAATTTCTCCTGGTCTCTTGAAAGCAATAGTTAATGTTTAAATTTTTTCTTACTCTGATTTTTTTCTTCTTTTGAATTTCATATAACTTCTTTGTTATTTTTTTAATGAATCTTACACATTTATATTTGGTAATGTGAACAACTAACTTGAAGATAGCATCACGTGATACAGGAGCCAATGTTAAATTCCTATTACTTTGTCTTGACTTTTTTTTTTTTTTTTTTAATGATTTTTACAGAACTGGGGATTGAACTCAGGGCCTTGCACTTTTCAGGCAAGTGCTTATTCTACTGAACCATTTCCTCTGCCCTTCCTATTACTTTGTGTAGTGAAATCTTATATCATTTCTAATGCTGTTTTTTCTTTATATCTCTATTTTGTATTTTTCAAAACTAATAGATACATAAATATATAGAAGCAGAATTTTATCAAGTTTCTCAGACTGGGCTAAGACTTGCCATGTTCCTGCCTCAGCCTTCCAAGAAGCTGGGATTATAGGCATGTGCTATAACATTCAGCTAACAGGTTTTAAAATGTCTGACTGCATGTGTTCTACATACAGTGTTATGGTTTATATACAGATGTCCCTCTCAGAGCCCCACACGAGCAAAGGCAGTGCTTTGGGAAGGTGTTTGGATCATGGGGCAGTAAAGCTGACTTGCTGTTAGGAGGTGAGGTCTGGTCAGTAGAGTGTGATAACTAGGAACCTGAGCTAATGTGTGTCTCCCTTCCTGCTCCTCCTCTCACTCTCTGCTTCCAGGTGTCATGATGTGAGCAGCAGCTTCTCCGCCAGACCCCCTACCTTGCTGTTCCTTCTTTGGAGGCAGCTGAGCATGGATAGAAATGTGAGCCAAAATATAACTCTTCCCCCTTCAAGTCAAGGGTGTTGAGTATCATGTCCCAGTGATGAGAAGTGAACTAAGACAGGTCCAGGCATAGAGATAAAAATACTTAGCATTCATTCTATATTCTGCTCACAATTCACTCTTTATGTCCTACGTAGAATAACAATTAATAGAACGTGAATCTTGTTATGGACTGAATATCTGTCCCCCCCCCCATTCACCTGTTGAAGCCCTAAACTTCCCATGTGATGGCATTTGGAGATGGGGCCTTTGTGAATAATCAGATTTATATGTGGTCATGGGGGTGGGGATTCTATGAAGGAATTAATGTCTCTAAGAAGAAAGAGCAAAACAGTCTTTCTCCCTCAAAAACAGGAAAACACATTAAGAAGGCAGCTATCTGCAAGCAAAGAGAAAGGCCCTCATAAGCATCCGATCTGCTCACAACCTGATCCTGGGCTTCCAGCCTTTAGAACTGTGTATTTTCTTATAGGAGCTCAAGCTGACTAAATTGCATTATACTCATCTTTAAGGGATTTTCATTTTCTGATTAGGAAAAGATTAAATTCATATAAAACATTAGTTACTGAGCAAACTAGGGAAGTAGTATAAGATTTAATATTGTATGTATGAAAGTGATGTAAACAAGCAGAAGGAGGTGGGATTAATAAAGAAAGAATGAGATAAACACTTCCTTGAAGATTTTCTAGTTGGGTGTCTGTTTCCTCTGGTCCCACTGTTTGCTTTCAGCTGCCAACAGAAAAGGACTCTGCATAGAACAGAAAGGCAAAAGAAACAAATAGTGCCCACAGATAGAGTTAAAATGTTAAATATTAGTATTTCATTTCTCCAGCCGAGAGATTGCTCACTTATGTTTAGATATGCTATTTCAAAGGATCAGTCCAATAAACTGGACTGCTTCATTTATCTTATGAAGCCCAGTATATCCTTGGGGTACCACCAACATCCTCTATGAAACCCAGAAGCTCTCTTCAGGACCCGAGGTCATAGGAGAACCTTTGGTCATGGCGAGTAGTCCCCTGACACCAATCCTGGGCTGTCACTGAGGTGCAAGAAGCCCTGCCCTGCTCTCTGAAGTTTCTTTGTGGACACAAAACAAGCCCATCGATCCATCTTGGCTTCTTGGGATGTTTATCGGTGAGTTTTTTAGGCATTGCTCAAGTAATTCCTTGACTTGGCCTTGTCTGTAGTTTACCTAATACAGATTGAGTCACTAACTATTGTGACACATGTCTGAGGGCACCTTCTCCATTGCTTGCTTCCCACTCTTCCTTGGAGATGGGCTAGTGTTGCTCCCTTGCCTCTCTGTTCCACCCCTCCGCCTAGTCATTCTTTCTTGGCAGCTCGGAAAGCCTTGGCACTCCCAATGCAAGTTCCAACAGGCGCTCTCTGCCAAGTGGGCTCTGACTGACACCACTCTGCTGCCAAGGGCTCTGCCTCATTCCAGCTGTTCCCCTATTTCTTCCTGAGCAATGTGACACCCACAGAGATGGGTGGAGTGCTCAGCCTGAGGGCCCATTCCTGTTTATGCCTCTGGTCTTCCCTGGAGGTTTATAAACACCTAAGAGGAGCAACTGAACACTGTGGCAATGTGGGGTAGGAGCTAATGACTTGATCAGAGCTTGTTTCTGTCTTGAGACAGGATGGCAGCTTCCTAACTGGTTCACAAGTCTGAGCAAAACCAACCTCAAAGCTAGGGAGCTAAGTCACCTACTTATAATCCTCTGGTGCCTTCACACAGGACCTGTAGAGAAGCTACTTGGAGCAGTGCCCAGACGGTAGCAGAAATGCATGAAGACCACTCATGGCTGGAGTTCACCTAGACAGAAGCCACACACTGGAGCCCACAGCTGGCACAAGTAGCCCAGCCAACCTCAGGTTTCTCTGTGATTCTATCTGTGGCATCGGCAACATCTCCAATACAGTAAGGAGTAAAACAGTTCCCACTGCCCCAACACATTCCCTAGTTTAAGTTTTATATAGAATTCATTTCAGTACTTATTACAATGAATTTATTTTTATATAATGCTAATCACCCAGCATATTTTCCCCTCATGATGATGTATGTCTATGTTGCCGTTTTTGTTTCTATGCTGCCATTTAAAACCACACAATCAACAAATATACACTGATCACTTTCTTTGTGAAAAGGAGACTTTTTAGCTTGACTTCCCAAAGCCTGTTTACCAAAATATTGACTAATCTCTTGAAGAAAAATTGGATGAAAAGCTTCGGAAATGCAGTTTGGATGGCTAGATATGCATGAGGTTTTTTTTTTGGATCCTGTAAAGTTTCCCAATTCTGAGCAGAATTTCTTCTTGCATCTTAAATCACCAGCCTAGCTCTAGAGTACTGGGTGTTCTGCCTCACCTCAACTGACTCTAGTATCCTTCATGTTATTGTAGAGGAAGAAAATACCATCTGTCCTTCTCAAGCAGGCTTCAAAGCTATTTAAATAAAGGAGAGTATTTTCTTTGAAATTTTCCATAATTTATATGTTGTTAACTAAAGAGGATTCTGAAAAGTAATTTTGTTGGACAGGTTTATCACAACAAAAATGTATAGTTATTTAAAATAAAATACTTTATGCCAAGTATAATGGTGCATGTCTATAAATCTAGTTCTCAAGAGGCTGAGGCAGGTGGATCACTACAAGTTTGAGGCCAGCCTTAGTTACATAATGAACACGGGAAAGCTTGGACTATATAGCAGGACACTGTCTCAAAAAGCCAAAACAATTAAGTACAATAAATTATTTAAAATATTAAAAATTTAATATATTGGTTTTAAAGGTTCTCAAACTTCACACTTGTAGTCTGTTACAATTAGATTGGAGGTACTTACACACAAAACACTATCAGTAAACTAAGATTTTGTTAGACATAATGAATGTTCACAGCTACCCCTGAAGAAAAAACATCCAATTAATAGATGTCTGACCTTTAGTAAGTTATCTCACATATCTAAACATCAGAGTTCTTGTCTACCTGGGGTTCTTGGGAAATTAAATGTATAGAACTTGCTTTCAGCACTTTCCAGAACACAGTAGAGAAGGCTATGAAGATTACTCACGTATACTTATTTGTCCACATATGTATGCTCCCACTTTCATCTTTTTGCTACTCTCTCATTTATTTACTCATTAAATATTTACAAGGTGTTTTCATGTTGCAGGCACAGGCATTGTGGGTAGAAAAGTGTGCATGACGCTCTTCCATTAAGTTGTGGGACTCAGTGGGAAACAGAACCATGCAGAAAGACTACAAATATGAAGATAGAATAGCAAATGCTTTAGGAAGACATAGTGGGGATTCAACCCAACTGGTGTTTCAAGAAAGGTTTCTTGCTTTCTCTGAGTTGAAACCTAAAGAATGGTAAAGAGTTGACAAATGAAAAAATGTAGGGAAAGTGGGCCAGGCAGGAAATCCCAGTGCAAACAGCTGTAAGTGAGAGAAATTCAGGCTTTTGGGTAATTAAAAATAACTCAGTAAAGCTAAAGACTAGATAAAGAAGTGCTACATATGGGAGTGGGGGAAATAAGAACTAGATTATAAAAGCCATTGTAAATGATATCTACAGTTTAGAAATTATTTTTAAATCTATAGGAATTCAGAGGAAGGTTAGACACATAAAAATAACATGGTTAGATTGTGGCTTAGAAGAAGTATATATAATGTGAGAAATGAACTATTAGAGGGCAAGATTGGAGGTTGAGAAATTGATAAAATACTTTAGTCAGAACATGATCATGACCTAAATTATGGTAGTGATGATGAAAGTAGAGAAAACATATGGGTTAAATATTTAGTAGGTGGCCTCCCTATGGCTTTGTGAATTATGAAAAAGGATGGGTGTGATGAGGGAAGAATGGAGAATGGTACCCTGGCTTACTGGCTCCTAGTGTGTTTCCATTCACCAAAGGGAACATGAAGAAGATCAAGTTGGGAGAGAAAGATATAAAGGGGTCCATTGTGGACACAGTAAATTTGAAATGTCCATAGGACATCTAGAAACATCCACATCCCAGAAGAAAGGTCTTGGCTGGTCAATAATTCTGTAAGTAATCAGCACATGACTGGTAATTTATACCACTGAAAACCAGGGGAGTATTTGAAAGGTCAGACACTGACACTCAAGGGGATGAGGTTAGGAAGAGAAATTCCTGAAAGGAACTGAAAAGGAATCTCTAGAAACCTAAAGAACCTAATAAAGGTACAGATCTCTAAAGTTTAAGGACAAAAATATCCTAAGAAAATAAACAATACAGGCCCGGGGAGATAGCGCAGTAGAATAAGTGCTTGCCTGGCAAGTGCAGGGTCCTGAGTTCAATCCCCAGTACCAAAAAAAAAAAAAAAAAAAAGAAAGAAAAGAAAGAAAAGAAAAAGAAAAAAAATGATACAGAAAAATCGAGTAAGGGAGTCAGTTTTCATTAGTTTCAGCAAAAGAGGTTTAAGTCAATCTAAATTCCACAAACGCACAGAGATGCTTAAATACACAGACCTGTAGAGTTTAGATCTTCAAACAATAGGTTAGTGTTCCTGCATGATCCACCAAAATCTGTTGTTTTTCTTCTTCTACCACCCCCATCCTTTGTAGTTGCTCTGTGATTCATCTGTAGCTGTTGGCACTTCAAAAGTAAAAGAGGAACAAGAGCAGGGGGGTGGGGTGCAATTTAAAAGCTCTATGACCAAAGCTAAACCCAGTTCAGTGGTACTGCAATTGGAGATGTTGAACAGAAACTTCCCATTGGAAGCAATTTGTTGCCAATTAAAAATTAAATTACACAGATAAACTGCTTGACCAATTGCAGGTATGAAGTTCCATCTTCTAACAACCCAACTGTTCCCTGGAAAAATTTAACAAGGGAGATCATGGACTACATATCTTAACATTCTAGAATGTTTACTACTTTACTTCAGAACCTAGCATCTAGATAAAAACAATATTAACAATAAAGGTTTATATAGCTTAATGCTTTGCTATGTTTAAATAATCACAATTATTTACTAAGGAAAAATGTAGTTGGAAAGGTTTACTGCAAAGAACATGGCTGACTTATTTCCAAAGTCCAAATACAACTCTGCGAATTCAAATACATAAGAGATCTACCTGGTCAAGGGATTAGATACATAATTTTACATTTTCATGTTTTTAATTCTTTCAAAACATATGGTTTTGTTAAATAGAATTTATTTACAGGGCAGAAGAATGTTACATTATATGACTCACGCCCTACCTAAATTTTCCTGTTGGAACTTTTCCTCTAACAGATGAGTAATCTAATTTTATGTTGGATCAGCCCCACGGTTTGATACAGTTATGGTTAGAAATAGGCATTGGTTGCTAGTTGTATAATGCAAATGTTCTTGAAGTATAACATAGCCATCTCTTTCTGTTCATAAAAAAAATTGAAATTGTGTAGAAAATTTCTAGTGGTTTTCATCACTAATGAAAATAAGCCAGATTTTTATCCTAAAGAGGACAGAAGATCCCCAATTGCAAAGAAGACAAAGACTAAATGGAATGAAGAGCTTTCTCCTGATTGCAGGTGAAATTCTAAAACTGGTTCTCAAGCAGATGGTCTGTGAGCATTTAGAAACCTATGAGGTGACCACTGGGAGTCAGCATAGGCCGAGTATAAACAAAATTTGCCTGATAATCTAATGTCCTAGCAAAAGTTATTTTATAAAAATGAATTAGCAAAGCTGATGTGATACACACAGGGGAATTTAAAAACCTGAAAAATAGTTGAGCTATTTAACATAATGCAGTTCTGAAGTAGTCTGTTTACTAACAGTAGAAAGTACTATGACTGTGCAAAGTATTATTCAACAAATATTGAGTCCTTAATTTGCATCTTTCCTTATGCTGAGTGCTCTCATGCAGTATCCTATAAGTAAAAAGCATGAAGTAGAAACCATTGAGAGGCAACAGAGCGTGCCAGACAGTGTGAATTCAAGTCCTGACCCTCACCTAATGGCTGTGCAATTTTGAGCACTTCTTAATCACTGCCTAATTTTGTTCATCTGCAAAATGGGATAGTAAGTATAGTAATTACCTTGTAAGGACATTGTGAAAATTACGTAAATTTATGTAAATACCTTAGAAGAATGTCTGGAACATCTTAAATACATTGAGTATCAGCTATAACAACTCCTTGATGGAGATGTTTGTGTTTGTGCCAAAATTCCTATGCTGAAACTCAAATCCCTAAGATGATGACATACTAAGATGTCACTAAGATGGAGGTGGAGTTTTTCAGAATTAGGTCATATAGGCACTCTTATAAGACATGAAAGATTGCTGATCTCTCTTTCTCCACCCTTTGAGGCCAGTGAACAGGAAGTCCTCTGAAAACCAGGGCCTGAGTCTTAGACTTTCTATCCATCACAACTGTGAGAGTAAGTTTCTGTTGCTAAGGTCTCCCAGTCTATGGTAGTGTGATATAGCTGCTGAACCTGCCTAAGATGAGAGGTAAGATCATGTATCCAGGACACTATATTCCTCATCTAGGGTAGAAACCCAAGGCTGGCTGATGTCAAAGTCCATGCCACAGACCACTATAGAATTACACTTAAAAAAATGTGTAAATTTCTTGACCAATTTCAAAGAACCACAGACACCACTATTGCTTTATACATGTGTTTTAATAATGTAGACCACATTTAATGTGTCTAGGAAGTGATTTCTGGGCCTCTGTGCCAAAACTTTCCTAGAGATCAGGGAAGCTGCTTAGGAAATTGGGTTTGTAAATCTGAAGGCAACACCCCTCCTTTGAAAGGCATATTGTTCCACATCACTGGCCATTCAAGAAATGTAAATTAAAACAACACTGAGATATCATCTCACCCCAGAAACAATGGCTACAATAAAAAATCAACCAATAACAAATGCTGCAGAGGCTGCAGGGGAAAAAGGAACACTTTTCCACTGCTGGTGAGAATGTAGACTGGTACAACCACTATGAAAATCAATGTGTCTTCAAAAAACTAAGACTGGAAATCCCATTCAATCCAGCTACTCTCCTTTGGGAAATTTCCCAGAAGAACTGAAAATATCATACCATACTGACATATGTACAATCATATTTATAGTAGCACAATTTATAATAGCCAAATCTTGGAAGCAACACAAATGTCCATCACCTGAGGAATGAATGAAAAAGATGTGGTATTTTTATACAATGGAGTATTACTCTGCTATAAAGACAAACCCGAAGTCTTCATAGGTAAGTGGATACAACTAGAGGCTATACTCGTAAGTGAAATAAATCAGACACATATGTGTAAAACTTGTATTGTCTCACTAGTGAAAGAAGCTGAAAGAAATAAAACCTGAAAGATGCAGTAAAATGGAAAGAAATGGAATTTAAGGATTAAACAATGAAGAGAAGAGTAAGAAGAAAAGACAAAAAAAGGTACAGGAAAAATGCAAGTATATATACAGGATGGCTGAGGTGGTTGTACTAAAAATTTCCATCAGTTTTTTAAAAATAGCAGTTAGTGTGTGGAATTTTCACCTTGACTTTACTGTATGTGGATATCTGAGAACTAAGCAACTACACTGAGGACAGCAATGCATAATACAAAAACCATGCTTGAATACCTGTCATCTTGGTCTTCTAAATGTGCACCATTTCTAATGTCATATCAATTATGACGATACTCTTTAAATTTTTGAAAGGTAATAAACGAAAAAAAGACAAGAACAAAAATTTAAGATTTCTTGAAATCAAGCAGTAATAACAATCATATGTCGAATCTTACATAACTATATGCTAATCTGAGCAACAGATTTGTTTTTTTTTTTTTTGGGGGGGGGAGGAGAACTGGGGATTGAACTCAGGCCCTTGCACTTATTCTAACTGAACTATCTCCCCAGCCCCTGAGCAACAGATTTGATGATAAAAATGGATAATATATCAACCACTGTTAATCAGCTACTCTTGTTTTGAAAATCTGTAATATATGTATTATTGTATGTTCCTGTTTCAGTCTTTGTTCCTGATTTTTGTTCTTTTGTTTTTACTCTTCAAAATAAAATAAAATTAAAATTAAAAAATAAAAGCCAGATTGCTTTACCTCTGGTATCATTTACTAAAGAATAAATGTTGCAATAGAGGAGAAATAGAATAGCAGCCTGTGTTTATTATCACAAAGTAGGGTCTCAGACACGTTTCAAGTGCTTTTCACATATTAATTTAATTCTTATGACCATTTGCAAGGCAAGGTATTATCAGCCCCAGTTTTTGGTTTTTTTTCCTCAAGGAGTTTTACAACTTCCTAAGGCCACCCAGCTAATAAGTTGCCAGGCTGGAATTTAAACCTGGAAGTATGGTCCAAAGTTCAGACTGTTAAAATTCTTGTCATGATATCACACTCAGCTGCACTAAGTGCCTACTCAAGAGTCTCAAGGAAGCCACTACCTTTTCAGAACTCAGCTGCCCTCTTTATCTCTAGGTGTCTTTCTCACAGACTGGTCTTTTTGAGGACTAACTTCCCCTTGCTGAATGATGCATTCCCCATGCTTTCAAATGCCTCCAAATGCCAGCTCCTCTTGAGGGCTCCCTCCTGACAGTACTCACAGCAGAGTACTCTCCTGCCACTCTGTCTCACCTATGTAATCTTTACTTTTCTTTGTATCCCTTATCACTGCTAGGCATTATCATTTGTTTGTTGATTATTTTACTGTCCATCTGTCTCTTCACTATAAGCTCCAAGGAAATATTAAAATTGTGTTTACTATATTAACCCAGTGCTTAGAAGAGACACATAGTAGGTTCTCCAAAAATACTTATGAAAATGACAGAATTCATACAGATTTTTTAGATCTGTTGCAAACCTAAATTTTGTTAACAATACCAGAAACAATAAAGTTCCACTATCAAATAATAATCTCTATTAATTTCAATCTTTCTTTCCTGTCTTTGTTTATAAACAGACAATATTTCTTTTTATAGATATACTCTCATAATGGAGATTATAAACTGCACTCTGCATTTTTAGGAACATCAGATCAGATTTTTAAAATCCATTGCTAAAATGGATTTTTGTTTGCCAATGACTTTTGACAAAACTTTCAGATTCAGTTTTTTTTTTCTTTGCCTTTTGTTTGCATTTTTAAGTCAAAGCAAAATGATCAGACTTTACCATTTGTACATTAGCAATCGTAATCCCCTGCATTTTATATTTCCTGAAGTAGAAATTTAATCCAGAAGCGTTTAACTTTAGAATGAATTCTTAACATGCAAATCATGCTTTCCTCCCGAGCAACTTACTAAAGATTCTTTAAAAGATTCTTAGTGTCTAAAGAAAGCATTCTTTAATGATACAGATCTAGTACTTCATGTGCTACAAATTCAAATCTTCACAGACTACATTAGCAGTAGGTGAATTAGAGGTTTCAAAGGTCAAATGGGGATTTTTTTTTTTTTTTACAATCCATCAGGATGAGAGTAGACCAGTGGCTGTGAACTTATGGCATGAGTACCACAGCATGCATGGTTGTTATCACTGAAAGCTCTAGAAGGTTTGCCATCACTGAACTAGACAGTGAATTATTTATGGCCAGGCATGTTGGTGACCTGTAACCCCAGCACTCCAGAGGCTGAGACAAGAGGATTGCCTTGAGTTGGAGGCCAGCATCAGCTACTTCAGGAGTTCACGGTCAGCCTGAACTGCAAAGTAAGACCTTGTCTCAAAAAAAAAAAAAAAAAAAAAGTATCAGGGAGACAGTGAATTATGAATCTAGAAAAAATGTTCACCTGAGAAAAGTGTGCTTGTTACATTAATTCACTATTGCTTCTTACTAGCTTAAAACACCACACATTTATTATTTCACAGTTTCTGTGAACCAGGAATACTAGTGTAGTGTAAGCAGGTTTACTTAAGAATTTCTCTTTGGGCTAAAATCAAGTTATTGCCCAGGCTTGAGGTCTCACTGGTAAAATCAATGTGGGAAGTTCCATAAGCTCACTTATTTGATTGTTGGTAGGATTCAATTCCTTTGGGGCCTGCTAGCATGACAGATGTTGTGTTTTCCTGTAATCTAATCACAGAAGGGCCATTCCCTCAGTGTCAAAGTATTCTACTGGCTAGGAGCAAGTCAATTAAGAGGAAGGGATTATATAAGGCCTATACAGTTGGAGTTAGTGGTCACTGGGGGTCATCTTAAAGGCTGTATACTGCTAAAGTACTAGGTCAACAAAATATTGTGTTGTTTGCTAAGGAAAGATGTCCACATAATACCACCTGCTGGCCACAGCTACCCACTGACACCTGACTGGACAGTCAGTACCATTTCCTATTCTCCCACTTTTGCTGAAACTGCTGCTTCTGAAACATCTTCAACTTCTTGTTGGGAAAAGAAAGAGTTAATATAGAGATGTGCTAAATAACCTGCAGGGCAAGTGGGAGGAGGAAAAAGAAAACAGAGTAACCAAGAGCACTTGGGATTCAAAGACACCCTGTTTTTGTGTCCTTGCTCCCAGATGCTTAGCAGGTTCTCACATACAGTATAGCCTAAACATTAATCTTGGACACATATGATGGGATTTTGTTATGTTCACCTAAAGTAACCCAAAGGTTGAGACTCAAGATACATAAAAATAAAGACCAAAGGCGGGGCAGCAGCCTTTTTGCTATAGCCCTCGCTTTGCTTGCATTAAGTGTCTATGTGCCTTCCGAGGCCAGTGCCTGAGTCTTTCCTAACAGCTTCCTTCGTAGGCAACTTTATGATAAAGTTGAACAGCTGTGTCTGTTGGTGCAGGCCTTAACACCCCAGCACTTTGGGAGACTGAGGCAGGAGGATCACAAGTTCAAGCCAAAACCCTGCAACTTAGCAAAATAATGAGATCTAGTCTCAAAATAAATTTTTTAAGTGGGCTGGGGATGTGATTCAATGTGAAGGCCATGCATTCATTCCCCAGTAAGATACACACAAACACACATAGACACACACACGACACAGAGAACAAAATAACAATAACAAAACAGCAATTTTTCTTGTCTTTAGTTTTTACAAAGTCCATTAATGCTATGAACAAAGCATTTAATGGAAAGTGGCCAAGGTCAAATGACAGATTCTCTAAGTCTTTCAAACAAATCCAACACCACTTTTGGACAGATAACTTCTAGTCTTTGTAATGAAAGTTCAATACCAACATCACTCTTGACTATGTACCAGCTTTGGGTTTGTAGTCGGACCTTGCCATGTCTCACATGAATAAACCCTTCTTCTAGTTGTGTATTAAGTCAGAGCAAAAGAAATTGAGTTACTTAACAATAATAGAAGCTCTATTCTCTACATAGACATCAGATGGCAAAGTAACCCAATGAGGAAAGTAAATATCTTCACAGAGGAAGAGAGGGAATAACCTGGTTTGGTGTTAACGCTGAAAATAATACACTTGGCATAGAAATGGATTTCCATTTTGAAGAAGCAGCATGGTATAGCAGCTATGAATACAGTCACTGGAGACACACTGCCTGGATATGAGGCCTGATTCTATGCTTTAATACATTTGAAAACTCAGACAAATTATGTAGTCTTTCTGTGCTTTATGAAACAGGCATCTGTGAAAGAGAGGTAATGGATGCCGGTTCACTGCAAACAGTGTACCACACTCATGATAGATACTGACCAGAGAGAGGTGGTGGGACAGGGGAAGGGTACATGAGAGCCTGTTGTGCTTTCTAGCCAATCTTTCTATTAACCTAAACTAAGTTTCAATATTAAGTATGTTATCTTTTAAATCATGATGTTAAAATGTCTCAAATTTAGATTGCATTTGAGACCACTCCTGCAAAATGAATGAAGAACTTGAAAACATTTAAAGGAAACACATCTTATTTAACTTTTCTGGGGACAAGTGAACTGCCTAACACAGGAGTTCTAGCCTTCCTTTCCTGCCCTTTCTAATTCTGGAAATCTGTGAATAGGCTGTTAGCAGTGTCATCTGTCAAGGGGGAAGGGTTGATGACAACTACCAGCCCAGCACATTTAACAGACTAGGATTATGATTATCCTTTGCTCTAGGAAATTTAGATCAGAGATTCTGAACTTTATTGTGTATGAAAATCACTAGAGAGGGTGGTTAAAACACAGACTGGAGTCCCAGCCTAGTTTCTGATTTAGTAAATCTGAGATGAGACTCAAGAATTAGCACCTATAACAAGCCTTCCAGTTGTGCTGGAAGGAGCACACTGCTGCTGGTCAGTGGAGCATATTTAACAGCTGCAAGATTTCTGATGTTTTTAAAAAGATGTATTCAGCTCAGTAGAAGTTATAGAATTTATAAGTGGGAAGAATTTGGGATCAACAATTTGGCTGAAATGGACAAAAGGACATACATCTCAGAAGGCCCCACTTGCTTGGCAAGCATACTATGTTTGTTTAGAATGAGTTTGTTTGGATGGATTGGGGGTGAGAGAGATTATGAGAAGGGCACAAAACAAATTAATGGTCTGCATTTTGCT
The DNA here is from genome assembly GCF_000260255.1 of Octodon degus. Classification (NCBI taxonomy): domain Eukaryota; kingdom Metazoa; phylum Chordata; class Mammalia; order Rodentia; family Octodontidae; genus Octodon; species Octodon degus. Next base: position 2,786,488 of record NW_004524832.1, on the reverse strand, counting down.
CTTCTCTCAAAGTTTTAATAATATATGAATCTTCTGGCCAAAGCATATGCCACGTGAGTTCCACAAGCTCCACTTTTTATTGTCCTACAACTGAACAGCTTCACTCATTGATAACCTTCTTAAAACTGGAAATCATTTGGCTTCACAAATGCTATATTAAATAATACTTCAAACCTCAAATGGCTTTAAAATTATGAGATGTTATCTATAGACAACTACCTATTAAAACAGGAAAGATATTTTTACTCAGTATTTTCAGCTACATATTCTTGTACTTCAAGAATTCTCATGCAATGTGACTCCTTGCATGGGGCACCCTGAGAGGGAGACTGAGACTGGGCATGGTGGCATGAGCGTGTAAGATCAGTGCTTGGGAGGATGAAAATGGGAGGACTGCTGAGTCTGATCTATGTAGTGAGACCCTGTACTAAATACATAAAAAAATTCTCATGCAAAACATCTCTTGATTAATACTATATCTTCTTATAATAGTACAATTTATAATGAACACAGGTATCCTCTTATAAGAAAATTTGACATAAGAAATTAGGGAGCCAATTATTCAAACAAAAGACACAAATTGGCAGAATGGATCAAGAAACAGAACCCAACTGTCATAGAATCATTCCTTTAAAAATAGCTCACCAATTAAATGTATTCCAGATCCTTCTTGCCCTAAGCAAAGATTTGGAGGAGACAAGCCAAAAATAGACAAGCCAAAAGTTTATTTGAAAAATGAGGGGTGAATAGCTAAAAGAAGAACTAGCTCTGTAGTGCAAACTTGGGTCAAACAAAAGAAAGGAGTCCAGAATATGCAGAGATTGCTAGCATGAGGATTTTTGTGGTGGTAGTTTCTTTTATGCTACGCACACTTCATGGGAGCCTACAAGAAATTTCACATATGGGGGCCTGGGAATTATTTGGCACTGTCCTGGGTTCCTATAATCTACCGGTCAAGCTTATTTTCCCAACCAGGTTTTCCACCCCCTAAATCACATACCACAATTATATGCACTGTACAAGAGAACACACTTAATTCAGAAAGAAATTTGTACAAAAAAAAAAAAAAAAATCAAAGGATGAAAAACAATATTCTATGAACAAGAAACAGAAAAAAGCAGGAATAGTTATCCTAATGCCAGATAAGGTGAATTTCAAGCTAAAATTGATTTGAAAAAAAAAAAAAAAAAGACAAAGAGCTAGGTGTGGTGATGCACACCTGAAATCCCAGCATTCGGGAGGCTGAGGCAGAAGGACTACCAAGAGTTCAAGGGCAGCCTGGACAACACAAGTCAGTTCAAGGCCAGCCTGAACTACCTAGCAACACTCTGTATCAAAAGAAAACCAAAGGAAAAAGAAAAAAAGATGAAGTCACTGCATATTTGTTAAGGGAAAAATTTAACAGAAAAAGATAACATCATAAACATACATGTATCAAACATTGGGGGCATCCAACTTTATAAAACAAACACTAATGGCCACAAAAATGAGAAATATACCATCACAATTATAATAGAGGATCTTAGTACTCCACTGTATAGTTTAATAAATAAACTAGACAAAAAAAAAAAGAACTATCAGAGTTGAACCAATCCTTTAAACACATGAACTTAACAGATATCCACAGAACATTCCATCCAAAAACAACAGAATATACTTTATTATCAGCAGCACATGGGACTTTCTCCAAAACAGACCAGATGCAAGCTCATAAAGCATGATTATGTAAATGAAAAAGAACTAAAATTACCCTATGTATATTATCAAATCATAATGCAATGAAACTAGAAATCAGCTTTTTTTTTTTTTTGTACCAGGGGTCAAATTCAGGACCTTGCACTTGCCAGTCAGGTACTTATGCTGCTGAGCCATCTCTCCAGCTTTGAAACTAGAAACCAATGGCAAAAGAAAGAACAGAAACTATGCAAACACTTGGAAATTAAATAATTCCCTCTTTAATAATCAATGGATTATTAAATCTATTATTATAGACAAAATTAGAGAAATCCTAGAATCAAATGATAATGCCAGCACAACATACTGGAACCTATCAGATATGATGGAAGCACTCCTAAAGGGGAAGTTTATAGCTATGAATGCCAAGTCAGAAAAAGAGAGAGCTTAAATAATCTGATAATGTATTTTCAGGGCCTAAAAAACAACAGAAAGAGAGGGCTTGGAAGTCTAAGCACCTGCTTGGCAAGCACAAAGACCCAGGTTTGATCCCCAGGTACCATCACTATGAGTTCAAGTTGCATAGAAAGACCCTGTAACAAATATATATGTGTGTGTGTGTGTGTGTGTGTGTGTGTGTGTTTAAAGAAGTAGGACCTTCAGGAGGTGATTAGGTCATAGGGTAAAGGCTTCATGAATGGGATTAGCCCATGTATTAGTTACATTTTCATTGCTAGGACAAAATACCACACACTTACAACTTAACAAAAGAGGGTTTACTCTGGCTCAGTGTCAAAGGTTTCAGCCCTTGGTTGGCAGTTCCACGGTGGAAACATCAAGTCTGAAGAACATGGCATAGGGAAGCTGCTGAATTCATGGCATTCAGGAGAATTTAGGGGAAAGGTTAGAGAAGAAAGGGCCAGGGGTCAAATACAGTCCTCAAGGTCAATCTGCCATGACCCATCCACACACACCTCCAAAGGCATGTTACAGATCTCCCAAGTGTCTCTCAATCCAATCAAGTTGGCAATTAGGATTAACTACCATAGTACTCTTTTACAAAACCCCAGAAAGTTCCCTCTATCTCCCAAGTGAGGACAAAACAAGAAGAGTACTGTCTATCAACTAAAAGCAAGCCCACAATAGCCACCAAATCTTCTGGTGCCTTCATCTTTTACTTTCTAGCTTTTAGAACTGTGAGAAATTTTTGTTGGCAATAAGCCACCTAATCAATGGCATTAATGTTAGAGAACCTCAGACAAAAACATTGCTGTAACTAATTACTCAAACTTAATGGCTCACAGCAAAACTAATGTGTTATCTTGCAGTTCTAGACACCAGAAATCTAAAATATATCCATAAGGTTACTTTCCTTTTGGAGACTCTAGGAGAGCCCATGCCTTTTCTGGCTCCTTAAGACCCATAATCTTTGTCTTACAACCCCTTCCTCTATCTTCAAAGCAGTGCAGCATCTCCACTGTTTTCTATTTCTGTCATTACATCTCCCTAGTCCTCTTCCTCTGCCTCATTTAAGGATTTTTATCATTCCAATGGATTGATCTGAATAATCCATTTGTCTCAGAATCCTTCATTTAATCACAATTACAAAATAACTTAACAGATTACTTAACTTAGTCACGTTTCCAGTAATTGAAACAAAGACATGTATGGGAAGGATCATTATGTTGCCTATTACTCTATTCATACATCGACCGTAGACCACAATAATTTTAAGACATGATTTCATGTGCAGAAATCTAATTGACATAGAACTCTTCTGGAACATCCTTAAACATACAATTTTAACAATAGTAAAAAGTAGCAAAAGTCCATTCTTTCCATTACCAAGCTGCCTTGCAGGAAAGAATGACTATCTCTATAAAGGCCCATTTCATTTCTCCAGAGAAACAGAAATTACTAAATGCCCACTGAAAGAGCAGACAAGATATATCTAACCAGTTCTGATGTAAAACCATACTACACACATAAATTTGTACTGTCAAAAACCTTGAATGGTCCATAATCTGCAATTTTTCTTGCTTATGAAAACCTTATCAGTTGAATAATGTAAAAACATTGCATGCCCACTTCTCTCCCTTACAATTCCTATCCTTAAACATGAGACCATCTCGCCTGTGTCTTTGCGCATTACTCCTTCTGCTTGAAACATTTTACCTTTTTGAGTCACTTCTTTCTGCAACCTCTCTGCAACTATAAAACAGTACCTCTAGTCTCCGTTAGCACTGATACACTGCGAAACTGTTCTATTTGTTTAGCTTTTGTTGCTTCCAAAGAGAATACAAATTCGTTGAAAGAAATAACGTGTCTTCCCAAACTTTCTTGGGATAGAGCAGCCTCTCTTGTTTTTTGAGTACATGGAGTGCAGGTAGTACAATTGAGACTAAACAGCACCGCTCATAGAAAATACAAAGTGGAGAAAATAAAAAACCGAATGGAGACAGTGTAGGAGCTATAGTCCCTACCACTTCTAACGCAAAATGAAACAAAATAATATTTAAATACTTCGATGATGCTTACACAATATCAGGCAGTGTTCTAAGCGTCTTATATGTATGGACTTCTTCCTCATAAAAAATACGCCCATCACCTGTCTTTTGCAGACGAATAACGTCAAGCACATAGAAGGTTAAGTAACTTGCCCCAAGTCACTGAATTAATTCCTCAGAGGCAGAGTCTGAATTTGAACACGGGTAGCTTATAGTCCTTTTAAGTACAACTTGATAGTGCCGCTCCAAAAAAAGCTCAGTGGTTGGTAGGGCGGCCCCACGAAGGTTTGTGTGGCCCGTAAAAATGTCCATGGACTTAACAGGACTGGACGGATAACAAGAAATGGACAATATATTCAACATCACTCCACGGTAGCAAGAGTACCGTCTATCGCAACACGGAATGTTCTAAATTCCGGGCAACCTCCGTCTCGGTCCAACTCGGTCTGACATTCCTCCGGCAAGAGCGTCCCCGCCCGTCGCCTCAACTCCAGTCCTCTCCCCATTCCCCGGCTCCCCGTTTGCGGCACTAGTGCTTCTCCTAGAACCCGCTCCAAACCCTCTTGGGCTCTCAAGGACACAGGTTAGTTCTCTCACCCATGAGACAGCAATACCTGCCCAGCCTCAACCCAGCTAGGACTGAGGAAGAGTAAAGGGCCCCGCTTTCCCAGGCGCGCTGCACTACATACAGAACTGGAGTTTCGCTTTCCGAAACCGGCGCCTCGAACCTTAGACGCCAAACCACGCAGGCGCCGTACCCTGCGCATGCGCACTAGCGACAGCCGGCTCCTCTCCCCCCGCCCCGCACCCTAATGACGCAGATCGTCTGCGACGCCTAGCGAGGTGGGCTCGTGGTGTTGCGGGAGGAATCCGTTGCTTCGAGCACCTATGACCCGATACCATGAAAGAAACGCCACTGTCGAACTGTGAGCGCCGCTTCCTGCTCCGCGCCATCGAAGAAAAGAAGGTAAACGGCCCCTGCAGAACTGGGCGCCGCTGGGTCGCGTCGTGAGGGCTCCCAGCGGCGCCTGGCGCGGTATCCCGACTCTGGAGGTTCCTGTGGGCCGTCGGGTCTTCTCCGTGCTCGGGTCGTCGGAGCCACTGTCAGGGCCGGCCGCCTCGGGGCCACTTTCTTTTTGGACTGGCGTAGTGAGGTGCTACTCTTCCTCCAAGTGCTCCCCACCCTCCGCCGGGGCCACAGAGTAGTTGCTCAAGAAATATTTGTGGGAGGAATAAATAAATAAATGTTTTATTTGCAGCGGCTGGATGGTAGACAGACCTACGATTACAGGAACATCAAGATCTCGTTTGGAACCGATTATGGGTGCTGTATTGTGGAGCTTGGGAAAACAAGGTAACAGGATTCGTGTTAGATTAGAATTCAGCCCAGAGCCAGGCGTGGTGGCACACGCTTGGGAGATAGCACACGGGAGGCCGGGGCAGGGGGTTGCCTCAAGTTTGAGGCCGGTCTGGTTTACTTACATCAGGGCCAGCCTGGACTGCAGAATGTAACCCTGACTCAAACAAAAAAATTCAACCAAGAGACCTTTGAAAATAAACTTTGTGACTCAACTTTTACAGAGCAGCTCAGAGATGTGGAAAGTATTTTAACAGCCAAAAATAAGTTACCCATAAATGTAAAACATTTTGAATTTGTGGTCGTGCTTTAAATTTTTAATCATAAAGATGTTTTCTGACCTTTAATGTATTTTACATATAATTTCTACCTTTTATGATGTGTCACAACACTGAGGTTGTTACTTAGAGTAAGATTAAAATTTTTTTTTTTTTTTTTGTGGAACTGGGGATTGAACTGAGGCATTTGCGCTTGCCAGGCAAGCACTTACTCTACTGAGCTATCTCCCCAGCCCCCTAAAATCTAATTGCTGTTAGATTTTCTTATTTTTAATTAAAAAAATACATTTAGTTAATTGTACTTTTATCTTTGTAGAGTTCTTGGGCAGGTGTCTTGTGAACTTGTTGCTCCAAAACTCAACAGGGCAACAGAAGGTATTCTTTTCTTCAACCTTGAACTCTCTCAGATGGCTGCTCCATCTTTTGAACCTGGCAGGTATTTAAATCTTTTTCTTAAGTTGCTTTAGCCATCAAAGAACCTAACAGCTATAAGCTGTTGTTTGAATGCCTGGTATTATTTCATGATACTGACCCGATTTCTATTTTCATAGGCAGTCAGATCTCTTGGTAAAACTGAATCGACTCCTGGAAAGATGTCTAAGAAATTCAAAGTGCATAGATACTGAATCTCTCTGTGTTGTTGCTGGTGAAAAGGTGGGGAATATTTCCAGCATTCTTAATTTTAGGATGAGGAGTGTTGGTTTGTTGGTTCCTAAGTTTATGCTTTCATTCTCAAAGCTTTACTGAATTTTCTTTTGTACTAGTTTGTGTCACTAAAAATGTTTGAGTGGACACTCTTAGAACTTTTTGCTGTCTTTCTGTGAAAGAGTGAAAAGTATAACTTAAAATAATTTTATCAATTTGTATATGTGTATATATACGTAATATATATGTGTGTGTTATATATAACTTTATTCAGAGATTATGGCTTTTTATATGACTTGTCATTTTCTTAAATTGATTCGATAGGAGCAGGTGCTATTTTCCTTTTTTATGAAGGAAGAACAGATTAAATCCTTTGATTTATAAAGCCACACAGTGAGTCAGTGATGAGTTTGTATTTAAAATTTTAGTCTCAAGAAGTTTTGCTACATGAGGATTTTAGAAATTTATTGTATGATGACTTGCCTTTTCTTTTTTTGTACTGGGGTTTCAGCTAAGGGCTTTCAGACTTTTTTAAATTTAATTTAATTTTTTTTTGGCAGAGCCGGGGATTGAACTCAGACCCTTGCGCTTACCAGGCAAGCGCTTCTTTTACTGACCTATCTCTTTGGCCCAGGGCTTTCACACTGAGCTATGCCTGAGTCCTATTTATTTTTGAGACACTAAGTTTGCCCAGGCTGGGCTCAAATTTGCAATCCTATCTCAGCCTCCTACTCCAAAAACCCTAAGATTACAGCATGTACCACTATGCACATTTGGCTAACTTTTTTACTCTGCATAAGTCATTTAGCTTTCTACACTCTGTACTTGAGTGTAGTACTTTTATTTGCAATCTTTACAAGGTTATCATAAATTTATCCTAAAGTATAAGATATGTGTTCAGACACAATTAAAAACATAATAGATATAAGATTGGATTGGTTGTAGTAGTTCCGTTTATTTCACATAGAAAAATGAGTTAACATTTCAGATACTTGTTTGGCTTCAAGTTTTGGCCATTTTTATTGATAAAGTATTAACAGCGTGTTTTAATTTCAGTTATTGTTTATGTACAGGCCGGGCATGGGGGTGAATGCCTCCTAGCACCTGGGTGGCTGAGGCAGGAGGATCAGTTTGAGTTCAAGGATAGTCTGAACTATATAGTGAGACTCTATCTCCAAATATGAAATACCATATCATACCAAACCTAATAGTATAAAATGTTTATGCACAGTGTTACTGTTTTCCTGATGAATAGCCACTGTTTGTGATATTTGTGATCAGTGAGGATTTTTTTTCATCTTAAATTCCCTTTCAGGTTTGGCAAATACGTGTGGACCTACATTTATTAAATCATGATGGAAATATTATTGATGCTGCCAGCATTGCTGCAATTGTGGCCTTGTGTCACTTCCGAAGACCTGATGTCTCTGTCCAAGGAGAAGAAGTCACACTGGTAAGCATCCATGATTTGAACCAGCATACTTTTCTATGAATGAATATCCTACGTGTACCGACAACTTATTATTAATAAAATCATGTTGCAGGGGCCGGGAAGATGGCTCAGTGGAATAAATGCTTCCTTTGCAAGTGCAAGGACCTGAGTTCAATCCCCGGTGCCAGGGAAAAAAAAAGAAAAAAATGACAGAATCTGTTTGTGAAGCATAAGCTACAATGTGGTCAGAATTGCCCTAGAAATCTCTTAAGTGTTCTTTATTGAATTGTCCGTCAATATGAAAACATCCTAGTTTGGATTTCCACATTAGTAAGAGATGACTGCTTTTTTTGTGTATTAGGTGAAATGGCTGGCTTATGTTTAGTGTTCATGATTGAAAAATACAGGAGTCTCAGTACAGTGAGGTGTTAATAACTAAAGAGGACTGCAATTCACCAGATTCATTAGGACTTTTATTCATTAGGCAAAATATATGCCAGAATTCTTCCAGAAATACTTGAGGGGCTTGATAATACATGTCACTAGGCTCAACTTCCAGAGCAGAAGAGGCAGGACCCAAGGGTTTTACTTCTCAGAATCACTGGGTGATGCTGATGGTGCTGGTCCAGAGACCACATTTTAACATTGATCTATGGTGATTGTTGCCTGTATGTTTTACTTAATGTTATACGCTAAGAGTAGATTTTTTTTTTTTTTTAAGAGTAGATTTTATGGGCTATAAATTGTACCTCAAAGGTTTTGAAAAATACATACTGTTTTGGGAACCATTAAATGTCAGAGTTAACAGGTGATTTTAAAATTTTTAGGTACTCTGAAAATTAAAGGAATTTCATTTTTTGATTCACTAGATTTTTTTTATATTCAAAAATTAGTGACTGTCAATAATGAACCTTTTCTTTTGAAATAGTACACACCTGAAGAGCGTGATCCTGTAGCATTAAGCATCCACCACATGCCGATTTGTGTCAGTTTTGCCTTCTTTCAACAAGGGTAAGTCTTATCTTGTCCTGGGCTAAAATGATAAATGCAGCTAGAAATCTTATTACTCTAACTCACAAGTGTCATAGATGAGTGAATGAATGAATCTCTCATTTAATAGTAAAGTACCACATGAGGTGGAGTGAAGGTGAAAAAGAATCAGTGTGTAATGTACATGTATAGATTTCCTCCAATGAATGTAGTCATTATGTAATATAGACGTGTACTAATAAACATTTGATATAAAAGATTAAAGTATCTTATATTTCTTTGTAAGGGCATTAGATGGCAAAAAACTTTCTCAATAGAAATGACAAAGCTCTTCTATAATTATTTTTGGTCATATGTTGCTTTTCATGCTATAATTTTGAATTTACTGTGTCACCTTTTTAGTGACTCATAGATATTAATAAAATCACATGTGAGGCTCTAATTTGGGGAAATAATAAAAATTACTGTGAATTAGTGCAAGACATATACTTAAGCATATTACAAGAGTGCAGTAGTTCTAGCAGTAGGTTACAGTGAAGAATGATTTGCAAATGGGGGAAAATCTTGGCTTCCTTCAGCTGTGTGCTAGTTTCTGTATAGTTCATTTCTTTATCCTCTTGCAGCAGAAAACTAGTAGTCTTTTCAGTCTGTATAATGAATCATTAAGTGCAAGTTAACACCTAAATCTTCAGAAACAAAAAAGAGATATACTTTATTGATAAACTAAGTTCTATCTATAAGAACTAGAGAAAATATTTTAGTCATTGTAGTGTAGAATTTTATTACAGGGAAATAGAATAAATAGCATTGCCTAATAGAAATTAAATGTAAGCCATATAAATAATTTTAAATTTTCTAGTAATCTTATTAAAAGGTAAAAAGAAATAGGTAACATTAAATTTGCTATACTTAATATAAAGATATATTCAGTGGCTTAATATTATTCGTATTATACACCCAAATTCTCTATGATGAATATGATCATCATGTAAAACATAAATAAAATTCTTAATGTTAATTCTACATTCTTTCATTTCCACTGATCTTTGAAATCTAGTATTGTACCTACTAAGTTTGCAGTAATCACATTTCAAGGGCTCCATACCTGTATATGACTATTGGCAAATGTATTGAATATTGCGGAAATAGTAATTTTTTAAGGTGCAATTTGCAGAACCTAGACAAACAGTATGTAACAGTAAGTTTTAACTCTCTATTACAGTGACTCACATCCACAGGCGTGGGCCTTCACTGTGTTCATTTATTGATCTCATTTTTTAAAAAATCCATTGTCCTAAAAACGACAAGCATTCTGCTTAAGATTTGTGCAGGACCATTTAATACTCATTTCAGAACATACTTACTGGTGGATCCCAATGAACGAGAAGAACGTGTGATGGATGGCTTGCTGGTAATTGCCATGAACAAGCACCGAGAGATCTGCACCATCCAGTCCAGTGGTGGAATAATGCTACTAAAAGATCAAGTTAGTGCTTTAATGCCTTTTAAAGAATAGATCTCTCTTTAGAAGCTTTTCATCTTTTAACCAGAAGCCAATGAAGGTTGTTTTGATTCCAGGTTGGGTTAGTGCCTGGTTTCAGTACAATCATTACATTCTGTTGACCGGCAGCTATAAGATCTTTTCCCTCTTCTCACTGCTGCCTGGTCTGGCCCTTCAGCTATAGGAATACTATTTTTCTTTGAGTGAACAATGATAGATAACCATTTTTAAAAAAAATAGAAATCCGGTTAAACAATAGTTTTAGAATTCGGGTACAGCTACCAGTGGTTCTCAAACCCACCTATCAGATTCACATGGAAGTTTTAAGGAAATAAGAATGTCATATAGCATATAGTATTTATCTGGTTAACAGCAAAGGAGCACCTTAGTTCACATTTTAGCTCTGCCTTATACTGACTTTATATAAATGATTTCATAATCTAAAATAGGGAATGACATTACCAACACTTTCTGCCTAGGACATCTATCTGTCTGTCTATCAATAAACAGTTCCGCTACCATCATAATTAGCATTAGTGTCACAGCCACTACCCAGATTCCTGTTTCTGTAGTTTATTGACAAGAAAGGAAATTAGTGCTTCCCTGAACATATCTGTGTGTCCATGACCTCTTCCATGGGATCTCGTTTTTGAGTCTGTTCCCTTAATTGGATATTCCTTCAGACTTTTTATAAGAACTCTAGCATCATGTCTTAATTTGATTTTACAATTTTTTTTTGATGGTACTGGGAATCTAACTCAGGATCTTGGCCTGACCAGGCAGGTGCTATGCCACTGAGCCTTATCCCCAACCCTTATTTTTGTATTTGAAAAAGAGGGGTAAAAAAAATAATTTCATTAGAGAAAGCCATTTTGTTTGTGGTTGTTTGTTGTCCTTAACACAATTCACATTTACAAATAGGTTTTGAGATGCAGTAAAATAGCTGGTGTGAAAGTAGCAGAAATTACAGAGCTTATACAGAAAGCTTTGGAAAATGACCAGAAAGTGAGGTAAGTTTTTCAAAACTAAGTGGTCTTTTTATATCTATCAATAAACAGTTTCCGCTTACTAAGGACTTTTCTTACATAAGAGCAACCCATGTGATTCTTTTTTTTTGAGACAGGTCTTGCTATGTGATTTTTTTTTTTTTTTTTTTTTCATGGTACTGGGGATCAAACTCAAGACCTTGTGCTTGCCAGGCACGCACCTCGGCCACTGAGCTGTATCTCTAGCCCCGTGCTATATCGTGTAGGATGGTTCCAAACTATGTAGCCCAGGCCAGCTTTGAACTCCCAATAGTCCTCCTGCCTCAGCTTCTCCGAGTGCTAAGGTTATAGTTATGTACCACTATACCCAGTCATGATTGTCATATTTGGTCTGTATTTATTAAATCTCCTTTGTAAATGTGTTTTAAAGAGTTGAGTAGTCTGTTTTATTCCAGTGTAAACATAACTTGTATTGAAAATCCACGTAAGTTTTTTCTTTAAAAAGTTAACATTTTGTATCTAGTAAAGATAAACAGGTTGATTCCCATTTCATACTGTGTGATCTGAAGCAAGATACATAATGTAGTGACCAGTGTCCTTTTCTGTCATATACAAGGGTAATGCTATTCTCAGAGGGGTGATTTGTGGATTAGAGAATGTACATACTTCTAAGCATCTAGCACATGCCTAACACATAGTTCAGTAAAATTTCTCCTGATAGGGATAATAAATTGGTGGGGTTGTTAGTCAGATAAACTATTTGATATTCCTCACTCAGCAAAGGCTAATTTTTTTCCCCTTTCCTGTCTTTTCTCTCATGTCATCATCCCACTTCTTCAAAAACTAACCAAACCTCACATACAGGAAAGAAGGTGGAAAGTTTGGCTTTGCAGAATCTATAGCAAATCAAAGGATCACAACATTTAAAATGGAAAAAGCCCCCATTGACACTTCTGATGTCGAGGAAAAAGCAGAAGAAATCATTGCTGAAGCTGAACCTCCTTCAGAAGTGTATCTTTATTCGGTGATCTTTGTAGTAACAAGATTTGTAACACTTTGGGCTTTATTAAAGCTGTATGTGCACACTGACATTTGTTTTCTGAAATATGTTAAACACTTGAAAACTTAATGATATGAGCCATATTAAGTTGATGGTGTCATGCTAAGTTTCTGTCAGTTACACTGCAAAAATGAGAAAATTATTTTAAGAACCCGTTAGGAGCAGAGGATATAGATGAGAAGAGCATCTGCCTACAGCAGTAGTGGCAAGCTTGTGGCACACTTGCAGCATCAGGCTATCGTCAAAAGCTCCAGAAAGTTTCTGTAGCATGTGCAAGGCCCCAGGTTTAATTTACCACAGCAAAGAAACAAAGTGCACAGCATTTTTACTAACATTAATAGCATGGTGAAAGACTATACACTGTAATACATTGCTGTATTTTTGTGATGGTGAGTAACAAATCTAGGGCATGTGTGCTAGAAGCAATCTACCATTGAGTGCTGCTTCCAGCCCCACTACCATACTCAAAATTATTCATAATTTGTTACTATAGCTAGAATATCGAGGGCCTGTTATGTTACATGGTGTTTATAAACTCGTTTTGAGATTTTTTCATCCAATAGCCTTCCATAGTATAGCTCTTCCCATTTTTCTTATTTTTTCCTTGAGAAATTGAACATTTGAGTCAGTCTTACCAGGTAGCAATGCTTATTCTTCAGTTTTCTTAACTTGTTAAGTGTTTCTAAACCTGTTCTCTGGACCTCTGGAACTGCCCAGATTGGAGAGGGAGTAGAAAACTCCTGGGGTGATCTTGAAGACTCTGAGAAAGATGAAGATGAAGGTGGCAGTGATGAAGCTGTCATTCTTGACAAGATGAAAATGGACACTGGAGTAGAAGTTTCTGATATTGGAAGCCAAGGTAAGTGATTTGTAGCTTTTAGGTGATCTGTTGGTCTATAAAGTGTATGTACAGATAGTGTATATTAACTACATATGGATAAACAATTATAAATATTAACACACCTACATATAGGGACATGCTTTTCCTTTTTAGGAGGGGCTGTTTTGTAATTGAAATTTCAACTAAGACTAAATTTCAACTAAATAAGACTCATGACTTTTGTACTATGAAACATTCTTTACATTGTCCACTACAGTAGCCACAACCCTTGTGTAGCTGTTAAGCATCTGACTTAGGTGTCTAAGAAACTGAATTTTGGTATAAAATTAACTACGTGAGGCAAGTGGCTACCATATTGTAGTACAGATTTGGAACTCACAGAATGCCAGTTCTGCTTGGCTGGGCTATACAATAAAACCATGAATTGCTTTTTATAGTATAAATATTACCTTGATCCTAGAACTAGTCTGGCAGATATACTTACTAGGCTTGCTGTGTTAAAGAATGCTCATAGGCCTGCCTTCATCGGAAGAAAATTATCGCTGATGAATATTATGGAGAGCCTACTGGTTACTGAAATTAGGCAAATATGTGAAGAAAAAAAAAATCACCTTTTTATTTGAATCTCATTACTCCAGAACTTTAGTGTGTATAAATATATATATTCCTTACTACCCATATATATTCATTATATAAGAATATATATCCTTATCCATATATATTCATTATATGGGTAAGGAAATAAGTTTCTTCAACACAGGGACCTGCCTTTAGAAGTTTTTCCATGTCATGGAAAAATTTTTACATTGGCCGTATTATTTTACAACTGTGGTTTCTGTATCATTGAGTGGACCTCCTTAGTTTAACCATTCCCATACTGATGAATATGTTTTCTGCATTTCTTCTAGAGTCCTTATGTTTACATGCATCTTTGATTAACATAATAATTAGACATTGTTAATTAAGTTAATAGGAATTGTTTCTGGTTTGAAAGATAATTCTTTCAATCAAATTAATGAAAAGTAGACCTAAGATAACTGGGAGGATGGAGCAGGTAAAGCCTTTCTAAATGTAAGCAAACTGAAAGACAATGAATCAACTGGGAAAAGGGTTAATTCACATTATAGCACATATGTACACACAAACGTATATAGGTACCTACAAGAGGGGCTAAGTGTTGTGTATTGTTGAAGAAAATGAGCAAAATATATGAGTTATAAAATGGAAATGACCGTTAATATCAGCTTTCTTCATTGTCAGCCATGGCAATAAAAGAAATCAAAGGGAAAAAATTGGCGTTTTTTTTTTTTTTAAACTGTGTTAGTATTAAAATCAGCATTCATAAATGTCTATGAGGAATGGATTTTTCATTTACTGTTTCTGATGGTTCTGATTGTGTATCAAAATAGCACAGATTAGCTTCATTTAGCTCAGTTACTTTAAGTGGCTGCTTCAACAAAGCAGTCAGGCTCAGGTTGCTGTGGTTTGATCCCCTGAAGGTATTTCGGAGCAAAAAAAAAAAAACAAGAATCCTCAAATCAACTCTATAAAATTACTATATATTTTCCCCTAACTTGTCTATTACAATATGTGCCAAGTACAATTTAAGGGTAATTTTGTACTCAAGAGTTTCTCCAGAGCTCCAGGGCCACTTCAGCAGAGAAAGTTTGGAAAGAACAAAGTGCATGTATTTGTAAGTTGCTAGAATAACTTGGGCTGTTAGCATAGAAATGGTTGCTTTAGAACCTGAAATTTATTTTATTTCTAAAATAAATTCATGTGGAAATTTTATATTACTTATGTTGCTTTTCTTAGATGCCCCAATAGTACTCTCAGATAGTGAAGAAGAAGAAATGATCATTTTAGAACCTGACAAGAACCCAAAGAAAATAAGGTAACAATTCCTAGTTCATTATATATTTTATATATATTTGGACTCTTCTATAGAAAGATTTACCCCTTTCACTATAAATTCAACTATTCTGTTTCACCTTATGCTTAAAAAATAAGGGCACGCAACTTGATAAAACAGGTCTTTCAAAATTATTGTTTTTATTCTCGTAACTGCCACATTGCATGTTCTATAAAAAAAACTTATTATTTCATTTATCCAGCATGCTATCAGTGAACTGTTAATTTACTTTATTCACAGCACACAGACCAGTGCAAAACAAGAAAAAGCACCAATTAAAAAGCCAGTGAAAAGGAGAAAAAAGAAGAGAACTGCCAACTAAAGCTAACATAGTTCTGTTTGTGTATATAAAACTATTAAAAAGATATTTATTCAGTGTTAATAATGCACAGCATATGTTTTATTCACAAGTTCACAAGTCCATTAAATTGAGTTTTGGGGGCTTTAAGTGTTGTATTTTAAAATTAACCTGGGAAATGTTTTGTGTGTCAGTTTTCACAAAAGCTTTCCAACCCATCTGTAGCCTCAAAACCTTAATGGTTTAAATAACATTTTCTGTTGTACTGTACAATAACCTATAAATCAAGTTAACTTTTCCACAGAAAAAGATTTCCAAATGTGTTTATTAATTCTTGTCCTGATAGCTGGCATCATTAATACTTTACCCACTTAAAATTAGTCAAATATCTAAGTAGATACATGTACAAAAGATATACAAATTAAAACCATTTAAAAACGGATAGCATAATTTGTCCTTGGCCATAACTTCTATATTCAGAAATGATTGTGAAATTAAAACCTAAAGTAAAAACTGTACACCATTTACTCCGAGGAATTGAACAAGGGCAGTCTTCACACATTTAGTGTCTCTGGGGGGTTGAGGAGAGAAACACCGTGATACCTATAAAGAGGGGGAAAAAAAAAATCCACTTTTACTAAACATTGATGTGATGGAGATCTTACAATAGTAATACATGCACTGGAAAGTAAATGCTATTTCTTAGGTTTTTCGAATCATTGCTGATTTTAAACATGTATGCAGCTCCCCACACAAGGAAAGGTAAACTATAGCCTTCTCCAAACACATGACCTGTTAAAAGAACACTTTCTTAGTCTGATAGATTAGTGTAGCCTTTAATAAGTTTCGAAAGCATATTCTTATGTGCAGCATCTCTAGTCAAGTCTTACTTTGAATTTTTGTATTTCTCTCTTATTGACTGTTGCGCATGCTGTGGTGCTCTGAGGTAGGTCTGGTGTAGGTCCAAGAGACAAGGCTTAAGACTCTCCAGGGTATATCCAGTCTTTCGAACTAATGATTCAGGCTACAAAGGGAGTAAAAAACTAATGAGTTGTTTGGTTAGTAACAGTACAGTAGACACTAATTAACAGCTGGTTCACAAATCTTTGACAGACAACTGACATCTCATTTTCTGAGGCCACTGTTGCATGTTTAATGCTGACTTTCATTTTTATTGCTTTCCCTGCCAACAGATCAGATGGGGCAAATTCGTTAGGTGCACCTTTCAAGTCCCAAGTTTCAGCAGGTTAAGATGTCTCAAATGGTGTGCATAACTGAGCAAGTTAAGATCTAGGTAGCCATCAGCTCTGTGGGACAATTGTGAACTTCTCAGTACCAGCATTTAGTCTTAAGGTTGGCGTGAAGACTAATACATACCCAGCTTTGTCCTGTGACTGTGTAGAGTGCTAAATGAAAGGCCGCTCCAGCGATAATTGATGGCAAATACTTCAAGTATGGGTCAGCATCTATCAAACTTAATTCTCCCAAAAACTGCAATGAAAAACATCCAGGATCAAGAGCTCTAGAATGCAAATCTCAAATCTTTGCCTTCTGATAGTTTTTTTCTGTAGACTGTAGTAACCCTGGACAAAATATTCTACAGCCTTATCTTTTAGCTATACCTACTGTAGTATTTTAATGCTTTGCTCCAGTCTCCTACACTTTCCCTCTTTGAAAACAAACTATCTCCCCCAAAACTTCACCCTTAAGCCACTCCTCTCATACCCATATGATCATCTCTTGGTATCCATAGAAAAACCTCTCCAGGAACCAAAGTGCACACCCAAGTCCATTATGGGACGTACTCTCTGCAGATAGCTTACATCTTCCTGTATACTTCAAATCCTCAATATTACTTACAATACCTAATAAATATAGAAGCTCTACTGAGAGAACAAGGAAATGTCTATACATGTGCAGTATAGGTGCAAGTTTTTTACTCAATACTTTCAACCTGTGGTTGAGTCCATAATGCAGAACCCACAGATAAGGAGGCCAACTGTGTGTAGGCTTTCTGTTCCCCACAGTACAATATTCATTTGTCCCTGGATTACTGAATCTCTTGAGCAAAGCTATACTAATGAAACAAGAGCTTGCTCCTAATAAGAATCTCCAACAAAATGAAAATACCTTACCATTGCCAAGCTTTCAACTTTGCAGTTTGCAGGCTGCTGATGCAGAAAGTACTGGGTAAGAAACTGATTTACTGTTGGTGCAGCTAAGTCAAAAGCAAGGACTTTCAAAACTAAATGTTCCATTCTTAGAACTTGTTTCTTCGAGTAAGTATCATCTGTAATGTACACAAATTCTGCTACTTCTGGGGGGTATATTTCTTCAAACTTTCTAAAATGCAAAAGGTTTTAAACAGTAAGTCCTTCTAAAAGGTAAACAGCAAGGTTTCTTATCCAAATTCTGAAATCCCATTAGTAGAATGTATGGATTCTAAAACTCAGTCTACCGAATGCATTTTCACTGCAGCTGGACCATCATTTCTAGTGGCTGAAATTTAGGGAACACACGTCTAAGGAAATTAAACATGTTCCTTTTAAATCTTTGTTTTCATGTCCCAAAGAGGAGAACATTGCTTATGTGCCAGATAGCACTTCATACAGAAGAAACCAGACTTTTACAATGTGGTCTAGTCAGTTACTAAAATATAGCTAGTCTCTGTTCAAAGCACCCTGAAATCTAGATTTTAGGAAGATCAGCGTTCTGGATTAGAAAACTGTTTTTTCAACTTCTGCCAAATATCTCCAAATTAGAGCCTCTTTGCCCCATGATTCTGCTGCTTCTGGGCATGTGCATTTCTGTGTAGTATGTTGAAGTGTTATAATTTTTAAAAAGTCAATCTCTATAGAGAAGAATAGCAATGAACCCAATGAACCAAGCTGGACTTACGAGGCTAGCAGCATAGCAGCAGTGCCCACAAGCTGAAGCTTTCCTCTCAGCACAGACATTGAAGAAAGGAACCTATCGATGTAGTTCACAGCCAAATGCAGGGTCTCATTCTGCAGTTTGTATTCCTCTCCCACTTCAACTAACCAGTCCACAAGGATAGCCCTCATGCTGTTAGTGATGTCTGGCTGCTTCCTCATGTAGCCTACCTTAGGTTTACATTTAAGCTGTTGAGAAAAGTTTAGGAGTGTTAAAATTGTAAGTACATGATTTTACCATAAACAAAGATGTTACCATGAAGAAGTATTACATTAAGAGTAAGTTGCTAGTAATTTAAAATTTTAAAACATTACAGAGAGGCATGGTGGCACATGCCTGTAATTCCAGCACTGTAGGAAGCTAAAGCTGGAGAATTTCAAGTTCAAATGCACCCAGGACTAGGGATATAGCTCAGTGCAAAGGCCTGTGCATCAATTGCCAGTATCTCAAGTATAAACAAAAATATTCTCCAAATTACATTTAATTAAATATATAAACTGAAATCAAGAGCGCCTTTACCTCCATTTCCCTAAGGTATGTGTGAATATCTTCATGGTAGTCTGGTACTTCATTCACACTCACTGGCTTTTCCTCTTCTAATACAACTGACATGTCCATAGCATGTGGTGAATCTGGGACAGTTGAAAAGTTAGGATCAAATTAACTATTTAACTTTTTATTTTACACAATGTCTGCCCTTGTAAGGAATCCAACATTACTAAAGCACTTAATTGATCCAACTAAAAGACTGCTCATGACAAAGTGCACATAATATCTGACTCTGTTCATATAGCTTTAGAATATTTTTTTTTTTTTTTTTTACAGAACCAGGGATTGAACTCAGACCCTTGCGCTTATTCTACTGAGCCATCTCCCCGGCCCCTAGAATAATTTTAGAAAAAGAATTACCAATAGACTAAGCAGAGGGTGGGGTGTTATAAGAGCAGATGGTACAATGGTTCTCAGGACCAAGAACTCAACATCCAAGTTTTGAGACAGTTATCTAAGATTTGCCCTGACACACTGCAGACCTCATGGTATGACATATTCAAAGCACAGTTAGACAATAGCTGGGATCAAGTTACACAGTTTCTAATAACAAGTGTTAATATTCAGGTTTTTATGAGGTTCAAACAGATTAACACTATAATCAATAAGTGACTCAGTTTTTATAAATTATCTTTTGAAACAAAAATTTTTTCCCACTTTACTCATTTTCATGTTAAAAACTTCTTGCAAAATTTGATGGACTTGGGGTATAGCCCAGTGGCACAGCACTTTTCTACCATCCATTAGGCTGTAGGTTCAACCCCCAGCACAAAAATATATTAAGTATTGTCTTACAAAATTTAAATAAATTTCAAAATATCTTCTTGCCCCAACCCACTGGCCAATCAGTGAAACTAAAATTGAACTGGACTGGATGCAGTGAGCTATCCTGTGATGCAATAGCTCTATGGTAAAGAAACAGTACAAACTGCAGATCTGTCTTCAGCTACAAATGGGTGAGGGCAAATCGACATCTTCTGACTTGCCGTCAGACTCACTTTCTGGCATCACACAATATACTCAAACTTTACAGAAAGAGATGTTGGTTTTCACAGCACATAAGACCCTGCTCTACCTGTACTCTCTGAAGTGGAGGTAAGAGGCCAGTTTTAGGAATACAAGCAAACATTTATTTGTGGAACAGATTAAGCATTCAAGATCTAATCACAGCAGTCCTGGCAGAGTGCCAGATTAGGAGTTGGTACTTTTGTAGGTCACTAGGTCAAGTGTTAGCAGTGACATCTAAAATATATTACGCTCATCCTAAGCCTATTAAGAGTAAAACTAACTCACTGTTATCATAATAAGCAGGTAAAGCAATGTCTCAACATGCAAAACATTAACCTCATCAAGTAAGTATAATAATTTGATAAAGATTTTCTTTAACACTTACCAAAACTACCATCCATTGGATAATCGAGAGGTACCAGTGGTTTTCTGGGTCCAGGTAAAGCAACAGCTGCATTAAAAGCCAGGACATCTTCACATTCTGGCTTTGTAGATTCTGGTGGCCTCTTCTGAGTGTCTTCTGCTTCATCCACGTGGATGGTGAAGGCGGGCGGTTTACTATTTGCTTTCCAAGGCGGCAAGGCAGCAATGTTCTCATCATTGACAGGAAGATCTTTAAGAGGTGCAACCTAAAGGAAAATTACTTAGGCTTTCAACTTAGTAAATGCAGCTTGTCTTCTTCCCCTTAGGGGTCTAAGCCTTTGCTTTACTTTCAACTTATCAGAAAAATTAAACTTTCTGAAACAAATATCCAGTAATAGTTTTGACCAATCAAGCCGATGCTTCAATTTTTCACAGGCATTCCTACAAAGACTAAATAGAACTAGGTGGAATTATAATCAAGGGTGGCTGTCAAAAATTTGTTCAGGAAAAGGCACGGGGGGGAAAATATTGTTTCACCACTTTCGCCCCAGGGTGGAGCAACAGAGCAAATCTGGCTAAAATGGCGGAATTTGCCAAAAGTCAATTATTTTTCACATTTTCTCAAGTAGAAGTAATCTCTTAAGCAGACTGAAGAGAGCCAGGTTCCGGGGGCAGAGCTTGGCGTTTCAAAGTGGAGGGAAAGGCATAGAGCGAAGACGCCAAACACGACTCATGTTTAAGACTTACTCTCACCCCATCCATTATGCACACAGAACGATACCTTCGACACAACAGATTGGCAGCACAAGCAGTGCCAGCAGGGTCTGTAATACTAATAATGGAAATAAACTACAGCCGCATCCTACAAACTACAAAAACCAGGAACCGAGTAGCCTCCAAATCCAAGCCCCCTTAAAAAAAAAAAAAGCCAGACAACGTTTCCCACCCGCTCCTGTGTGCCCGCTTAGTCCATGCACATCTCGCGCTTAAGCGACTCCTATTGCTGAATCTCCTTCACTTACCCGCCGCGTCTTGAGCCTCTGCTGCGGAGCCGCACACCGCGAATTCCCGGTCTTCAGCACCGCCTGCTCGGCCTGCGATCGCGGCTGCTGGGCGGGCGCCGCCTTCTCCGGGTTGATGTTCTCCTGGTCCTCAAGGGGCCCCGCCTGCTGCAGTGTTCGCAGGGCCGAGCTCGCCTCGCGGGCCGCAGGCTTTGGCGCGGAGCTGCCCAACATCGCTGCTCCCGGGGGCGGGCGGCGGGATCGGCCCGCGGCGCCAAGCAGCGTGCACTCCGCCCCGCGACCGGTCACGTCGACCTCGCGGAGGAACGCTCCAGCCGGCGCGCCGCCACACCCCGAGCCAGCCTGCCCGCCGCCCGCTCCCCCGGCTCGGGCCCGTGCCGGATCGAGAAGGCCGCCACGTACGGAGGCAGGCACAGAGCGCAGCGGAATGCAAAACACGTCCGGAGAAGTGGAGAGCAACCCGCCCGGGCCGCGACTGTTCTTGCAGTTCAAGTAGCCCGCGACTATTGAAATAGACCAATCAGAGCCGCCGCAGCTCCTGACGTCACTGCTGCGACGCGCCCGCGGGCCAGGGAAGGCGGCCGAAGAGGCAGGGAGCAGGGGCGGTGAGCTGCGGCGGGAGCAAAAACGCCTGCGCCGGCGGAAAGGCGGGCGGGCGGGCGGTGCCTCGCGCCGCGCGTCTTTAAACTGAGCTACTGACCGGTCCCGGGCGGGGCTCGGGGCTGCAGCGGATGCTCACCCTTTGAGTACAAATGGAATTAAACTTCAGTAACTTAGTGGGCCGCCCCGCCATCGGGGTTTGGGGCCGCTACTTAGGCTGGGGACGCAAGGCCGCTGCTGGAGTGATGTGTCCATACAGCATATGGCTATTAGGGCTCAGAGTCATCTGACCGCTGCGCGCTGGAGCCAGTGGCAGACTGAGAGATGAGAGTCTGACCTTTGAGCCGAGCACTTGGTGTACGTGTGGGTGGGTGCCCTGGACTGAACACAAGGTTAAATGCATGCTACCAGTCTCATCCCCAGCCTGATCTTGTTATTTTTCCTAATTTAGATGCAATCAATTTAAAATGCCACCTGGCCCTACAGTTTATAATACAAAGAAATTCAAATACTAATTTTTTGTCTATTATCCCCTGGAACAGAGCCAATTAAAAAGCACACAGTGAAGTCCTAGTAACCCAGATAGTTTTTTAATATTTCATTTGGAAAGGAAGGTCGTTTAAAATAGTAAAAAATAGAGTTTCAAGCCCACTGCTTCCCCTTAAATACAACAAAAACAGTAAGCCCTTATTAAAATAAAATTTAAACATGTACCTTAAATTTTTTATATTTAATATTCAAAGATTGCACATAAGAATCATTGTTTTCTGAAAAATGATTACATTTACCCTACTGTTTTGTGTTTTTTTGAAACAGGGTCTCACAATGAAGTTCAGACTGGCCTTCAATGATCCTCCTGTCTCAGCCTCCCCACTGCTGGTATTAGAGGTGAGCACCACAACACTCAGTTCCATTTACCCTTCTGTAAAACACAGAAAATAGCTCATTTTCCACATCTTTATGCCATTTAACAAACTTGAAATATTATATTCTCTGAAATAAATCTGAATTAAAATTAATGAACAAAATTTCTGTAATTTAAAAGTCTTATTTTCCTTCATATAAAAATAACAAGGAAGTTAGTGGATACTAGTACAGGCAAAAAACTCAACCCATCTCCTCCCTTGTATGCTTCTACAGCTTCCCTGGCTGGGCAACTCAAGTTCATGTCCCTTTCCTCTGGCAAGCGCTGCTCATGCGCCTGCTCTTAATTTACAGCACTGAGCCAAGCAGCAGGGTCCTAAAATGTTACCAAGCAAGAGAGAAATCCGCTGCCAATCAATTCCAACTCCTAGGGAAAAAATTGGTAAATTATTTTCATTGGTTGTAATTATACGCAGGAACTAGGACACAAACCAAGTACCGTAACTTGGGTGTTTTATAGACACTAGCATGACCTCTTAATTACTTAATAACATGGAAAATCCATTTTCTTAACATTTCTCAATTTAAAACATCTACTTGCCAAAAATTATTAATATTCCTTTATAATTACTCAATTTATTTAAAAATAATATTTAGTTTGTCAAAAGAATTAAAAGTTTTACATTAAGTCATTATAAACATTTCTAGATATTAAAAGTCAGCTTGTGATTCTGCTTTAACATTATCTGAACTCATCACTTTTTTGGGATTTTACCTTACTTACCTTTCATGATGCATCAAAGAAAGCAATCAGTGTGTTTTGGTCATAACTGTCCAGAATCTCCAGCAGAAGAGGTACTTTGGTTTTTACATTGGTGCCTTTGAATTTAAACTTATCTATGAAAAGATCAGTGATCATGCCTATAAAGCAAAATGTTTTTTAATGAAACAGAATAATTGCTTGACTAAGCACCTGAAATTCCATTATTTAGTCTACACAAATATAAAAGAGTTAATTTAAAAAATATTTATGTGGCGTTTAAATCCAGTTTCAACATATAAACATTTATCTAGTACTGTTCTCTGTTGTTGTTTGAAGCACAGTCTCACTCTGTAGTCCAGACTGGCCTTGAACTCACTACATAGCCCAGAACTCATGGTGATCCTCCTGTCTCAAACTCCCAAGTACTGGTATTACAGGAGTGGGTCACCACATCCTGTAATACACAGCTCTAATAAACGTTTAACAACTGTTTAATAAGTTAGTAATAACAATCAACAGCTGGCCATTTTTTAATAGCTATTAGTATATATGACATTTTTCCAACCAAGCATACTCTGTTCTTAGCAGTTTTGTCTAAATTAAAATATTCCATCTATATGATCATTCTTCAAGGATCTGGCAAATTATTTCACCTTTGTGTTTTTCCAGATGTAAAATACAAGAAAAATACAAGGAGTTCAAGCTGTCAATCCTTTATCTAAAACCCTTGGTACAAAATGCACTGCAGAATTTTTCATAGTTTAGAAAGATAATAAAAGGAAAGAACCATGTATGGTATTAACTTAAGGGGATTGAGTGTCAATGTCTGATAATAAAACTAATATTTTTACAACAAAATATATCAAATATTTGCACTAAATAAAACTTAAAAGGAACAGAAATCACCTTATGTCAAATTTGTCATTAGATTACACACACTAAGTCAGGGTTTGCTGCCCACTGATGTATTAAAGCCTTCTGGGTGGATTTTGAAATCACTGAGATTGGTGGGTCTGCATCACCCATCATCTAGGTTATTAGAAAAAAAGAGGTCTTAGGCTTGCTATATAGGAAACAGTAAGATATTCCATAATATTACAGTTTGTGGGGAAATCTGTTTGTATATAATAAAAAATCAGTAAAATATTGAAGGCGCAACATGAATTGACAATATCAGTTAAAGCTGGGTGTTGTGGCACACACCTAGAATCCCAGCACTCTGCAGCGCAGAGCCAGGAGGACAGCAAGTTCGAGCTCAGCCTGGGAAATGTAGTCAATTAGTTAGACCTTATCTCTAAAAAAGAAAAAAAGGGGAGGGAATGTGTGCTGGGGGAGGGTGTTGCTCAGTGTAAAGCCTCTGAGTTCACTTCCCAGTACTGGGGGGGAAAAAAAAATCCGCTTGCCTGTGGATGGCAATATGCAAAAACCATGAATTCTGACGTGAGAAGCTTCCAGGGTAGGATTTTCATCTAACTAGGCACAGGACAACAAATCATAACATCTACCTTGAAGAGCTGTTTGCTGTAAGGGTGAAATATCTGATTATAAAGATGGTTTTAATCCCTTGCTGCTAACCAAACCTTTTCTCAGCTGGGTGTGGTGGGTACACTCCTATAATCCTAGCACTCAGTAGGCAGAGGCAAGAGAATTGTGGTGAGTTCAGGATCACCCTGGGCTACATTAGCAAGTTCAAGGACAGCCTGTACTATACAGGGAGAACCTGTTTCAGAAAAAAAGTTGTATTTGTTTAAAGTATGTCTAAATGTTGTTTTGAGACAGGGTCTTGCTAGCTAAGCCTATAATCCTGATCCTTCTTCCACAGCCCCTGTGATGCTGGGATTGCAGGTGTGTACCACGATGCTCACCACAACTTCTTAATACTTCCTACATTTTGTTCACTTTATGCAATATTTCTTCATATATATAAATTCACCACAGTATAGCCTCACTTCTTAAGTTTTACTAACATTTTGTCAAGTAAAAATTTTAAATTTTAAAACTAGCTTGATGGAATAAAAAATTTTGTGCTGTACACTGATTGCCACTGGTTCATGACTGATAAAAATTTTGTCTTTCTACCTTTTTCCTTTTTTTTTTTGCGGAACCAGGGATTGAACTCAGACCCTTGCGCTTGCCAGGGAAGCGCTTAATCCACTGAGCCATCTCCCCGGCCCCTCTACCTTTTTCATATGATCTCTAGCAAACAGCTAATTGAAAAGAAATACAGCAAGATATTCTAGAGTAGTCCACTAACCATAGAGTCTCTCCAGATGTGCAGGCTGCTTTTTGTATTCTTCCAGCAGGTGATCTGCCTCTTCCAGAATGCTACGATATTCTGGTATCAGAAAGTTCATATTTCCCTCATGGACCTGCAGCTCCTTTTGACAATCAGAAAAACAGAAATACTCTAATGTTGACAATTCAATACAATGTAATATGAAAGTATAATTTTAAAAATCCCACTGCTTAAAATAATGATCTTGAGTCCATAACACGTCTACTTACTTTTAAAGCATCTATTAGCTGCACTTTTTTAGCCAAGAGTAACTGGTATTCCAGCTTTGGGTGGATTAGCTTTAATGTGTGTTTGACTGATACTTCATTTATGTCTGAAAGAAATTATCCAGGCACAATAAGAAAAATCACTGCCACCAGAAACATTATTATAATAATAGTAACTATAAAAAATAATGATCAATTTTCCATACCATATGATATGTTGAGGTTTATTTTCCTTTTGGTAGCTTCTTTAGAAAGCACATCTTTTAGGATGGATATTGTAGAAATGTTGTCAGATTTAAAAACGCCTTCTCCTTTTCTATAAAAATAATATATTTTTAAAATACAAGCTGTAGAAGGAATTATACCTATAAATACATATTTTATGACAAGTACTCAGTTGTTTAGAACTTACTTCATTTTAAGTGTCTTCAGGTATCATTAATATAAAGCATACTTAAATGTGTAATCTTTTGCAAATGTATTAATTCAGCTTTTATACATACTGATAAAATTAAAAAATGGTAGATATATATCTCATGAA
Organism: Octodon degus; assembly: GCF_000260255.1. Classification (NCBI taxonomy): domain Eukaryota; kingdom Metazoa; phylum Chordata; class Mammalia; order Rodentia; family Octodontidae; genus Octodon; species Octodon degus. Next base: position 2,759,861 of record NW_004524832.1, on the reverse strand, counting down.
GATATAATTTAAGGGCTGGCAAGATAGGCCAGGGACCAAGGTTTGGTCCCTGGTATCACATGTCAAGCTGGCCCCACCCCTGGTCATCCTGAGCCACTACCACGACGGGATGGGTGGCCCATGACTGTAATCCCTGGGCTGAGGAGGCTGAAAACAGGAGGGTCACTACTAGTCCTAGCTGCGGAGTGATACTTTGTACCAAATACATTTTAAAAATAAATATAATTTAAATAAGTACTTCATTTTACATTTTTTCTTTACTGTCATGAGTATTTTCAATAGCTAACCTCTTATATAAAAGATGCATTTAGAATTGCTTACTGACATATACAGGTTTTGTTTTTCTTTCATGTAATCACATCAATGATATGGTTAGTGCTTCACACTTTAAAGAAACCTGGTATCAAACCTGAGGACATCTGTTGTTCTTCCATACCTAGTATCCACTGCCACTGCTATGGTCACAGAACGCTTATTTTTCTTAAAAAAACAAAACAAAACAAAAAAAAAACCTCCTTCTCATCCATATAATTTCAGTGGAACTGGCCTCAATGTATTTCTGGCACTTTAAGATGCATTTCACAGTGCATTCCATACACCTGAACACAGTGGTGCAAGACTTGAAAAGGTATTCAACCCTGGGACTGCTTCTAAAACTAGTATGAAAGACAGGCACTCTACCTGCCAAAAGATAAAAGCTAGATTTCAGGAACTACATAGCCACTACCTTGCTACTACATGGTAAAGACAAGGAAAGACAAAAACGGTGATGGGAAGGTGTAAAATCTTGGTGACATCAGTTAAGCCACCAATCAAGTTGTACCCAGGGACTGCTAGCCTTATCAGATTATCTAAAATTAATTCCTTTTATGTGGCCTCTGTTCGGTTTGTTTTTAAATGACCCCAAATCTCCTAATATGTATCATTCTTTGTATTTCCCATATTGCCTTTTCACTTGCTTTTCATATACATTTACACACAGATCATTATATCAATTAGCTGTAGGCAAATGTTAATTGTTTTTTCTGAAAAGATAAATAGTAATCCCTTATGTGGCTCTTAACTATGTTTTAGAAATCATATTTTCATTAGCCTTTCATCTTAACAGACGGTATCTATGCACAACGGCAGGAACTGTGACATGACTTACATGTTTCATCTTTAAGTTGTCACAATTCAGTGAATTAAGTGCTATTAGTTCCCTTCCTCAGAAAAGAAAATTAAAGCTCAGAGAGTTAAGTAACATAGGTCACATAGCCAGTGAGTAACAGAGCATGACTCAAGTCTAACTATGGCTGCTTTAAAAATATACATGTATTTTATTCAGGAACATGAAAGACACATATTAAATACCTACTGTATTCAAAGCCTTGTGTTAAGTATTTGGAAGCTATACACAAAGACGATTTTAAACAGAAGACTATGTCCATGAAGATACAGTCTAATATAAAGAGCAAACCTTACATAAAGCTTATCATGTCCTCCAAACAAATAACAATACCAAAGACAAGGTAAGAATAAAATGCTATGAGGGAACCCAGGATGTGGCTCAGTGGTAAAATGCTTGCCTAACATATATGCAGCCTTGTTGCATAGGTCGTGCTTTACCTTGGTCTTAACCATCCAGCAGAAAAGTATAAAAACGATAAAAACGAAATATAAGAAGTAAAGCCATGCTGTTATGTTGAGCTGTAGGGGACTCAGGTCAACAATTTCTGACATTGCCAGTCAAGCGGAAGACCGAATACTATTATGGGCTACTGGACTCTTTTAGAATATCTTGCTGAGTTTACACACCTATAGTATTCAAATAACGGAACTTGACCAAAAAGGGGGATACAGATGAATGTCCATGTTGTATCTGTGTATTCAAAGTGGTTGGGATAGATATATAGTTACATTCTCTTAATGAATAGAGGGATTTGTTCTACTGGTGTTTGTAAATAGGATATATCCGCATCTTGTACAGCAATTAACCACTAGGAAGAATGTATGCAATGTGTTAATTATTGAAACTGTCCTACCAATTTGATTTGAAACTGTCTCATTGCTATTTGTTTATCAATAAAATTATGGGAAAAGAAAACATATATGCAGCCTTGGGTTTGATCCTTAGAATCAAGAGGGAAAAAAAGCTATAGGAACTGAAATCAAAGAAAGCTTCAGAAATGGATGTTAGGTTGGACCTTGAAGGATAAATAGTTTTGTAACAAATTTAAAAAAAAAAACTCTTGTGTATCAAAGGACATCAACAGAGCGAAAAGGCAGCACACAGAATGGGAGAATAAGTTTGGAGATCATGTCTCATTAAAAGTTAATATCCTTTGGGGTTTATATCTAAACCCCAAAGCTTCATTTGCTCCCAGCTGAAGTATTTGGACTGACTGGATTATAAAAGTGGCAAACGGATCAGTCCACTGATTGGATTAGCGTAGTTCTGGGTGGGTGACTGGAATTACTAAGGATTAAAGACCAACCCTGGATGTGACAGGCACCAACCAATAGGCTTATAGCCTGACTTGAATAAAAAGGGAAAGGGGGATGGTCATTTTTATGTTATGCATATTTTGCCATAAGGGATATTCCTCAAAGTAATTAAATTATCCCCAGCAAGGAGTTCACTGAGACTTCCAAACTGAACAAAGGGTTTACCCAGGATCTCTGGACAAAGCATGTGAGTGGAGGACAGTTTTGATGGTTGAGAAAACAATAGCATAATGAAGGAAAAAGGTATGTGTTACATGGTTTGTGTCTAGTTTCCCCCCAAAGCCTCCTGCAATTATGAGGCAGACTTCTAGAGTTTATGATTAATTCCTGATTTAGTGCTGGGATTATGGGTGTTGAGTGTTGCTGGAATTATGGGTGTTAAGTACTGCTGGAATTATGGGTGTGAGTGCTATCCCCACCCTGGGGCAGACAGCCTGGGTGCAGTATAATGAAGGGGGAGAGGCTTGCTCTCTGCCTCTGCTGCGCCTGTCTTGCATTTTGCTGTTTTCCATTACCATGAATGATTGCCCTCTGCCATGTGCCACTCAGAAGAGTATCGACTGAAACCTCCACTAACTGAGCTAAATAAACCTTTCCTTCCTTAACTGTGGATGTTGGATATTTTGTCCCAGCAATAAGAGAAAAGTAACTGAAATAAGTATGCTATTATAAAAATATATAATATGCCAGGGTATGTTGAATTGTCTGGTGTGACTGACTCGATAGTTTCATGTGGTGCTTCACAAAAGGAAAAATTACAGATTTAGAGATGCAGGAAATTCTTGGAGTATACAGTCAACATCTCCACAGAACTGATGGAAAAAAATGGGTAGGCTTCTTGATCTCAAAAGACTTCATTCCGAAGCAAAATTGTATGTTCACTGTTGCTTGGTAGCAAGGTAGAATTAGCATGTTAGTTTTACCTAGGAAGCAGGAAGTACAATATCTCAATCATCTGCTTAGGGAAAGAATGCATAAAAGGCCTAGGTAAAGAAGATAAGATCTGGTTACATAAAGATATGAGACAATGAGAAGGCAAAGACCTTACAGAAAAAGGTGGTCCAAGCTCAAAGAGTAGATACAGAGATTTAAGCTTCACGTAAGAAGAAAGTCTTTGGAGAATCGTGGATAGGAAAAATGAAAGGGAAAGGCCCAGCCTCTATGAACTCAAAAACAGAGCTTACAAAAGATGGGTGACAAGTGACAGTGATGGAGACAGAAGTGTCACTAGGATCTTTTTTTTTTTTTTTTGCAGAACCAGGGATTGAACTCAGACCCTTGTGCTTGCCAGGGAAGCGCTTATTCCACTGAGCCATCTCCCTGGCCCCTAGGATCTTGACAAGAGGGAAAAGAATCTGATCACTGCACACTAACATGATGGCTTCACAAAGCCTGCAGCCCTAAACCCTGAAGTTCTAAGCCATTTCATATTTTTGCACATAGAAATTCAACTGGAATTTTTATGGGGATTAGCATAAACATTCAACAATTTTGGAAGGACTGTATTATGTCTTGTATCTAGATGGCCCCAAGGCCTCATGCATAGGTCAGGCTTTTCAGACGTGGCTGGATATAGAGGGTGATGATGCTGATATCTGGGGTGTGTGGTACTAAATCAGTCCACTGATTGGCTTGGCACAGTCCTGGGAATGGATAATGGGAAGGCCCAGCTTGGTTGTGAGTGCTACCTGCCTTACGATGGATAGGCTGGATATAATTTTAGGGACAGGGGAGGGCTGCTGTAATGGCTTGCTGCTTGCTCCCTGCTGCCTGCCATGAACTATTTCTCCTCTGTGATACCCCTCTGGCATGCCATCCTGCCTTGAGTTCGAGGCCAGCTTGGGCTATGTAGTGAGTCCAACGTTAGTTTGAACTACACAGTGAAACTGTCTCAAAAAAAAAAAAAAAAAAAGTTCTCTATATTTCTAATTGAGTATTCCTACAGATTTTATGCAGACATTATGTTATTGCTATCGTTACACCTTTTTCTTTTCTTTTTGAGACTAGGTCTTGTTATGCAATTCAGGTTGGCCTTGAGCTCACTATGAAGCCCAGGTTGGTTTCAAACTCGCAACATGATCCCCCTGCCTCAGCCTCCCAAGTGCTAGGATCATAGGCATGCACCATCATGCCTTTATTTTGGTACTGAGAATCAAACTCAGGACCCTGAACTTGCCAGGCAGGTGCTTGTGCCATTGAGCTATACCTCCAGGCCCTCCTTGAGTCTTTTAAAGAACTTTTTTTTTTTTTTTTTTTTTTTTTTTAGAACCGGGTATTGAACTCAGGCCCTTGAGCTTGCCAGGGAAGCGTTTATTCTACTGAGCCATCTCCCCAGCCCTAAAACTATTTTCTAATTGCTTAGTGTTATTGTTGGGAATTTAGGAAAGGTATTGATTTTTGCATATTCATCTTTATCAATTACTTTTTCAAGCTCATTCATTTTCCAGTAATTTTCTCGAACAGTGTGTTTAATCCTATTATCTACAGCTTATTCCTGCCTTAAATGAGAACTGAGATGTGCCACTTCCACATGCTAACACTTGTCAGCCAGCAATAAGCTTTATTTACCTGTAGGTGCTTTCAAGTTGTGTGTCCAGGAAGGTGTTTTGAAAGTAAAATGTTACACATTCTCCTGCTGGAGGCTTTTCAGGGACTTCAGGAAGGCAGAAAACTACCCAGGAATGAACTTCAGCAAAACTGAACTGACCTGTGAGAGTCAGTGTATTCATGGGTCTGTAATTCAACAGCAAAGTCATACATGTGTGCGTGACAACACATAGCAGTATTACATGTGCCTGTCTACAACAGAATATTGTAACAGTAGCTCAACAAATCTTTTAGAAAACGTTTTTTTTTAATATTATGTTCTACTGGATAATCATACACATCAAATAAGTAAATATTTTAATTTTATGAAAAATGCTTATATGCTTTACAAATACATTTGAGTGTACTCAGTAGATTCATTTTACAACAGTTCATCTACTATTTCTACTAGATCAACAAAACATGTATGAGTCTCCCTAGGGAAAGCATCAGCATTATGGAAAGGCAAAGCTAGGCTTCTACTAAGGCAGCCATAGACTGAAACCCTGTTCTTTCTTTAGCAGGTATGTGCCATATGGTAAGTCAGAGGAAACAGTACCTTCTGCCTTGCAGGATATAGAATATTTTGTATCTTACAAAAACATATAATAAAGGAATAAGGGGGAAAGGGAGTAAAAAATGAGTACATTTAAAATAAATCAAATAGGGCTGGTGAGATGGCTCAGTGGTCTAAAGCACCTACTTAGAACAAGCTTAGCAAAGCACAGGGACCGCGGTTCAATCCCCCAGCACCACATGCCAGCCAGCCCCGCCCCCTGGTGGGCTGAGCTGGCCACACACACACACACACACACACACACATACATACACACTTAAATAAATAAATAAAATTAAAAAAAAATAAAATGGATAATTATAGTTCGGGGGTTTTTTTGTTTTTTTGCAGAAATGGGGATTGAACTCAGACTCTTGTGCTTGCCAGGCAAGCACTTATTCTACTGAGCCATCTCCCTGGCCCTTAAAATGCATAATTATAGAACTACAAAATACAAAGCACATGAAATGAAAAGTTCAGGAGAAATTTTCGAGATAATCAAGACCAGTCTAATCTAAGTCTCTGGTTCCCAGTTTACTGTCTTTCCAACACACCATGCAGTTCCCAACTTCGACTTTTAGGCAGTAAGGCTCCCTCTTCCCCAAAAAATCTATTCTCTTTCATGTCTTCCAGAAATCTTCCTTAGAAATGTTCTTTCTTACATCTTAAATTACATATCTTTCAAATTACAAGGTGCAATAGAAAGAACATGGGCTTTGACCTCAAATCATAGCTTTGGTTCTTTTATTAGAAAGTTACTTTTCTGGGGCCGGGGAAATGGTTCAGTGGAATAAGTGCTTCCCTGGCAAGCGCAAGGACCTGAGTTCAATCCTTGGTTCTGCAAAAAAATAAATAAAAAAGAAAAAGAAAGTTACTTTTCTAAGCTCCATTTCTCATTTTACAAATGAGAGCCATGCCCTGGCTGGCTGCAAGAATTTTAATGATAATACATAAGGACCTAAGGATGTGTGACACAGAGGAAGTATTCCATAACTGTTAATCTCCTTCTCTTCTCTTTCATTTGAGCCTATGTGCTCTTGCTCTCAAATGTGATAAACAGGAAGATGTTAAGTTGGAATGAAAGCCAGAATACAAACTACAATAATCAATTGCTCTTCCAGTATTCCCTGAAGTGAAACAAAAAGAAAATGCAGTATTTGAGGCTTATACAGTAAAGCGTTAGTCATACAGAACTGTACAAACTAAATGATAAACAGTATTTGTTCAGAATAGCTGACTGTATTCATGGGTCTGTAATTTAACAGTAAAGGCATTTGTAGATGAGAATATGTTTGAGAAAACTGCCATTCTATGGTAATGGCAATGTGAAAGAAAAACAGAAAAGTCTAACTTGACAGATTCCAAAATGAAATGTTACAGAAATATTAAACCCATAGATAAGTATTAAACCCACAAGTTGAGGTAACTTTAATCTTTAAATTCAGATTATCAAAATTTATACTTCAAAAATAAAACAAAAGATAGCTGCTGTAATGGCACATGCCTGTAATACTAGGCAGGAGGATCTCCACAAGTTCAAAACCAGCAGCATAGGCCACATAGTGAGTTCAAGATCAGCCTGAGCTACATAGTAAAACCCTGTCTCAAAAAACAAACAAACATATTTTTTTTAAAAAAACAGGTTTATCTGAATAGTGTAGTAACTTAAAAGTAAGCTGCTCACTTCTTTGCCCTACCTGTCATGGTCAATAAGATGAGTTCTCTGATGAAGTGAAAGGGGTTTGATGTGGTACTGTCGGACCTGACAGGTTTTGGGTTGAACTCTTGGAGTTACATATGCTTGAAGTGTACCATACTGGCCTTCAATTGAACGAATCTGCAATATAAAAGAGAAAAAAACAGTAAGAATGATTTTCAGCATAAATACTTTTTAAATGTTCACAGGTTATTAAGTACTTAAGACTTATTAAGTCTTAATCTCTTCTGCATTACTTTGAGGAATATAATGGCATCTGTTAAACACTTTTTACCACTTGAGTGAGAAAAAGTAAATATAATTTTGGCCAAAAAAAATTTGAGTCACCAATAAAGTTAATCAGCCTTTAAGTTACCCCAGGCACATTCTCAGTTGATCTGTCTACACTGAACAATCCCTTACTATTCTAAGACATATACTCTCACATACTACCCTATCACATCTAAATTCCATGCATCTGGTCTGGGATATTCTTTCAGACTATTTTGAACACTGCTTGCTCAATATCCTGAGATTTCAAAAGCTTTTTTTTTTTGGGGGGGGGGGGTCTGAGACAGGTCTCACTCTGAAGCATAGGCTGGCCTTGAGGTCACTTTGTAGGCCAGACTGGTCTCAAACTTCCAAGGATCCTCCTGCCTCAGCCTTCCAAGTGTTGGGATTACAGGCGTGTACCACCACACCCAGCCTCATCAGAGTTCGCAAATGTGTATAACTTGACTTTCTTTCCCTTCTTGCCCCCTTCAATACTTCCCCATTTTCAAAAGCTTCCTTTCCCCCTTATTTCTGCCCCCACCACTATTCTCTCCCTCCTAATCATCCTGCTCTTGCCTGTTCCACAAAGTGTGACTGCTATATCCTAAAGGGATGTTTCCTTCCAAACTTTTTGTTATGGTTCACATCTAGATGCCCCCAAAGCCTCATGAGCTCCTGGGCAGGGGAGGTGACTGGTTCCTGCAGGAGATACTCTTCAGTGGATAAGTGCACTAAGTTCCTGTTTTTACAAACAGGGTCTCACTATGAAGTCCAAGCTGGCCTCAAACTTGCAGTGATCTTCTTGCCTCAGCCTCCAGAGTGCAGGGATTACAGGTGAGCACTACCACGCCCAGCCCACTGATGAGTTTACAGCCGAAGGCAATGTTGAGAAGTGTAGCGTGGCAGCAGGAGGTGAGTCACTGGCCACATGGCCTAGAAGCGTTTATCTCTCTTCTCCTACATTTTATTGTTGTTTTAAGAGAACCTCACCTTGTAGTTTAGGCTGGCCTTGAACGTGCAGAGCAGCAATCCTACCTTAGCTCTCCAGTGCTGGGATCACTGGTGTGTGCTGCCACCATGCTGGGCCCTCTCTTCATGTGTATTGGATTCCCACCACCACGCCAGAAGCTACTTCTCTGCTAGGTCCCTCATCCATGCTGCCCTGCCTTGAGCCACCTGACAGTGGACTGGAACCTCTATAAACTGTGAGCCTGAACAAACCTCTTCTAATTTGTGGGTGTCCAATACTATGTCGCTGCAATAAAAAATGTATCTAGGACATCTTTCTTCATCCCAATGCAGGAACTTCATCTTCATTTTGCATTTTTCATGAATCCCTGCATGCTAACAGATACAGTATATTATAGAGCCAACTCATGCTCTGTAGTACCTATATAATATTCCACTGCATGGCTGGGCATGGTGGCGCATGCCTGTAATCCCAGCACTGAGGCTGGTGAGGCAGAAGGATCTTGAGTTCGAGGCCAGTCTGCATTACACCCTGTCTCAAAAAAATTAAAAAAAAAGAAGAGAAAGAGAAAAATCCATGGTGTGGGGTTATTTATTCTGCCATTCACACTCTGATTATTCCCTTTGGCTCCACTTTACTGCCTCCATAAACAATGCTGCAATTAACTCTATTAACTCTACCCACATCTCCATGTATACTACTGTGAATTTCATGCTATTAAAGAGACACTCTCAAAGTCTGCCACTACCTGTAAATTGCTGTAATAATTTATATTTCTACCAGCTATAACTGAAAATGGCCTTTTATTTATCCCTGTCACCCAATGATTTCTTTTTGTAAAATTTTTTGAGTTAGATAAGAAGAAATTGCTTTTTGGTGTCTTAATTTGTATTTTCCTACTATCAGAGCTTTTTGTATGATAGAACTTTTTGCTATTTTGACTCCCCTGTTATGGTTTGTGTCTAGATGTCCCTCTAAAGCCTCATGCAGTCATGAGGCCAGCTTCTGGTTAGTGACTGATTCAAGGTCCAATGCTGGGAATGGGTATGCATGCTACACACACCCTGGAATGGGCAGCCTGTTTAGAATATGAGGGAGGGAAAGAGGCTTGCTCTCTGCCACTGCTCCTCCCCTTTTTGCGCATTGCTTTTGCTATTTTCTGCTGCCATAAACTGCTGCCCTCTACCTTGGAACCAGCCAATTTTGGACTGACACCTCCACAAACTGTGAGCTAAATAAATCTTTCCTTCCTTAATTCTGCATGTCATGTATTGTGTCCCAGCAACAAGAGAAAAGTAACCAAGACATCTGTTTTTTCCTTTTTAGGAACCACCTATTTCCAAACACTATACTTTTTTTTTAAGACAAGGTTTCACTATGTATTCCAGACTGGCCTTGAGCTCATTATGGAGCCCAAGTTGGCCTCAAAGCGATCTTCCTGCCCCAGTCTCCAAAGTGCTAGGATTATAGGCATGCATCACTATACCCCGCTTGAATTAATAGCCGTATGCCTTGCCTCTTTTCTTTCTTCATTGGTCTTCTTTATGATAGTTTATAGACTGTCTTTATATTTTATTGGTACTTTTTTTTTTTTAACAACCAGGTACTAAATTCACTTAATTTATTATACGTGATACAAGATTCTACTAGGGTTGGGGTGATAGACAATGGTATCATGCATGAGGCCCTGAGTTGGGCCCCCCATGTGATTCTATTTCATTTTCTTTCAGATTAATACCAGTTGTACAATGCCAATTTTTAAACTAAAATAGCAATTTAATAGAAAATTTCCTTAAACAGATATGCACTGAGTTCTCATAAATGGAACTATATCCAGATGCAAATCTCTTGCATAGGCTATTTATTTAAATTTAAAAATGCTCTCCCAGGTTTTTTGGTTTTTTTTTTTTTTTTTTTTTTTGAAAGAAAGATTTCACCGTAATGCCTAAGTTGGCACTGAATTTGTAAGCCCAAGTCATTCTCCTGACTTGGCCTTCTCAGTAGCCAGTAGATGTGTGCTACCACACCCACATTCTCCATTATTTTAATTATAATGGTTTTATAATACATTTTATCATACGGCAAGGCAAGTTCCATCTCACTTCTTCATAATTTTGCTGGTTCGGGCTGGTGAGATGGCTCAGTGGTCTGGGGCACCTACTTGGAACAAGCTTGGCAAAGCACAGGGACCGCGGTTCAATCCCCCAGCACCACATGCCAGCCAGCCCCGCCCCCTGGTGGGCTGAGCTGGCCATACACACACACACACACACACACACACACACAAATAAATAAATGTTTAAAAAAAAATAATTTTGCTGGTTCTTTTCAGGCATTTTTTTTTCCCTTTGAACTTTTAAATATATTGTTTTTCATTTTTTGTTTTTTTTATGTATTTAGCACAGTGTCTCACTACACATATCAGACTCACCGTGATACTCCTGTTTGCAGCCTTCCTAGTGCTGGAGTTATAGGTGTGCACCACCACACCCAGTCTCAATCTCACACCGAGGGGGCTGGAGCCGGGGCAGGCACAGCATGTCAGGGATCGAACCCCAGTCCCTGTGTCTGCCTAAGCAGGCTCTTTAATTCACTGAGCTATCTGGCCAGCTCTATGTAGTTACTTTTTAAAAACATTTAGGCGTGCTTTGAAATTTCCTGGCATAACCTTGCTCAGAAACATACAACACTGAATATTTAATTAACTCACTCATAAAATATATTCACTTATGATTTCTCTGTGAAGTGGAAGACCCAATACTATATGGACTACTGGACTCTTTTAGAATATTTTGCTGAGTTTTCTAATTTACTTTTACAATGTATGAAATGTTCACAGATCAAATGAGTTGTTTAAGAAAAATATTTAGTTGGAACTTCCTTAATCATGTATAAAGAAAAATATTTTGTATCAGCTTCTCTCTGGGAAAAAACACACTCTGAATCTGAAAACAACAGCAACACAAGGAAAAAGGTACAGATCATAATTTTATTTATTTATTTAGGTACCAGAAATTGAACCCAGGACTTTGCACTTGCCAAGCAGGAGGTGCTGCACCACTGAGCTATATTCCCAGTCCAAGATCATAGTTTTAGATCAGAGATGTATCAAAACTAAAAATTAAATTTTTAAAAAATGTATCACACTACAAAGCTGAAATAATTTTCTATGTAGTTAAATTTTAAGATTACATTACTAAATTGCTTCAGAAAACTTTAAAGTTCTCTCTCAAATAAATAGTGTAAATGAAATCACTAAGTACTCAGCAAAATCTAGACAGGAGAAAACTAGAGGGTAAAGGCGTAAACTCAGTAAGTTTTATTTAGATCATGATTGGATCAGTCTATCAACATAACAATCAGAATTTGAACACTAAATGATGACACTAAAGAACTGCTATTTTTAGGTTTGATAACAGTAATATTTTTAAAAGGGTACTTTTAGACACACATACTGACATATTTACAAATAAAATAGTAATTATTTTCCTTTGCTGGCACGGTCTGGCTTGTGAATTGCATGAGCTAATCACTGCTAAAGCCAATGATAAATACATGAGGATTCATCATACATTTATTTTTTAATTTATTACAAAATTAGAAAAAAATTCCACTTGGACACTTTAAGATCAATAGTTTTAGAAAAGTTAACCAACTAAATGCTAATAGAAGATACAGTGGTTTGAGCTAAATGAAATGAGATTTTAAAAGTCTGTGCTCCAGAATTTTTCATTTCAGAGAAATTCAATATAAAGAACTGCCATCACATTTTGTAAGGTATCAAGGGAGGGGGCAGAAAAAGTTTAAACAAACAGTCACACAAAGGTAATTTCTAACACAACTTTTACCTTGAGTTCCAGCCTTGTGGTATTTGCCTGGCACCGGTAAGTGGCAAGAAGAAAGTTGTCATTTGACTGGGAAGAATCCAAAGTTGAGAAGAAGTATGAATCCATGTTTTTTAACAATAAAAATACCATCAATAATAAAAATGTTTACCATTTCCTTGAACACCCATCATTTGTGCTAAATGCTTTCTAAGCACATTCTCATTTGCCCCTACAAATAACCCTATGCAATAAGTGTTACTAAGTAAGTCTTTCAGATGAAGAAACCAAGGCTGTGATGAGACAGGTAAATTTCTCCAAAGCTAGTGATAAAACTACAAATGAAATTCCTATCTTGAGGACTCTAAAGCTCATTCTCTGTCTTGAGTCTCTACAATATTTGTAAACGTTAAGAGCTCCTTGAAAAATCTGTAATACAAATGCCAAACGTTTACGTTATAAAAGTATGCATACCAATTCCCAATACCTTCAGTTTTCATAAGTAGACATACAGGAAAGAGAAATAGCTAATCTCTGACTCTCAGCAAATAGCATGGTGCCTAACATGGTGCTGAGGCAATCAACACATGAATACATCAGACCCTCATTGCAATAAAGTTAAAATGGTATGAGAAATGAAAACTTTAATAAAGAATTTTTTATACATTTTACTTACCTCAGAATCACAGCTGCTAAAGCTAACAACAGCAGAATTCTTATCCACATCAAGTAAATCTATTGGAACATCACTCTACAGTAATAATAAAAAAAGGTTCAGATGGAAAACCTAAAAATGTTCACAAAAAACATGTGTTTTCTTTTTGAGTTGTTAGTTCTAGTTTATGTTTATCTTTGAAAATGTGAATTCTCTTGATTTACATTCTATTATAGTAGTTCTAGGAAAATACTTATTTTATAAAGAATAAATTTTATTTTATACTTGCCTACTTTTTCTAACTTGGATTACTAAAAATCATAAAATATTATCTTTTATATCCCCTTAAAAGTATAATCTTCCTACTTTTGGTAGCTTTTGTTTTTCAGAAAGGGTCTCACTATGCAGCCCAGGCTGACCTTGAACTCAGTGTTCCTCCTGCCTCAGCCTCCTGAGTGCTGGGGCTATAGGTGTTCACCACAACACCTGGCTTACTTTTCCTACTTTTATCAGTGCTAAATAATATTACCATGGGCTACAAATAACCATGGGACTAACTTTCTTATATCAACTCATTCTTACCAACTTTGTTGACCCCAAAGATAATCTGTAGTCTCTGCTAAAGAAACGGTTTCTAATAGAAAGTTACTGTTCTGTTTTTCTTTTCTGTTTTTTAAGAGAGGGCTTCACTATGTAGTTTAAGTCTTGAACTTACTGTGTAGCTCAGGACATCAGCCTATCAACTGCTAGGATTAAAGGCATGCACTACCATACCCCACAGACACTGTGTTCTATTATGACTTTCACTTCTAGAGTTGTTCAGCAGAGCAGCCTGTGACTAATATTACTGAAGAGTTTCTTACCTAAGTTTTAATTAATACTCTGATCTATCACATCTTTTCAAATTCTGTCTTCCCTCTCTAACTCATTAGTTTCTCATTTTCAAATGTGTTTTCCATCTTATTCTTATTTTGCATTCATGCTATTATTATCCTTTGCTACCTCTTGAAGATCTTCCAATTTGAAAGACAAATAGAAAAATGGAGTTACGTATTATCCCTAAATTTCATCCTTTGAGCTTATCAAGAAACCAGAGTTCATAAGCAAGCTATACACTATCATTTTAATACTTAAGAATTTTTTCTTTTGGTTTTTTAAGATAGGGTCTCACTATGTAGCCTACGCTGGCCCTAAACTCACAGTGATCCTCCTGCCTTAGCCTCTGGAAAAATAGATACCTTTAAAAGTTCTGACTGTGTAGTGGGATGTTCTAAATCACATCTGTTAATATTCTCCCAGAAGGTAGTCAAAGAATAAAATTCTTCTTGTCTCTTCTATCTCTTCCTAAAACTAAAGTTTGGGAAAATGTTCAATAATATAAGTACCCATGACTCATTTGCAAAGTAGGTTCAATCATAAAACTAAAAAATTGGACATTCTGCTTACCTGTATTAAGACATTATCTATCGCAGTCTGCACCTCTAAAATAAGGCTATAGCTGGCATCATCCTTATTTAATGTAAACTTGTCATTTATGCTAATTGAAGATAAAGCTGTTTTTGCTGTACTTGACTGAGCAGCCTGTTGATAATTCTCTCTTTCTTGTAGTACCTTGTACTGCAGATGTTCTAACTCACTCCTAGAGAAAAATGAATACAATGTCACCTAAAAAATAAACATCTCAAGGTCTTAAATATGTATAAAAGTTGGGGATATTTATTTTGCAAAATGTTTTTACTGGTTGACTTAGAACTATAATGCCAACAGGAACAAAATCTGCTTTTTTTTTTCTGGGAGAAGAAAAGCAGATTACAACAGAGAGGCAATCACAAGGCAGTTTTATTTTTGTCTCAGTCTGTCTAAGCATTCATCTTTCTATTGATATGGGGAAAAATGACCTCAGCGTATAGCCTCCAGATGATATAAGGGGAAAAAATGAAACTACTGACCTGGGACAAGTTCATGTTCTCTAAAACCAAAGAATGAATTTTAGGAACAAACAGAGGTTATGAGCAGAATATATTTATTGGGGGGGAAAGAAAGCTCCTGTCTAAGAGAGGGACAGGAGGAGGGCCCAAGTGGGTTGTCCTCAAAATCTGTGCTTCTATACAATTGACCAAATGATGCCACATTATTTATCCCTAATCCAAAAATTAAATCATCTCCTCAGTCCCACAGCAGCAATAGTAACAGTTTCAAGTATCATATCAGATTTCAAAAACTGAACCCTAAAATGTGAATACAGTTTGGTGCACACAGTCCTAGTCAGAGGAGAAACAAAACGCATGAAGCCAGTAAACGTACACCTTTCAGTAAGACCATAGGCAGATCCACAGGATCAGGAGAAGCAGAGCACTGACCTGGCATGATCGTGAGCCAGGGGAACAGTGCAAATTCTATCCAGCGCTGCAGTGGGTTCTGCTGGGACGGGACTGCACAGGCACTACTGAGTACACAGTAACCAGGGTAGAACAATGTGAAGCTTAGCTAGCCCTAACTTAGGAGAGGAAGGGACTTGAATAGGATCGGTGCAATGATCAAAGTGAAAAATTCATTCACCGAAGAAATTTACACTACCAGATATTATGTATTTATTCCTGTGTACTAGCACCGTTCCAGGGCTAGATAAACAGAACATATGCGAGTTTGTCATAGAGTTTTATTCTAGCAGAATGATGAGGAAAACTTGTTTATAAACATAAAGTCTTATTCTGAGGATGTGAGGAAGTAGTCGTTCCAGGCATAATGATCCATTTTTGAAATGCACATAACTGTGGAATACAATAAACTATGTTCTCTACAAATTCTTACTTTTTCAATTTTTCTAAGTAACATACATACATTTCACCAAAAGTTTAAACATTTTCAATCTTGGGCATAAGTGGGTTAATCCACATAGTATTCTTATTGCATAAACCAGGACATCCTGAATCTATTACACTTGTTTACATAAACATTAGAGGTTGCTCTCCTGGTGGCTTTGTTGAATTGGTTTTTACTACTAGTAATTACTGCATTTGCTGCCTTAAAGTCCCTGTAGCCTTTAGCTAACAAATAATCAGCCCTCACTTCCCTAATGGTGAATGGTTGGAGTGAACAATCATTAACACTTTCAGCCAGCCCCACTTCCTCCTTGTGTGATGCACCCACATAGGAGGAGTAGGGGATCCCTTTTTGAATGGGGCATAAAAGCAATCCCTGAGTCTTAGCCAACATTATTCAGTTCCAGCCAATGTTAAAGATGAAGAAGAGTTCACAGGAACAGTAAACAGTAGACTTAGGGAGACATGGCTGAGGGGGTTTCTTTCTAATGTCCATTAAAAACAAGAGCAACACATTGTAATTATCCCCAGTTATACAAAGAAAGAAACATAATTATGGAGCTAAGAAAAACTCAATACAGAATGATAGCAAAGGTATTTCTAATTCTCAAAATTTATCAGCACTTACTGCTCTCTCAAGCTCATAAATTTGTACTTTATTTTTTATTTATTTATTTTTGTGAGACAGTATGGTAATAATTGGTATGTCATGACAAGAAGTACGTATTTAGAAGGCCAGAATGACAGGCATTCCAAGCATGACTCTTCTATTACACACTGCTATCTTCAGTGCAGTTGCTTGGTTCACAGGTATCAGCATGTATAGTTAGTCAGGGATAAATCTGTACTTTAAAAGCTGATTAATTATTCCTTCTAATAAAATATAGTGCATGTATATGCAATACAAAGCAGCAACTACACACTTCCCTCAGAAATGAAAAATAAAAGCAAATAAAAAACTCCATTACCGTAAAGAAGCAATTTTATTCTGCATCTCCTGATTAATTTTTAGTTCTCCAGGTCCACTTTCCTTATGAATAGGTTCTGTTGTCAGGCCTGTAACCCAGCCTGTAGAGATGAATTGCAATCATGCACCATTTAATGCTGCTGGTAGCATCATATAGCAGAAAGCCCAATATGCATGTCTTTTGTCTACCTTACTTAGCCCTAGGACTTCTTAAAAAACACACACACACAAAATCAAGCTGGAAAATATTCAAATAAGTACTTAAACATTTTATTACACTATTTTCTGCTTGGATACTATAATACTATGATTAATGGAGTCCTTCAAATCTTAACAATTTAGTTTTTAAATATGGAATAAATCAGCACATTCTAGAAAATTCAAAACAGCTATCAAAGAGCTGCCTTTCAAAAATTATTTTCAGGGAATTTAAACTCATACAACTACTGTGAGAATGCAAAAACTACCTACTCAAAAGCAAATATTTTATGGGAATATGTACTTGTAGTCCAAAACATAAACTAAGTTTTAGTGAATACTTCTCTTTAAGCCAAACAATATCATTTAATTGTTAAAGGCACTGGAAGCAAGATAAATATTCTTAAAAAGTGCTATTCAAATGTTTATAAATAAACAAGCCTACTCCTCCTTCCTTATTTTGTCTGTTTATTTACTTATTCTCAGTGCTAAGGATTGGACCCAGGGCCACACATGTATCAGTCAAGCACTCGGCCACTGAGCTACTCACCTTGCACTTTCTTATTTATTAAACCAATACAGTTTATAATACTGTAGGCAAGAGTCAATTTACTAATAATACTTTTTTGAAAATAGTCATCAGAAGAATTAAGATTCTTGTTATTCATTCTTTCAACTCTTAAATCATCATTTATTTACCTGAATATGTGGACACCACGATTTCATCATAATTGTCTGTCCCTACACAACCACCTTGGATGGATGTGATACTTTCAGACAACATCTACAACAGATTTAACAAGTATTTTGTTAATAACTAAATTTCAAATGTATGTTAAAATGAGCTGAAAAATTTATTTTCCTACTCAAGATATTCAACATATGTGTGCTCACTTCGGCAGCACGTATACTAAAATTGGAATAATACAGAGAAGATCAGCATGGCCCCTGCACAAGGATGACATGCAAATTCATGAAGATATTCAACACATATTTATTGAGCATTTAACCATGTGCACCAAGATTAGAAAGAAAGCATCTTGAAAAATGCCAGAAAATTGCAGTGTTTTTCATTTTGAGGAGATCCAGAATTTCTCCTGTATATCTGTGTGTAACACATTATATTCATCTAATGAGCAAAAATTATTTATGTAAAAGGAGGCATTTTAAATTATATAAGCAACACCACCAATAAGCTTAATCTACTATCTAAATTCAACAGACCACCTCTCATGTGTTTTCTCTAGTACTTTTTAGATGAATAAAACTATGTTTCCCTGAAAGTTAGCTTCAGGGTTTTTTTCTCTGTATTTTCTTAAGATAGGGGTCTCACTATGTAATGCAGGCTGACTTCCAACCCATGATCCTTCTGCCTCAGCCTCCAGAGTACTGGGATTACAGGCCTACGATACTCTTGCTATAGCTTTTAGAGTTTTCATCATATGTTTAAGGATTTTTTTTTTTTTTTTTTTTTGTCCGAATGCCCTCAGGGGTGGTTTGGCTGGCTGGAGTGTTGTGGGGATCGAACTACAGCAACCTGAGGCTGACAGCTTTGTGGAAGCAGCCACTTAAAGCACTGAG
>NW_004524832.1:2709448-2741146 GCF_000260255.1 Octodon degus | reverse complement strand
AGGGGTGGTTTGGCTGGCTGGAGTGTTGTGGGGATCGAACTACAGCAACCTGAGGCTGACAGCTTTGTGGAAGCAGCCACTTAAAGCACTGAGCTAGGGCCAGGCCCCCTCATCATATGTTTAAATAGTTGCAATGAATATAATTTCTGGAAGTTGAAATAAGATAATCTTTTAAGCAACACTTCCCAAGTTTGTCTGACAATAATCACTTAGCATGAATCAACCAGGAATCTGTATTTTAACAAGTACTCTAAGCAACTGGCTTTCAAGTTATTTGTAAAGCAAGCAATAAATATTATATGCAGTATACATTCACACATGAATATATACAACAAAATATGTCACAAAAGGTTTATGTTACACTCTTTGGTATCTTAATTTACTTCATTTTTTAAAAAAATGCATTAGCAGTCCACCAGTGGGTTTTAACCAGCAGTTAAAAGTCTGGTAGATAATTTTCAGCAGGAAGACTAAGAACAATTGTTTTAAATGAGATTGGGAAATGCACATTAGCATCAACCCAGACAATCAACAAAACACTAGTTCACACCACCAATCCTAGAGGAGGTGCACTTATTAGCTGTTCATTAGGTTAAGTACCTGAGTTCAAGTGATAAAGACCTTTTTATTTTTTTTTAATTTTTATTTATTTTTTGTACAGGATCTCACTACGCAGGTCAGACTTGTAGTGATCCTGTTTTCAGCCTCCCCAGTGCTGGGACTACAGGCATGCACCACCACAACCAGTTTCAGTGGCCAGCTCAATGTGCCCACAGGTGGCGTCAGCACAGCATGTGATACTGGGGATCGAACCCGGTCCCTGTGCTTGCCTAAGCAGGCACTTAGTCTGCTTAGCTATCTTGCCAGCCCTATAATACATAAATCCTATTCCTATGTTTTATTTGGATAGAAACTAGAGCAAAATCTTTGATACTTTAGGAATTTATGGAAATATTTAAAAGTATGTTTTCAGTTATACTTTTAAAGTAATCTATTATTTATACTTACACAGTAATTTATACTTTTACAGTAATTGTGTGTGTGTGTGGTACTGGGGATCAAACTTGGGACCTTGTGCTTGCCAGGCAGGAGCTTATGCCACTGAGCTATATCCCTGGCCCATTTTACAGTAATTTTATTTTATATAGTAATTCTATTATTCAAACATAACAGTCTAGAGAAGAGTTTCATGACATCAAAACAACATTTTAATCCAAACACAAGATGTTAACGTATTTTCACTTAATACAATTCAAACCATCAGTTATCTCTACAATCATCTTCCAAATAATAAGCATATAGTTTTTATAAGGTTACCTGATCAAATCGTAGAACAGGTTCAGCTGCATTATCAAAACTATATACTTCCACCATTCCATCATCTCTCCCGACAAGTACATCTTTAACCCCATCACCCATAATATCAAAGCTGTCAATACACAAAATGCCTTTTAAAAAAAAAAAAGATGGAAGTGATGAGTTATTAAAAAAAACTTTGAAGTTATTCTCAAATATATGCCAAAAAGAATGAAAAATGTATATACTAACTCAGACAGGAGAAAAGAGCAGCATGAACATTATTAGGTGCCTCTTTTTCACCTGTACTTGTCAGCTTCCAGGGTTTTAAATATCTGTATGGCAATGGCTCCAAATGCGTACAGCTCTAAACTCTCCCTAGAGCTCCAGATTCACATATACAGTCATATCTTCATATACATGTTAGTATCTCAAACCTTTACATGCCTTGACTAAAAGTTTTCTGTTTACCACATTCCCTCAATATTGGTCCTTCCCTGTCAAGCCATGCAGTTATATGTAAAAGATGAGCAAGGCAATGATCCGGAGAATATTCAGAAGATTCTTTAATCTAGGAGTTAATTGGAAAGATTCTCACCCTGACTGACTATATATACTGATACCTGGGAACTAAGCAACTGCACTGCAGATGGTAATTTGTAACAGTGGTTTCATGTTGGGAGTGCCTGTCACTGTGGTATTCTGAATATGGGCGGCTTATCATGACATGCCAGTTACTGCTAAGATGTCTCTCGGGTAGGTGGATGTTCAAGAAGAAGGGGGTGGTGAATGAAAGCAAGAGACAGGAAAAGGAATATTGTGGGACTGTCCTGCTTCAAGGTTGTATATGATGAGATTTTTGGACTTATGTGCAAACATGAGAAGCATAGAATTCTTTATCCTACTTTTAAAATATAATCTAATTTTTAAATTTTATCATATTATGTAGGGACTTAAAGTTCAACATATCAATACTTGATGAAAAATACCTGTTCCTTATTATGCCTAAGATATTTGAAATGCAGTGAGATAGTGAGGTTAAGCTTGATAGCCTAAATCGTTTGATAATAACAATAAGCTTGTCTTCTGGATGGTTAACAACCTAAGTTTGCAGACCAAAATTAGAGAAAAAGGAGGGATACAAGGAAAGCCAACATTTTGGCCCTAGCCTTCTAAGGTCAATTAAGACTCAGGACATATGAGAACTTGTACTGTAACATCATGTACCTCGGTAGTGTCCCAAATTTTATGATCAAGGAGATTATGGGGCCAAAGAGGAAAGTGATCGATGACGTAGAGTGTGCCTAAGGAGAGTCACATGGGGAGAAGACACTCTCTCAGGCTTTCACAGAGAGCACATTGGCCAAGCAATGGCTGTGACTCATCCAACATGGTTGCACAGACAAAGGCTGTACAATCTGAGGTACAGGATCTCAGGATAAATCCTGAGGGGATTTCACTGACCTTCTCAGACCCAAAAGCTACAACTCTTGTTGCACAGGTCCTGCTTTACCTTGGTCTTAACCATCCAGTAGAAAAGTATGAAGACGAAATATAGGAAATAAAACCATGCTGTTAAGTTGAGCTGTGGGGGACTCAGGTCAATAATTTCTGACATTGCCAGTTAAACAGAAGACCCAATGCTATTATGGGCTACTGGACTCTTTTAGACTATTTTGTTGAGTTTACACACCTATAATACTCAATAACGGAACTTAGAAAAAATGGGGTATACCGATGAATGTCCATTTTGTATCTGTGTATTCAAAGTGTTTGGAATAGATATATAGTTGCATTCTCTTAATGAATAGAATGATTTGTTCTAATGGTGTTTGTAAATAGGATCACAAGTCCGCATCTTGTACAGCAATTAACCACTAAGAAGAATATATGCAGTGTGTTATTTGTTGAAACTGTACTTCTGATTTGATTTGAAACTGGCTCATTGCTATCTGTTTATCAATAAAACTTTGGAAAAAAATAAATTAAAATTAAAAAAAAATATTGGTCCTTCCCAAGTCTTCCCCTTTTCAATAAACTTTATCACCAATTATTTGTTCAGGCCAAAAATCTAGACTGCATCTCTCATTCCTTTCTCCTTCTCACTCTCCACATCAAATCCACCAGCAAATTCCATCTGTTCTACCTCCACAATGAAAGCAGGCTTCTTGTTTCCTTTCCATTTCTGGCCACTGTCAGCAAGGACTCGCCTCCCCTACGTTAGAGTAATTTGTAATAGCTGTAACAGTAACTTGTAAGTGTTGTCTATGTTCTCATTTTGATCTGCTTTCCCCCATCCCTCCTCCACACAGTGTATTTTGTTTCATGAATCAGATCATGCCATACTGCCACTTAAGATTCTTCAGTTGGCTGGCAACCACAGCTTGGTGGTTTAAGCGCCTGACTAGCAAGCTCAAGGACCCAGGTTCAATTCCCAGTACCACATGCCATACTGGCCCTGGGACCCCAGGTGCGCCAAATAGGCCACTGAAACGGGGCATGGTGCATGCCTGTAATCCCAATGTTGAGGAGGCTGAGACAGGAGGATCACTACAAGTCTGAACTGTGTAGCAAGACCCTGTATCCAATAAATAAAACAAACCAAAAGAAAAACTAATTGGAGTCAAGAGTCTCCAGAGACTGCCCACTGCACTTACACCAGCACTCAAGTCCTTCAAAGCTTACAAGGGCATACACAAGTGTGGTCCAGCTGTGCCTGTCCAGAGGTAGGCGTTACCACCTTGAGGCTCATTAGGACACCAAGTCACACGGGTTTTCCTGTTGTTTTGCAAATGAACCAACTAACCCCCTGCCTCAAGTCCTTTGTGTTTTTTTCTTCCTCCTGGAACATTCTTTTCCCCTATACTTTCACATCCCTAATCTTTGTTTTATAAGACCCAGCTTAAATTTCACTTCTTCTAAGACATTTTCTTTAAGCAGCTCTCCTCCCTCCACCATTACTTTCTAACACCTTTGCTATATTTTCTTTAGGTGTCTTGGTGAAGCTATCCTATATATTCACTTATTTATACTCCATATTATTTAACAAGTTTTTTAAGGGAATATATGAACATCCAAATAAACATCCTGTATGTGTAAATCCCTGTAATGTAAGTTTATTATTACTAATAATAAAATAAGTCAGAGATAAGTTCCTCTTAGGAAGATATAAATACCTCTTAGAAGGTAAAAATTATTATTATTTTTTTTTTATTATTGACTGTTTAATTAGAAAATAGCTCACAGAGATACAAGATGCAATACCCTTAGATCTGCAAAGTTGAGTTTCAAAATTTGAAAATGTTACAAAATATGTTGTCCGGTAAAAATTGTTTTTTGTACAGGGTCTCACTACACAGGTCGGACTCGCAGTGATCTTGGAAAAAAAGACTATTTCCTGACCACTGTACTTCTTGGGATCCTACCACATACTAGCAAATTCCAACTATCTACCCCAGACGATTAAAAATGTGTTTTAATAAAGAATGAAGGACATGCAATTACAAAAGTCTACCTACCTCAAATTATTATTAACATTCTTTTCAAAAAAATTATGCCTCTCGGGGCCAGGGAGATAGCTCAGTAGAATAAGTGCTTGCCTGGCAAGCACAAAGTCCTGAGTTCAATCCCTGGTACCGCAAAAAAATAAAATAAAATAAAAAGATAAATAAATTATGCCTCTAGTATGATAGACCTGATGATAAGGAAACCAGAGGTGGCTTTATGAATTATGTCTGCTATGTGAGAATAAATAAAACAGCATGAACTACTAATCTATTTTCTTAAATAACCATTGAAATTTCAGAATCTGAACCACATCGAAAACGTACCTCCCCTCTTCTTTTCATTTTGAATTTCCCACTTGTGTACTGGTTTGGATGGTGTGACCTGAATAAGTCCAAGTTTCCCATCTGATGTTCCAAATAAAACGTCTTCTCCAGAGTCACCTAGTTATAGTGAAAATGAACATTTTAATATTTTTAAAGTTATAACACATTGATGGAGCCAAGGACATAGCTCAGCAGCACAATGCCTGCCTAAGAAGTGCAGGGTCGTAACTTTGATTCCAGTACAAAAAAAAATCCACACACTGACATAAATATCTCAATTTTACTACTGTAAAAAGATGGAGGGGCTGGGGATTTGGCTCAGTGGTAGAATGCTTGCCTAGCAAGCTGGAAGCCCTGGTTTGGTCCTCGGCACCAAAAACAAAAAATAAACCTCCCCTAAAAGATGGACTATTGAAGGCGAGAATTAACATCATTTTATAACCATGACATATGACTACTCTCCATCATCTAATTTCAACATGAAGAAACTGAAAATTTAAATTAAATGACTCATTGTTTTGAGTTACTAGGAAGTTATCAGAAGATAAATGTCTCAATTCCAGTTCATGTTCTTTTTAACGTTCCCACTTTCACTTAGTATTTTTTTATAAATACAAGGTTGACTGTGAAAACAGAAATCATGATTACCGCCATTCCCATTGTGTAGTGCTAAAACACTAGGTGGACCAGGAATTTCAGCTTCATACATCACATCAGATCCCTAAAGGAGAATAAAAACTTAAAAATACAGTATAGGCATTCACAGGTAACATCAATTTTCAAACACAAGTCTTAATAATATCTAGATAAAACTACTGAAAAATGCTAAGTCATGAGTATCAACTTACATGTTAGTAATTTTGCACATATTAGCACATTTGAAAATATGAATATGTATGAAGCCCAAACAGAAAAATGTGTAAAATGCTCTATACTTTCTCCATTTTCATTTAAAATACATTGATTTACCTGAAAACTTAATTTTTAAAAAAAAATGTATGTAGTACAGGGTCTACAGGGTATCACTACATAGATCGGACTCCTAGTGATTCTCCTATTTGCAGCCTCCCAAATGCTGGGATTACAGGCATGTGCCACTACACCCAATCTCAATCACCATCTCAGTGTGCCTTGATTGGGGGCGGGGCAGGCACCACACACACAGGCTGCTGAGCTCTGCCTAAGCAGGCTCTTTATTCCACTGAGCTATTGGGATGGCCCTTGAAAACTTAATATTGATAAATTTTCCTTTCAAAAATCTCCAAGAACAAGGTATTTTTTCTTATGTCTTCTCTAGTGCTAACTTAAAGCACATGTCAGCAGATTCAAAAGTTACTTCCTAAGGAAAAGTCTGGACTTTCCTATGGGCATTCTTAAAATCTATTCCAGTTAAGAGGTAGATCACTTGCTATTCAGGTAAGAAAACCAGTAGTGGGCCAGCAAGATAGCTCAGTAGACTAAGTGCCTGCTTAGGCAAGCACAGGGACCGGGGTTCAATCCCTGGTACCGCATGTTGTGCTAGCCCCAGGCCCCCGAGCATGCCATGCCAATGAAACTGGGCATGGTGGCGCATGTTTATAATCCCAGTGCTAGGGAGGCTGAGACAGGAGGGTCACTACAAGTCTTAGTTGCACAGTGAGATCCTGTACCAAATAAATAAATAAAAAGATTTTTAAAAATAATGCAAATATACAGATATTCTGTCTATCTACCTATCTATCTGATATGAACACAAAAACATGGAATAAAACTTTAAAAAAACAACTCTGGCGTAACGGGTTGGCCTCAAAGGCAGACAGGGAACAATGCAGAGAGAAAGAGTTCCTTTCCACAAATCCTTATTTATTTTTTTGAACAATAAAAACTTGGAGAACCTGGCATAGTAGCTCACTATGCTAATTCTAGCATTCTAGAGGGTTAGGTAGAAGAATTAAAAGGTCACGTTCAATGTGGACAACTTGGCGCAATCCCATTTCACAGTAAAATAGGACTGGGGATGTAGCACAGTGCAAATGTCCTAACTTCAATCCCCAGTACCACCCCCCACAAGAATATGGATCTCCTTGTGAAAGCAGAATCCTAGATTTTGCCAGATCAGTTTCTAACTGAGTATTAGCCAATTCCTGTTAAAAGGCTATTCAAATAACTCATATTTGAAACTATAAGCTGCAAAAGAAATTATTCATTCATGTTTCTAGAATGAACCTGAAAGATTAGTTTCATTGTCCAAGGGAGACAGAGGGACACAAAAACACCAAATTTTTCCTTCTCCAAAAGGGTAGATGCCAAAACCAGGGATTTGGTTATGGGATGGGATCCCAACGAATAAAAGAGCTTAATGATGCAACCAAGGTAAAAAAAAAAAAGAGCTTGTGGTAGCATCCGTCAGCTATTAACAAGCCATTTTAAGTTTCAGTTCCACCCACCAGCTATACACTAAACTTTAAGGTCATGCAGAATATGCGTGTGACGTGTGTGTGCATGCAAGCGTTTGTGTCTTTTACAGAAAGCCACTCTCAAGATATACTGAGAACTACTGTCCCTGAAAACAGTGAAAATTCTAAGCAGACGTTTGGAAACATAAGGGCACTGAAATGATTTTCTTGTCTATCACTCACCTAAGAAATATACTGAGTGTCCTCTTTATTCTACATACTGACACAAATACTGGCTGGAAAAACTCAAATTATGTATCACCCTTTCCCAATTTGTTTCTTTGCTTAATTTGATTTTTTTTTCTTTTTTGTATTTTAGGGAAGGGTCTACAGGGTGTTCAGGGTCTCACTACTAGATGGACTCATAGTGATCTGCCTGTTTATAGCCTCCCAAGAGCTCTCAATTGCTGTCTCAGCACACCCCAAGGGCAAGGCAAGCACAGCAGGCCTGATGCTTAATTTGATATTTGGGGATGGAAAGGTGTGGAGAAAGAGAAGAAAAGGTCCTCTGGTAAAGGTCCTCTGTTGGGCAGTTCTCTGATATGACTGCATCTGCCAGTTGTGGACAGGGAGGGAGACATCTTCCTTTCTCTTTCACATACTGTACACATATGGTCTCTAAAAACTTCTGAAAGATCTCAACACACATGACTCAAGTAAAAGGGAAAAAATTAATGTATCTATTAAATTTAGAAAATCATTCTAGATACATCTTTATCCAGGATGCTTAAGGTAATAATCACTAAAATAATTTAAAATAACATTCAAAATCATTTACCTAAATTAAAAAAGTTTTAAAAATGCAAATAAGAACAACCTGTAAAACTCTGAGTACTCTGTCCTGGCACGCCAATACCGGTGTGATTCGAAGTGCTCTTTCTACTGGAAGGCAGATGACATCATTGATTTTATCCCCAGAAAGATAATAATGTTGGTCTTTGCAGTCACAATAATGGTTATAGATGTAACTTGCACTGAGAAAGAGGTCAGAGCCAGATATGTGCCTGAGAACATTAAAAGAGCAATTGAAGACAACTGTATTTTTTAAAATATACAAAATAATTATTGCAACTTATTTATATACTTCGCTATCAATTTATCACAGACTTAAAGAACATTTAAAAACTTTCCTCTTCTTTAGTTCTAGACTTAAAATACTACTACTTTCAATTTTGAGAGTTAAAAATGATAATGCCTCAGGCTTCTGAACAAAAACTAAGCTCAGAAAAATTGAAAACAAAGGATCATGTTAATCTGTCTTTATCTAACAACAGTATCAAAAAAGAAACTTTATGCATACTACCACCAAACACTGTCCTAACTGATTTACCTGTATTAGCTAAATTAATCCTCATAATCCCCTAACTAGGGAACATTTAATCCCTTTTACAGGTGACTAATCCAATGTTAACTTGCCTGATGGCACTTAACTAGTAAATAATGGAACAGACAGCTACTCGAGGAGTGAGCTCTACAGTTAGCATTCTCACTACCACATAAACTGCCTGAAAAAAATTTACTTGAAATGAATTGACTGTTATGTCAGAACTTTATCTTGAAAAAAGAAATAAAAGTTCATTTCAAAATATTTTAGCGAGATTTAAGTAATAATCATAATATGCTTAGGTTGAATTCAGTTTCTCTAGGTGGAGCTGAAATTTTCACAAAAATTATATACATATATACAAGTGTAATATAGGTTGAATAACCCTAATTTAAAATATGAAATCCAAAATGCTTCATGTGCTACCATGATGCTCAAAAAGTTTCAAATGTTTGGATTAGGGATAATCACTCCTTCACTCCAAAACTTGAAACACTACTTGTCCCAAGTATTTTAGAAAAGGTGAGACTAGGCCTATATAACTTTCAATTCTAGATTGGCATCACCATCTGATCCTAAGGAGGGTAATCTTATGTGAAGGGTTCACCTATTTCTCCACCTCTAAGGTCCACTTAAAATGTTTCCATATTGGTCAGCCGTGTTGTGCTCACCTACCATCCCAGCTACTTGTGAAGTTCATGAGTTTGAGTCTACCCTGGGCAATTTAGTGAGATTGTGTCTCAAAGTGAAAGGACAGAAAGAGCTTAAGGATGTAACTCAGTGGCAGAGGACATCTGTATTCCATTGTCACCAAGAAAAAAAAAAAAGCAAATTCAGTACTGAAATACTTGTAATAATTCTCACTGGCTCAGTTATTAAATGGCCTTACTTTGTGGCTCTGCCTATGCATAAAATACATTTTTTTTTTATGTATTTGGTACAGGGTGTACAGGGTGTTCAGGGTCTCCCTATGTAGATAGGACTCATAGTGATCCTCTTGTATTCAGCCTCCCAAGCAATGAGATTACAGGTGCACCACCATGCCCAGTCTCAATCACAGTCTCAGCGTGCCCTGGGGCGGGGCCAGCACGGCAAGCTGTGGATCAAACCTGGGCTGCTGCGCTCTGCCAAAGCAGGCGCTTTAGTCCGCTGAGCTATTTGGCCAGCCCATAAAATACAATTTTAATCACCCTCATAGAAGGTTGTCTCTAAGATTTGCAATCTCATTTCTCTACTTCTAAAATCAATATGCACTATCTTATTTTTTAAAAAATATGCATTTGCACTATCTTAGCTACAAACAGTTCAACCATTGCTAACATTGACAAGAGTAAGGACAGATCACAGCATTATCCAGGAAATGGTGAGTGAAGGTGACCAATCTTATAAGTAGTCACTTTCTTTACTGAATATTTTCAAATTACAATCTTTATTTTTCTATGAAGTCTTACAAATATGAGACTTCAGGTAACAAATTTATAAAATTTGAATAAAAAACACTGCCAGCCCATCTCTGCCGTTCTAGTAAAAACGTTTAAGAAACTGGGTAATGGGACTCTTACTGGGAAACTCTTTTCCTCATCTTAAATACCTTTCTGAATGTATTCTAACAATAAATTACCCTTAGTATGTCACAATTATCATTATCATTGGTCAATTCTGTTTATATGAGCATTTCTGAAGTGTCAGCATTCTAGCTAAAATACTTGAAATTATTTCATTTGCCACTGGTTAATTCTTAACCTCACCTAGCCAAAGTTTTAAAGCCCCAAACATCAAGAAATGTGCTGTGAATTATACAGTTAGACAGGACAGCTGTGCATTATATAGAACTCTGAACTGAATCAGTATTTCCAAATCCAAAAGTCAGGCTCCTTTATATGACTGGGCTGCATCACATTCTTTCTTTTTTTTTTTTTTGGTTCCAGGGATTGAACTCCTGACCTTAAGCCTGCCAGGGAGGTGCTTATGCCACTGAGCTAGCACCCCAACTACATCACAAAGAAAAAACATTTAAAAATAATAATAAAATGAAAAACCCACTTCTAATTCAGCAGGCCGAAGGCAAGATGAATTTCTAAGCTGCTTAAGGGGCATTTCTAAATAGCTAGTTACAAAAAGTGGGTCAGATGGACTTAAAAGCCCTTTCTAATCTCCCATGATTCAAAAGTACAAATTTAATTGCAAACTTTCAAGTATCAGCAAGTTGTTTTTTTCATTTATTTTTACCTGATTTACCTGAAATTGAGTCATCAACTTTGATGTCCAGCCTTTTAAACATTATGTTGCTATACCAAAACCACAACTAGTAAAGAAAGCAAAGGAACAGGAGCTTAAATATGTGGCCATCTTTTTGCTTTCTT
Organism: Octodon degus; assembly: GCF_000260255.1. Lineage (NCBI taxonomy): Eukaryota > Metazoa > Chordata > Mammalia > Rodentia > Octodontidae > Octodon > Octodon degus. Next base: position 2,729,898 of record NW_004524832.1, on the reverse strand, counting down.
TTCCTAGACCTTGATTAGGACTCATGACTGAGCCATGTAGTCAAAAACGGAAGTATTCTACATTTTACAATTAACTGTACACTTCAAAACGGCTAGTAGAGACGACTTTCAATGTTCCCTACACAAAGAAATGAGAGACGTCTAGGTTACAGATATGATGATTACCCCATTATACATGTGTACTGAAGTGTAACTCTGTACCCCATAAATATATATAATTTGAAGTGTCAATTAAAAATTAAAAGGGTTTTTTTGTATTTTAAGCAAAGGTCTACAGGGTGTTCAGGGTCTCACTACTAGATCAGACTTGTAGTGATCCACCTGTTTACAGCTTCCCAAGAGCTGGGGTAACAGGTGTGTGTCACCACACCCAGTCTCAATTGCTGTCTCAGTGCACCCCAGGGGCAGGGCTGGCACCCCAGGCCTAGGGATCAAACCCCCGGCCCCTGTGCCTACTTGCAGGTGCTTTAATCTGCTGAGATATTTGGCCAACCCTCCAAAAATTAGAAATTTTTAAAATGTAATATTAAAAAGCCAAAAAATAACTATATACATATATGCACATGTGTGTATATACTAACATTTTTAAAAGGAAAACAATAGTTCAATAGCAATCAATTTTATACTGATTCTAGGTCAAATTTAGTTTCTAATAAAATAGCTTTAGTCAACTTTATTATCCAGAAATCTATAAGCTTTGACATTTATTTTTAAGCTACATTTAATTAGATATTTTGTATCTATCCAAAACTGTAAACAGATACGTAAAAACAAAAAAGAACCATAACATACATAGCTTTAATGCTTTCCGTGAGATTTGTTTCAAAAGAAAGGAACTGCTTTCCTCTCTTTGTGAAGCCTCTGATTTCAGATCCCGAAGCAATAAAAATTTTCTCCTGCGGTGTGTTAAGAACCCCTCCTAGTTCCAGCCTTGCAATCTTCTGACCTGGTAAAGTCTTGAACACTGCCTGTAAAAATCATCCAAGAAAAGAGTAAATATACAATTTATTTTATTGCGAACATCTTTCCTTTACCATAGAAAATGCTATATAGCATTGTCATTTTACCATGTAGAAACATCATCAGATAAAAATGTATTAAATTTAATGGATCTTCTGGATTTTTTTCTAGCTACCCTTAACCAGTGGAATATTTATTCCCAAACATATTTTTTAAATATTACTTAAGTCTACACTCTTGCAACTCCAAGTACAGTTCATTAACCAGTAACGTTGTGATTAAATTTATTAAATATGCAGATTCAAGCTCAATCCCAGATCTACTGAATGAGAATCTGCATTGTAACAAGATCCTCCAACTGGTTCCTAAACACATTGAAGTCTGAGAAGCACACAGTCCACCTGGCAATTCTTCAGTTAGGTTCAACAGACAATGACTTTTACATATTAATCATCTTCTTCAAAATCTCCTCAATGTTTTATAATTTTTTTTGAGAAAGGGTCTAGCTATGTAGTTCAGACTAATTTTAGACCCTCTGTGCAGTCCAGGCAACTCCCAGCAATACTCTGGCCTGCAGTGCTGGGATTACAGGCATGTGTCCCCGTGGACTACTCTCCAATGTATATAGATTTTAGTAAATGCTGGGCATGGTGGCACACACCTGTGATCCCAACACTCGGGAGGCAGGGACAGAAGGATTACCTTGAGTTCAAGACCAGCCTGAACTATATAGTGAGACCCTGACCCAAAAAGCCTAAGGCCAGCCACATAGCTCAGCAGACTAAAGTGCCTGCTTAGTGGCTGGGGTTCCCCTGACCCTGGGGCGCTCTGAGCCATTGATTGAGCCTGGGTGTGGTGGCACACACCTATAATCCCAGCACTTGGGAGGCTGAAAACAGAAAAATCACTACGAGTCCTATCTATGTAGTGAGACCCTGTACACCCTGCAGACCCTGTCCTAAATTCATAAGGAAAAAAAAAAAAAGAACTACCACCACCATAAACTAGTCATAAAGGACTATAGAATGTACTGAAAAATGTGACTACATATGATTAATGCCTTAACCATATCTCTTTATTTAATAAGAATAACATTATCACTAATTTTTTCTGGTTATTTTCCATTTTATTATTTATATCAGTTTTCCTCCCACCACTCTGACCTCTCTATACTAAGAACAAAGTCTCCTGGAGGACATGTGAATAACAAAGAGATTATGGTTTTGGTAGTTTTGACTATCTGTTTTGGAATTCTATATGATATAAAATGAATATTCCAGTATAACTCTCTGACCTACCTCTTATAAGCTATTACCTATGATAATGATGATATAATGGTAATCACTTCCTTGATTAAGTTAGAACACATGGCAAAGGCGATGGAAGAGTCATTTCTGAGTACACAATGTTATCAAAGGCTGTGCTTTTAAGACCCCACAGACTGTCCTGCTAGCTTTAAAAAGTCAACCTCCCATGCTGTGGGAGGGACTGCAAGGGTACCACATGGCAAGGAACTGGGGAACCTCAAGTTGGAGAGTGAACACAGCCCCTACCTTACAGCAGCAAGAAAGCAAGGACTTCAGTTCTTCAATGGCTAGGAAACTAATTCTGCCAGTGACCACAGGCACATGGACCAGGACCCCAAGCTCTAGGAAGAACCCACCATGCTGCAATAGCAGCGCAGGCCCAGACCCCTGACCACAGAAATTAAGAAATAATAAACATCTGTTGTCTGAAGTCCCTAAAGTCAAAAAGCACTTTGTGAAAACAGCACAGAAAGCTATACATCACGATGAGCTGCCAAAGGTGTTTCACACTTAGCTAGCAAATGACTTGGGCTGGACTGCAGCCTCATGCTTCATCCAACTACAGTCATTCCTCAAAATGTGCAGGGCACTGGTTTGAGGCTCCACCACAAAAACCAAAACCCAACTGAATGAGTCCTTTGCATAAAAAAGCATGGTATTTTAAAATAACCCATGCACATCCTCCCGTGTACTTTATTTATTTGGTATAGCGTCTCGCTACACAGTTCAGACTCACAGTGATCCTGTCAGCCTCCCCAGCGCTGGGTCTACAGGCATGCACCACCACATCCAGCTGCAGTATACTTTAAATCATCTCTAATTATAATACTTAATACAATGTAAATTCTATGTAAGCAGCTTTTATACTGTCTTTTCTGGGGAATAATGACAAAAAAGTATACATATGTTCACTGTGGATACAATTTGCTTTCCCAAATATTTTTGATCCTTAGTTGTGAAACCTATAGACAGAAAATGTCAGCTGCACTTCCTTCTAACCCATTTTCTACTGTCTGTAAGTTTCCACTGTGAATAAGCTCACCATTTGTTTTTGGAGAAACCTTTGCCCCGAAGCCACTTACCACTGCTTCTCCCTTCTTCATACCAAAGCATGTAACTACTCCATCATGAGCTCCAATAACCACCTGTGACACAGAGATGAGAATCTAAGATTGCTAACAGAATTCAATATAGCTTCGTAGTCCACACTGCACTAATATGTAAAAATCACTATCAAGTTAAAGTGTAGCACAAAGAGGAAGAGTCATAATCATCTAAAAACACTATGTAAATATCTTTCCTTATGTTCAATTATGTCTGTGTGAGCTAGATCATCTTCCTATATTTCAACCAAAATAATATTTCATAATAGGTTAAATGCAGAAAAACACAAGAACTCATCTCCCTTCACTATGCCAGTTACAAAATAATTTGCCAAAACATATCACTATTCTAAATTCCTTTTGTTCCTGTTAAAAATGTGTTAATTAGAGCCAGGTATAGTGGCACATGCCTGCCTCCCAGCACTCAGGAGGCTGAGGCAGGAGGATCACCGTGAATCTGAGGCCACCCTCATCTATATAAGTGAGGTCAAGGTCGCCTGCACACAGGAAGGCCCTACTCAAAAAGGTGTTATTTATGTAAACATGTAATGGGTTTAATTTTTACTGTTGTTTTTCTTTTTTGACAGAACCAGGGATTGAACTCAGGCCCTCCATCTCCCAGGCCCCTGAGTTTAATTTTTTAATAAAATATTTTAAACATTTCTTAGTTTTAATTTTAATATAGTAGGCATTGATACCACATACACAAATAAAGTTCCTTGGGATCTTGAGTAACTTAAATAAATGTGTAAAAGGGTTCTAATACCAAAAAGTTTGAGAAGCAGTGATCTACTAAGCTAAGTAAATTATTATCAGAAACCTATTAATTTATCTTGATAAAATGTTAACATAGTAACATATCTTTTGCAGCTAGTAAAACAGCCTACTAACCTACTAAGAAATTATGATTTTATAGAAATCACAGGATCAATAATTATATTAAAAATCAATAAATACAAAGATCAGCATCAAAATGATGACTTACAACGTAAGGAAGGTTAAGAAAACTTTTTCTATGATATTATATTTTATCTTTTTTATGTACATATGTTGCTATACACATTACCAAAAAATGTATGATATTTACCAAGTTTGCATGTATGATTTACTAATTGTGCATAATTTTAATGTTCCAGAAAATTACTATATGTAAATGTCCCTTGGTATTCCAACTTCTATGCAAATAAAAAAGAAATTCACTTCTATTTTAACCTTAGCATTTTTAAAAGGCAAACTTGACAATAAAGAGGGGAGCCTATCAGAGAGGGAGAAATCACTATCAATACCATACCTTTTGTGTAGCTCTAGACTTTGAGGCAGGAAGGAGCTTCATAGTCTTCTGGGAGGTCACTCCCACCTATGGAAAACACCAGATTCCTAGCAAATGTTTTCTAGGACAAAATTCTCCATAATTTAAAGTTATTATATTACAGGTTCAAAAGATCAAACCAGAAGATCAGATCATAGTGAGGCTTTTGTTTACTAATAAAATGAGTGATATATTATCAGCAATGAAGTTATTTTCTAATGAAATATGTCACAAGCCAGGTGCAGCAGAGCATGCTTGTAACCCTGGGTACTCAGGAGGGTGAGGCAGGAAGATTTCAAGTTCAAGCTTGGACAACTTAGCAAGACCCTGTCTCAAAAAATAAAAAAGGTTTACTGGTACAGTGCCCCTGGGTTAGATCCTCTAGGACTGTTGAGAGACACAAAGACAGCCCATCACGCAGTAAGATAGCCCTCCCTTCAGGGAGGAAGGGCACAAAAGTCAGAATTTAAGAAATAACCAAAAATAGATGTTTCCTACAAGTCTGTCAAACTAAAAAGAAGTATGTGACATTACTGGTGACTGGCTTCATGAAAATATTTTCAGAAGCTTTTTCAAATTTCATTGAGTTGTTGAAGATTTCTTGTAAAATTATTAAAACTCGAAATAGATTACTTATTTAAAATGTATTAAATGGCAAAGTATTTATTTTTAAGAAATAATTTAATAAAAACTTATTAAAATGGCCAAGTATTTACTTTCAGCTAAACTGCCAAACACGCTGGTAGAAGTAACACCCGATCGCACTGATGAGGAAGAGCTCAGAGCAAGGCAAAGGCACAGCTTGCTCAACAGGGACTGGGCTGGAAGGTCCAGCTGCAGAGGAGGGGTCCTGGGAGAGCTCACGGCATACACGCCTGCCTGCCAAATGAAGGTTCTGAGTTCAAGCCCCACTCCAAAAAGATAAATAAATACATAAATATGTAAATAAATACACACATAAAAATGTACAAAACTGGGAGTGGTGGCACACACCTGCAATCCCAGCACGTGGGAGGTTGAGACAGAAAAATAGCTGCAAGTTTGAGACCAGCCTGGGGGCTACAAAAGTGAGTACAGGGCCAGCCTGAACTACACAGTGAGACCCTGCCTCAAAAAAATAAAAATAAAAAGGAGGGGACAAGTGGGAGACAACAGAGCATGGAAGAACTTCCACACAGCAAGATACACACAGCAAGATGCAAGATTTTATTTTGCATCTCAGGAAGGAGTATTAAAGTTTGAAGTAATGTGCTCAGCTTGCATTTCAAAAACATCAGTCTTAGCATGCAATATGAAAGATGGCTCAGGGGAAGATTAAGCTGAAGCCTGGAAACCCAGTTGAAATATTCCAGTTATCCAAGTAGGAGACTACGAGTAGCAGAGCTGAGGGTAATGATGGAGAACAATGGTTCAGATGCAGTGACATATTTAGGTAATAATGTGAGAGAAAATTTAGAATTTAAGTAAAAGCCTGTCAGAATGCCAATCAAGACCAAGCAGATCTGATAACAGAACATTTTTTGTATTAGCCTCACTAACAGGTGGTCTTACAAAGTAACTTCAAATGTTCCTTTGTATAACCTTTTTCTTTACTGCCTTCATGTAACTAGTGTAATGTAACTTAGAACATAAGAGAACATTTCTTCATCCGTGTAACCTGTGATGATGAGCCCACCAATGGCAGGCACTGAATTTGCCTTCTTACTTTCCATTTAAAAGCCCTCAAGTGGGGCTGGGGATATAGCTTAGTGGCAGAAGTGCTGCCCTGGCAAGTGCAAGATCCTGAGTTTGACTCCAGGCACTCACGCACACACACACACACACACACACACACACACACAAAATAAAATCCCTGAAGCCCAAAAAACCAGGCTCTGACTCTTTTGGAGAGGTCCTAGTCAGAAGCCCACCAGTGAATAAACTGCGTCCTTTACTGCTGTTTCTTCCTGTTTGGTCTGTTTTCTGCAACAATAAAAGCAAGACCCAACCAGTTAGATGTGGATAGTATTATAGGGGGAAGTGTCTATCATAACTCCCAGAGAAGCTGAGAGGCAAACATTTGTACTGGTAGCTAAAATAGGATGGCTGAAAATGGAGGAAACGGGGAATTGGGAGAAGAATTCTCATTCTCAGGCTGAAAGGCAGTGTAGTGTAACAGAACGGTTGCAGCGCTAGAGTCCAAGACCTTGATTCAAAGAGCAACTCCATCATTTTTAGCTGTTGAGCAAATTATCTTGAGTCCCTGAGTCCCCCATTTCTAATATTACTTATTTTTTAAATGTTTGTGGGCCGGGAGATGGCTCAGTGGAATAAGCGCTTCCTTAGCAAGCGCAGGGGCCTGAGTTCAATCCCCAGTTCCGCCAAAAATAAATAAATAAATGTTTGTGAAGATTGTGTACTATACGAGGCATGATTTTTTAAAAAACCCACGGTGTTTAATTTTTTTAAGTTATGACAAAAAATGACACTTTCCATCAATCTCCCTCAAAATACTCCCACTCACTTCAAGCACACTTATTCCATCTTTCCTGCCACTTTTTGAAGCAGTTCTTCAAGTCCTCTTTCCTGACTTTTACAAGCGGTGACTAAAAATACGGCGAATGCTGCTGCTGACAACCATCCAACAGAAAGGCAGACTCGTGGAAATACTGCGGCGTGGCCTCGTCCACCTAATTCTGCAGACCTAGCCCCGCGGGACTTCTGGCTCCTCCCCAAGCCAACCCGACCATGGAAGGTAAGAGCTGCACAGATTCAAGACGCGGAGGCTGTCACGACAGTGCAACTAAACAGGCAGCTAAGCGGACGCGGAGAACGGCCCCAGGGAAGGGCCGGAACGAGGGGCTCGGAGCCTTCGCGGCGAGGGGAAGCACTCAGAGGGGGTTACGGCAAGGAGCCTCCCGTTCACAGTACTTTTCCATCAGCCCTTGCACTCGACAGTCTTGAGCCGCGGGGGTAACAGCTCTTGCTGTTTTCCTGGCATCGGTCAGGTCCTCGGAGCGGGAGAGGAGCAGGCAGAGATGAGATTTGGGGTCAAGGAGGAGAAGGCAGAGGAGGAGGAGAGGCCGGGGCACACCCCAGGGGACCTCTGAGCGTCCCAGGACCCGCGCCGGCCTGCGGGGCGTGGCCGCTCCTTTCCGCCCCGCCCCCCCGCCGCGCCCCGGAGCCGCCCCTCGCCCCGCAGACCCGTCTGGCGCCCGCCCGCGCCCTCTCCCCGGTTTACCTGCAAATAATCCACTCGGTGTAAGGCCATATTCATGACCTCTGCACGAGGAAGGCGGGCAATGCAGGCCAGACCTGGGCTACAGAGGATACCGAGCCCAAGCGTTCAGGCCTAGACTCGGGACCCAGCCGCCTTCCCTCAGAGAGACCAGCGCTACCACCAAGCTACACCCGCCGGGAGTCGAGGCAGCGGCGCCCGGCGTTACGTCATCACGCTCAGAGCGGGGTCACGGCCCGGAAAGCTAAGCCACGCCCCTCATCGACTCTCTCCAATCAGGGGCGGCCCCGGAGACCCAGAAAAGCGGTTTCCAGAGAGACCGGAGACGCGGTCTTGGCGCCGACGTCGCAGAAAGCTTTGGGCGAGGTGATTGCTAAGTAGAAGCCGGGGTGGACTCTGGCTTCTTTTTCTCGGATAAGGAAAGGGTCCTGTAAAGAATAGGCTCTTCCATTTATCCCTTTAAAAAAAACGGGGCCCGGGGTCGGCCAGATAGCTCAGCGGATTAAAGCACCTTCTTAGGCAGACGCGGGGACCAGAGTTCCCTCCCGCGAGTCCCTTGGCGGGCCCCGCCCCCGGGACGTGCTGAGAAGGCGTGTGAGACTGGGCGGCTGTGCCTGTAATCCCAGCACTTGGGAGGCTGAAAACAGGAGTATCACTACGAGTCCGATCCGTGTGGTGAAACCCTGTAGACCCTGTACTGAATACATAAAAAAAAAAAAAAAAAAAAAAGGCTGGCCTGCATAGACAATTTAATGGGGTCTTATCTTAAAAATAAATTAATTAAATAAAAGAACTGGTTGCAGAGTAGTGGTGGAACACTCCTACATTCTACATTCTATCCCCAGAACTAAAAACAAAACACGAACAAAGTAAAGTAAAAAAAGAGAACCCAAAGCCCTTTTTTCTAAAAGACTCTCAAAGACTATTAACAAAAATAAGTGTGAAATGCTAATTACTCTGATTTGATCGGTGAACAGTAAATTAGATATTGAAATATCACATACCCCATAAATATGTACAATTATGGTGTCAATTAAAAAATAAAAGGAAAAAATCTTAACCTAGTGTAAGTTTCTACCTCAGGAAACTAAAAAAATAAATAAATAAAAAATAAATACCAAGTAAGATCTTAAGTAAAGAGAAGATAAAAGAAACAAAACGAAACAAAAAAATAGTACTATGGCCAACATGTATGATGACTTCAGCCCCTTGTAGCACTTCTAGAATCCCCAGGGACCGGGAATTCCTAATATAGCATAACCTTGTTTGACCAAACCACTTATGAAGACCAGGAAAGTTTGTTACACAAGTAGGAAGACTTCCATTATTTTTAGACAGTGTTGATAACAATGTCCTTTGCACTTGCAAAAACAGGATTCATTTTGTACGTTGGAAATAGAGTATATTAAACACGATTGGGTCAGATACTTATTGTATAGAACTGAATTTCCTTTTAATAATCACAAAATATTTATGTCATCTTGGAACTTGTTGAAGACACTGGATACCGTTTTCATAGTTCCTAAATTTGAAGTCTATGAAGCCAGCAGGACTTAAAAACTATAAGACTTTTTGAATGGTATGTCTAAATTAATATGCTAGCCTCTTTCAAAATTGTATCTATCTATCTATCTATCTATCTATCTATCTATATATATATGGATTTACTATGAAGTTTAAGCTGAACTTGAGCTCACATTGTAGCCCAGGCTGACTTCCAACACATAGCAATCCTCCTGCCTCAGCCTCCCAAGTGTGGGGATCACAGGTATGTGCCACCACACAAAGCTTATCTGCCCATATAAATAAGAAAAGAACTAGGAATGCCAAAATAGAAAAGTAATGCCATAAAAACCTTATGGGGGTTAGACAGTCTTGTAATTAATTGTAGGCATCTAAATGTCATTTTCTGGACAAGCTGTTCCAAATCCTGTTAAAATATTCTGAGTTGTCTAAGCTCCTCCTTTGAACTTTGTTTTTAAATACTCTTGTTACGACAGAGGAAGGCAAGGATTTGCTGACCCAGAGGAACTGTTAATTCTGACAAAATCCGAAAGTAATCCTCACCTCACCCCTCTGCTACATTAACACTGCATATCTTATGGTGGAGTCCCTGGAAACAAACTCATCAAAATCTGATCACAGTGACTCAATGAGTGAATTTTTCAGGGGAAAAGAAAAGAGGAAAAGGAGACAAGGCTTAGGAAAAGCTAAGCAAAGATTTTCTGTCAGCTTGAATCTAACTTCAGTTTCATCCCTTCAGGAGCTCTTCTAATGGTCCCTAAGGGTTTGACCCCACCTTGTTTCAAGTGGCCAAGCTTTTGTACCCCAGTCAGTCAAGAGTGCTGGGGAGCAGGAGGCCTTCCCTCAGGGCAAAGCTGAGGGATATCCTCTGGAGAAGTGAACAGGGGAACTGCTGAGGACATGATGGGTGTGGGTCCAGTACAGGGGTCAAAGCAGGGCACAGATGTCGTGAGTAACACCCACTATACCTTTCCACCATCTCTTTACTAGCACCTCTTAACTGTGAAATGGAAAATGAAAATTAATGGTCTGGGGGAAGGAGAGGGAGAGGGAGAGGGAGAGGGAGAGGGGGGAAGAGAGAGAGAGAGAGAGAGAGAGAGAGAGAGAGAGAGAGAGACCCTAGCTCTCTTATTTTCAGAGTCCAAGGATCACAGGCTGAATGTGTCCTGCTGAATCAGCTTTTTTCTAGCCTCAACTAGGAAAACCGCTAAATACTCTATTTCTTAGTAGTGGGCCGAGAAGTTGGCTCAGTAGAATAAGTGCCTACCTGGCAAGCCCAGGGTCCTGAGTTAAATCCCTGGTACCACACACAAAAAAAGTTATAGTTCTGTTTCTTAGTAGTAAGTAAAAACTTCTCTGTTGAGAATCCCAGACAAGTAGGATTTTAAACCAATCTGTTATAGAAACTTCACTTCTTTACTATTTTAATGTAGAATATAGAAAAACATAACTGGAAAAACTTGTGATTTATTCAGTTCTAACATATAACATAAAATATAAAATGTGAAAAGTGTTGGAGATAAATGCTATTAACATAGAACAAATGTTTTGAAATATTTCACAATGACAGAAAAATTCATAAAGTCCTCTTGTTGATTTAATTTCCTAAAAATAAACATTAAGAAGCAATTTTTAAACTGGTCATGTAGAAACACAACCATAATTCCAGCTACTGGAGAGGCTGAGGCTAGAAGATACCAAGTTTGAGCCCAACCTGGGTAATTTAGTAAGACCTTGCTTCAAACGGGCGGGAAGTGCTGGCCAGATGGCTCAGTGGATTAAAGCGCCTGCTTAGGTGGACATAGGAGCAGGAGGTTCGATACCCCACCACCACCTGCTGTGGTGGCCCTGCCCCCGGGGTATGCTGAGAAGATGATTGCGATTGGGTGTGCTGGCATGCTCCTGTAGTCCCAGTGCTTGGGAGGCTGAAAAACAGAAGTATCGCTAGGAGTCCAATCTATGTAGTGAAACCCTGTAGACCCTGTACTAAATACATTTAAAAAGGGGGCAGGGGGCTGGGAATATAGTTTAGTGGTATAATGATCTGAGTTTAATTCTCTGTGTGTGTGTGAGAGAGAGAGAGAGAGAGAGAGAGAGAGAGAGAGAGAGAGAGAGAAAAGAGGAAGGAAAGAGAATGAGAAAGGAGAAAGAGAACAGAAAGGAAAGAAAAGGAACATAAAGCCGATGCAGCTCTGTGAGCTCTGGTCACAATTTACAGGAGCAGACTGAAGAGACACCTCATGATAAACACAACTCAATGGGAGAAAGTCACAGGCAGTGCAGACGTCAGCCAGTCGCCCTTCAGTGGCGTGATTCGTCCGCCACACACACGTCACAGTCTAGTTTGTGTAAAAGACCTGAAATCTTTCCTAAGAAAGCCGGTGTTGCCCCCGGAAGGGTGATGACAACAAGAGCTGTGTCCACAAGACAAGGAGCGCTCTGGAGGAGACCTGGGCCTCTCTTTCCAGACAGTCATGATTCATTGCAATCTCAGAATGGAGCAAAGGGCCAAGACAGGAAGGCAGTGGCAGAAATTAGAAGGTTCTAACCAAACAATTGTGTGGCACAGCCCCCAACTTTAAAAGAACTTGGCACCCCATTATTTAAACTCATTGTACTGAAAAATGAGTAAAAATCTGTAAGAAAGCAACGAGAATATATTTTAGAAAAAGCTTTTAATGTGTTGTTTTGAACAATGTTAGAAACATAAATATGCAATGTAATTATATTTTCTATTAGTCCATTTCAGTGTTAAATTCTTCACTCAGGGCTCGATGGTTCTAGGACTATCGGTGATGCCTAAAGCTCTAAGAAATCCTTACCAAGTCATAGTCGGTTGTAAAATTTCTATTTAAAAAAATCTCTTCAACATTTGGACAAGGGAAGGGATGCTACATATTGATGATCTTTTATTTGTATTTGTTTTATTGGCAGTCAATTTAGTTGGTTTAAACATTTATTGAGCACCTACTATTACCAGGCACTGTACTAGATGCTGGGAGACACAAAGATGAATATGACATGGTCCCTGTCCCCAAGGACTTGACCGTCTCTTGGAGCCAAACAAATAGTGCAAAGATATAGAGTATACTCTAAAAGAGACAAAAAAAATCGATAAAGTAGTAATATTGGGCCTTACATACAAAGATAACGTCATTGTTTATAATGTCAAGGCAGACAATTAAAATGCATTTTCATGTGATAGAACAGTAAAATTATTGAGACCTAACTAGGAAAGATTCACATGATAAAGGTAGTTAATACTAAAAATGTACACCATAGTTTTTCAAGTATTTCATACTTAGAAATATTATTGCCCACATTTGTGCTATATTCGCAGTCGAGTTCCAGGGGTCTGTGTCACTCGCATCTCAGCAGGCTGGGATTCAGCTTCTCGCTCAGTTTATGAATTAGAATGGCCAGTTCCTCTGTTGCTTGGCTCTTGTCTTCCAAAAGCTCATAACGAAGGCTGGAGATATCTTGCTTTATTTCTTTTAATTCACCTATAGTATTTGCATTTAAAAAAATATGTATATAGTAATTTGCTCTTGGGTTTAGAAAAGAACAAAGTGAAATTCATATAGCATGACTACATTTACTCCATAAAATCTCCAAGATAGATTTTCACTTTTAAATGCTTAAGAAAATATTTCTAAAAATAAATAGGCACACACACATGTGTATGTGCATATGTATATTTGTGTTACTGTTTTTTTTTAAAGGTTACAAAAATAATCCACCAATTTTAAGAGTAAACTCACTTCCTCACATTTGCTGGGAATCAAACCCAGAGTTCTGGCACACGAGGCAAGAACCCTACCACTGGCTACACCTCAGCTCCCCCGGCTGAGAGATTCTGCTAACAGTTACTTAACGCTCTCTCTGTCTATGGGGGGCCCGTGTTCCCCTCAGACACAGCCTTGACGCCTGCAGCAGACACATCCACTTGCTGCCATCAAAGGGAATTCTAGCAAAATTGAACATTATCTATCAGTTGAGGAGGCAAATACCCAGAAGAAGTAAATTTTAACCAAATTTTAAGGAAGGGATAGGAAAGTAAGTATGGATGTCCAGGGTAGACAATGGCAGTGAATTTGGAATCAGCAAACGCTCAGCTTAGTTTGTCTGGCACAGAGATCTATATACAACAAGGTAACAGGTGACAGTTAAACGGAGCTGGGGTCTGATGCCACCAGTGATGCTTCGATTCACTTTCACTAAGCGCACAAGAATTTTGATATTCAAGCACAATTGCCCCCATTATACAGCTTTGCAATATTTTGAACATACGGAGGTTGCAATTAAAAACTGAATTGTTTTACAAATAGTTATAATGTAGATAAAGCCATACATTTGGGAGAAAGGTTTTACTTGAATCTAAGAAGTAAATCTGAAAATCATTGGTACTTTGCCTTAGCTTTTTTTTTTTCTTCAATTAAATTGAATCCATGGCCTTCACTGAGCCACATCCTCAGCCCCCTACCCATTCTTATCTTTTATTTTGAAACAGGGTCTGAATAAGTGGCAAAGAAGCCCGGGCTGGGTTGGAACTTGATGTGAATCAACGTATGCCAGCTTCACTTAGCTTTTAATAAGCTGAATGGCATGTAAACATATCTGTGAGGATATTTCTTGGTATCCTTTTAAAATTATATATTTCTTTACACCTGCCTGGCAAGTGCAAGGACCTGGGTTTGATCCCTAGTACCGCATGTCAGGCCAGCCCCATGCCGTGCCAGCCACCAAAACCGGTCATGGTGGTGCACGCCTATAATCCCAGTGCTGCAGAGGCTGAGACAGGAAGCTCACTACATGTCTGAGCTGCACAGTGAGACCCTGTACCAAATAAAAGATTTTTTAAAAATTACGTACTTTTATTTTTAACTGACACCTAGAATTATATGCAATAACAGGATAGAGTGTGACATTTCACCCTGGTACCTTTAAATTGCGTTAAAAAAATATAAAAATAAATATAATAAAAATTATATATATATAATTTAAGAGCCGGAAAAATAACTCAGCAGGCTAAGCGCCTCCTTAGGCAAGTTCAGGAACCAGGGTTTGATCCTGGGTTCCACATGCCGCTTGGGCACACTGAACCGCCACCAAGTCCAGGCTTGGTGGTACATGCCTGTAATCCCACCACTGGGGAAGCTGAAAGCAGGAGAATCACTACTAGTCTGAATAGCGTAGTGAGACCCTGGGCCAAATACATTACAAACAAACAACCAAATAAATAAAATACAATTTACATTTTCTTTTATTATATAAAAGTTAGTAAGTTGTGAGAATCTTTTGTTGTTGTTCTTTTATTACCACAGTCTTTCTGTGTAGTTTAGGTTGGCCTTGAACTCATTATGTAGGCCAGACTGGCCTCAAACTCGTGGTTATCCTCCTGCCCCAGCCTCCCAATTGCTGGTATTACACACATGCGCCACTATGCCTGGCAAGAATCTTGAGAATTTTTATGCCCCTATCTTGTACGCTGAGTAACTACTTTGAAGGTAACAATATGCAACTATTGTTATTCTCCTATCATTTTGTTATGAAACTATTTTTTTCATAAAATAATGAAATGGAATAGAGTCACCAAAAAATAGAAAAAAGGAAAGAAAGAAAATCTGCCTCTTCCTCACGAATACACATAGAACATTTGTGGATTCTTTTTGTGGCAAAACAAAAACAAACAAACAAAAAACACCTTTCTTTGGCTTTGGCATTTAGCAAAATAGAATAAAATGATCTCATTTGAAATTACAAACCTGGTAGCCCTGACCTCTCTTTTCTGGTACTGGGGCTGAACCCCGGGCCCTCCAAATGCTAAGCAAGAGCTCTACCACTGAGTCTACCCCCAGGCTCATTTTCTTGCACTGTTCAGTGTCCTAGTAGACAACTTTCATTCCCTCCTGCCCTCCGCTTCCTTGCTCCTGAGTCATGTGGAGACAACGCCCTAGTGTTGCCATCTGTCAATACAGAAAACACAAACTCAAAACCTTTTTTCATTCAACCATTTTAGATTTTAGTTTTCTCATTTATTAAATGAGCAACTATCTTATCTACTATACTCTATAGGTTATATGGTCAACTTCCTTATTAAGGACTTTGTTCAAAACTCAATTCTGATTAATTTTCCTTTTGCGAGAGGGGCAGAAAAGTGCTGCTCCTTTTGGGTGTGGCAGTTGGTGTCTTCCTCCCATCTACGTCAGTTTAATTCAATGTTCCAGGGGAGGTTATTGGACAACTGGTGAGGATTCTACCTGCTAAGCTACATCTCTATCCAATTCCATCTTCCTGAGACTATTTCTAGGCCACAGCAATTGGATTTTTGCTTAATCATATATTATAAATTTCTTTTCTACATGCATATACTATTAGATGGACTTGGGTTTACAAGAGATTCCTTGTATTAATCAGGTAATGATTTTAAAACTCATCAACAATTTTACTAAGGTTGGGTCTTTTTTTTTTTTTTGTAGAACTGGGGCTAGAACTCAGGCCTTCCTACTTGCCAGGCAAGCACTTATTCTACTGAGCCATCTCCCCAGCCCGGGTCTTTCTTATTAATGCAGCTCATCTAGCAGCATCTCATTGGTATTAAATGGTACAATCTCCATTTTTAGGGCAATATTTCTTCCAGGTTTCTTTCTTTTCAACTTAAGGCTTGTGCTTTGATTCTATTCTTCAGTTTCTAATAAAAATATTTGTAGTTCAGACAGATCTCCTGCCTAGAAGACACGTGCACTGAAAAATAGACACACTTAATAGAATCCAAGTAGAAAAGTGAAATTCAAAAGAAACACCAGACCCCCCCACAAAAAAAAAAAAAAGACTTGAGATTCAGTTCTGCACTAGAAAAGAGTTTTTTTCTGAAGCCATGTGGGATTTTGTTTGAGTTGAATGTTTTTTTGCCCACAATGCTGAAAAAAAAAATGTTAAAACCAATGTGAGTGCCAGCCACATAGCTCAGTGGATTAAAGCGCCTGCAAGAAGCATGTTGGCCCCGCCCTTAGGGCATGCTGATAGGGCCAGCACTTGAGAGTGGGCGTGGTGGGGCGTGCCTGGAATCCCAGCTCTTGGGAGGCTGCAAATAGGAGAATCACTACAAGTCCCATCTAGTAGTAAGACCCTGAACACCCTGTAGACCCTTACCTAGAAAAATAAAAAAATTTAAAAAAAAATAATGTGAACTCATGAAAATGAGAATGGATATTATTGACTACCTTACCTAAGAAGCACTTAAAAACGCCTTGCACGATGCTAGTCTTCACATTTTAAGGATTAGTTAGGGTGTTCTGAATAGAGAAAACCTACATCTGATTAACATTTTACATAACAGGTCACTGAAAAATGGAGTTCTAGAAAAGTTATTCCAGAATCTCATGTCAACCTTGGAGGAACCTGCACGGTAACATAAGATTGGATTTTTCAACTGTTTTCCTGTGAAGTTTCTCATGCACACTGAGTTGGCTGTGAAAGGATGCTTCTCAGTTGGAGATGCTTACCTTCGTTAACTTCATCATTCTCTTTGTCTACTTGTGCTTTCAAAACATACCGTTTTATAAGTCTTTTCATTATTTGCTGTTGGGCAAAAAGAAATGGATACATCACCAAATGATATGGACATGTGCCCGAGGTTCTGTTCTCTGAAGAGAACATGCCTGTGAGCAAACAACTGGGAGGAAAATTTTATACAACTATTCACAGAAGAATTAGCAAGGTTTCTGAATTCCATCTCTTTTTCACCTTCTACTGAAATTTACCACATAATCCACACTTTCTGCTCTAGCAGTGAAACAAACCTTTCTTTAAAAACAGGTAGATTGAAAAATTCAAATTCATGTTTTCTCTCAGCTAATGGTTTCTTATTAAGGTACACTGATGCTACATTATCACTTACAAGTACTAATTTCCCACCATTAAATATACCTATAAATATTATATATATATATATATATATATATATAATACACATATGATTGTAGGTTCAATAAAATAATTTGGAAAATACAGCAAATAATAAAAGAAATAAAGAAAAGAATAGCCCTACAATCTAAAGATTATCACTGTTGTTATTTTGTCATATGCCAAATTAATTTTTCTTTGCATTGTATGTGTACAACTTATTAGTATTACATGTCATATTTTCTGAATATCATCTATCTGTTGCATACTTTATTCAATAGCAAATATATTGTGACTATTTTTGCAATCTAAGTGCTCTGAAGTGATATTTATTCATATAGATAGAACTAGAGTTTTACCTTCTAACATAAATACAAAAATTAATTTCATTTTATTTTATATGTGAAACACAAGGTTTTGAATCTTTCCAAAGAAAGTGTAAAATAAAATTGGATTTTTTAAAAACAAGATGAAAAATTCTTATTATAATAGAAACTATTGATATATTCACTTTATTAGACTTTAAAACTTCTATTGATAAAGATACATAAAGAAAGCAGAAAGGCAAGTCACCAACTAGAAGAAAATATTGGCAATATTTTGATGAATAATTTGGACACAAATATAAAGAGCTTTAAATAAGCAAAACTTAACCACACTCTTAATAATGGTCAAAATAGGGGTTTGACAGAAATGAACAAATGGTCAACAAAGTTATGAAACAATCTCAAGCTCTTTTTTGGGGAAAACAAAACTTATGCCTAAAAGGGCATATAATTTTACACTTAAAATAAGGAACAACAAATCTGATAATAGCAGAAGTGGAAAAGCCGTGGCCCAGTGGGTACTTTATACTTGGCAGACATAAGCATAAACAGACCATTTATTTTAAAAACAACTTGGTATTATTTTTGAGCGTTGGTACCTGCTTTCGTGCAGAAGGTCTACTCCCTGGTATAAAATCTAGAGACAACCTACATGTGACTCAAGGGACATAGCAATGTTTATAGCAACTCTGTCCTACATACCAAACACTGGAAACAATCTAAACAAGTATCAACAGGAGAACAGACAAATTACGTATGGTATACAATATAGTGTCAGTGTATCCATTAATGAAATTAATGAACCACAGCCACACATAACTGTGGATGAATCTTAGAAGCCTAAAATCAAGTGAAAATTTCCAGTTACAGATGACTTCACAAAGTAAAAAACTATACTTATAAAGCTCAATAACATATATATATATATGCATATATGTGTCACTATAATTAACCTGTACTTTAAAAGAAAACCAAATCAAGAGGATTAGAAAGCCAGATTGTAGGATAGTAATTACCTCTTGGTTGGAGGCACAGGGGTGGAATAGAAGCAATGGATAGGTAATGTTGTCTCTGTTGAGGTTCATGGGTGTGCACAGAGTAATGCCTAATAGTTTGGTGTGTGTTCCACATATTCTTGTGCACGCGCCAAATATTATATTTAAAAGAAAGAAAAGAGGTGTCTGTACTAAAATGAAGACATAATGAAAATGAAAAACAGACCCCAATTTTAAAGAAGTTGCTATTATGAACCCAAGTGACCCATTAGATGCTAAGGTAAAGTAAAGGGGAGGGATCTGGGATGACGGGAAGTGGCAGTTTCAGAGAATGAGATGCAAAAAGATCCACATGATTGAGAAGGAAAAACCCACTTCCCTGTCATAATAAAATATAAAATCAATAAACTTGAGGTGGAATCCAGACCCTGGAGAGACTCACGTTGTGAAACTGGATAGATCTTAAGTTCATGCATTCATTGAGCATGTATTTACAAGGGGCAAATACTGTGCCAACAAGTGTGCCACAGGCCATGGATCAACACTGAGCATCGTCCCTCGTGCTGGGAAACCTCACACCTGCACAGAACAATTCACTATGCCAGGTCAATGCCTCAGAGATCTAATTAAGCTGACAGACTAGGGAAAGCAGATTCTCCTAGAAAGAGGGTACCATGTCATATGTATCAGTTAGAAGCAGCTTGAAAAGGAGTAAGAAAATTAATCCAGGGCTGGGGAGATAGCTCAGTGGAATAAGTGTTAGCCTGGCAAGCACAAGGTCTCAAATTCGATCCCTCGTACCACCAAAAAAAAAAAAAAAAAAGAAAGAAAGAAAGAAAGGAAAAGAAAAAACTAATCCATAAGAAAGGCTTATTTATCAGTAAAGTAGTAGTGCTGACACTACTGAGAATCATACCCACTTCCTCCTTCCCCACCTTAAGGGAAGGGGGAAGAAAAGGACAGAGCACTTCTCCCTGCTGAAGAGAAGAGAGGAGGAAACCAGAACAAGGGCTCCAGGAGATTAGCTTTGCCCAGCAGAAAGGGATGCTGGCACTCTGTTCCCAGTGGAATGTCTGCTCCAGAAGACTGGTGGCAGGCTCTGATGTTTAAGGGAGAGAGGAAACAATGTGGACATAAGGGAGGTGCAGCCAGAGGGTCATCCTATACCCCACTTATTCAGTAAGCTGGTAGCTGCCCTGGGTGGAAGGAACAGAAACTGGTGGCCCACACCTGCCATCTCAGTACTCTCAGAGACCGAGGAAGGAGGACAGAGTCTAGCCTGGGTAACTTATCAATTTAAGGAAACCCTGTCTTAAAATGGAAGGAGGGAAGAAGAAAGGGAGGGGGAGAAGGAGAGGGGGACGCAGGAAGGAAGGAGGGAGAAAGGGAAGGAGGAGACAGGCAGTATGTGCTGAGGACAGCCCTCTGTGGGGAGGTCCTGGGTTCAATTCCCAGTACTGGGAAAAAAATGAAACAATCTGCTCACCAAGTGAGGCTTGGAGAGGGCCGTCCTCAGGAAAACTAAAACAGACCCCGCCTACAGCAGAGCCCTCTCCACACCCCACCCCTGCCCCTTCCAGCCTCTAGCACCTGTCCCTTCAGGGAGGAAACTGCGGGTTTACAAACAATGCCACACTTTGTAGCTGGCAAAGAAAGTGAGAATAACTCAGGGTTTCAATGACCTTTTTAAAAGTCACTTAAAAAGGTTTAATTTAGAAATCCTACTTCTACCAAAAATAAAACTTCTTAAAAATTACAGTGAACCTAAAAAAAAAGGGGGGGGGGATAGCTCAGTAGAATAAGC
>NW_004524832.1:2705124-2709348 GCF_000260255.1 Octodon degus | reverse complement strand
TAAATTTGAGTGCAGGTTTTGCATTATGAATTCTAGCATCTAAAATGTGTGACAACGGGTGATGACAGTGATTTGGCTAAACACAAGAAACTCAAGAACATAGAGTAAGTAACACTGAGGGAAGGAGCTTGGGAATCAGTGGTATTATGATTAATAATTATTGTTTTCATACTGCCTATTTTGAGACTCCCTTAAAGACTGCCATTACACAGTCTCTGTCCGTGTAAACTGTAAAATTGGTTGCTGCCAATTTTCCAAGACAGCTATTTTGATCCATTTTTGGAACAATTTTAGCTATTAGAAAGAAACCCTTTTGTACTGAGTCAAAGTTGTACCTTCTAACCAGTGATCTAATTTCTGTTCTTTAGGACAAGAAAGTAAATATTCTGTTGCTTCTACTGAACTTTCAAATATCCCTTCTTTTGAATTTTCCTGTGTTCCACAGCATTTTATTTCTCTTTGTTTTTATATTTATTTCTATGTCATATATAGATGTTTTTATATCATCTAGTGGAGACATCCTAGAAGGCACAGACTGTGTATCTATTGCTTTATAACCCGGTCCGATGCCTAGTAGAGGCTTCCTGAATGCACCAGGGAGCTCAACAAGAGGGTCTCACTTCTCCCCCCTTAAGGAAGAACTGCCACACACTTACAGTAAAACCAAACTAGCAGTGACCACCTTCATGGACTGAAGAGAGACCACCACCTGAGTCCAACGCTACGTGGACCAAAGGCTTTCCAGGCTGAAAGTCGTTGTTAAAACAAAACTGCCATGAGAGACACCATAGAGAATAAGATCCAAGCACATCCATGTGCTTCCAATTGGAAATGAACTCACACAGGTAATCAATAAAATGCTAAAAAGTAGAACAACTCTATCATAGCCATCCTTCCAGCGTTAATATTGTATAGACAAACCATGCTTTGATTTAAAAAATATTCTTTATGTAATAGAAGAATAACATCAGAATGTTGTAATAATTAATTATAGTACAATGGCTGCCAATGAACAAAGTGTTTTCTAAATTTTTCCTGTTTCCTCTTGGGGCACATCTGAATCTCAGGATTGAAGAAGCCCTCCTTTGAGTGTAAAGATGTACGGTGACAGCACTGTTGGTGAGGGCCACAATTGTTCTGAAAGTAGATGGAAGTATTTTTGAAAAAAATGTGAAGTCACCAGAACTGAATTTAATAATAGGAATAATTAGCTGAGTTCAGGAACTACAAACTAGTGCATATATTTTTGTCTTATACCTAATTACAAAAGTAATTCTTTAAAGATATCACCACAAAGTTCTGAGTACTGATAATAGCAACAGAATTAGTGTATTCCAAGGGTTACCATTAAAGGAAACATTTCTATTTAGCGGACTATGTTCTGGAGTTGTTTAAAAGTTAGTTCTTACCTGTTATAATAATATTGCATGAAACAAAGATTCATTAACAAGCAAACAATTGTTACCAATTGTTATGGACTGAATATTTTGTTCATCTCAAAGTAATGTATCAGCGGTGACTAAGTAATGAAGGCAGAGCCCTCAGGAATGGGATCAATGACTTTATTAAGGAGACCCTGGAGAACTTCCTTGGTCCTTTCCAGCCTTGTGTGGACACAGTGGGAAAGAACACAGTGTCCATGAACCAGAGCAGACCCCACTAAGCAAGTGCCTTATCTCGGACTTTCAGATTCAGGAGCTGTGAGAAATACATGCTTGGTGTGAGGGCTACCTAGTATGTTTGTTACAGCAGTCTGAATGTATTAAGACTCATAGAGTTGATAATAAAGAGATTTTATCTAAATATAATTATGGCATTTATAAAAAGATTGGTGTGCTTATAGCTAATCAAGGTTTTTCCACACCCAGAATTTCTCTTTTTCTACTTTTACTTTTCAGGAGCTGCAGACAATCATACTAGAGGCCAACAATTGTCTCCCCACCCCTAAGAATTCTTCTCCTTAGAAATAGGAAATGTACAGATTCTAGAGTCTCTATGCTTTTAAGCATGTGCCATCTCATAAAGAGGTGTAACAATTTTCAGCCAACTAGAATTTTGAATTTGACAGCAAAGATAGGAATTTTTATCCTCCTAAATCATTCAAAAGCAACAAGGAGAATAACAGCAACAACCTGTCTTGGGGGTGGGGAGATGGCTCTGTGGAATAAGCACTTCCCTGGCAAGCACATGGGCCTGAGTTCAATCCCTGGTTCTGAAAAAAAAAAAAAAAAAAAAAAAAACCAAAGAAAGAAAAGAAAGGAAACAACCTGACTTTTATGAGACATGGAGGCCTTCATAGCCCATTTAAAAGGGTCAGAAGGGTTTGCGTGGGGAATGACAAGGACAAGAGTACTCAGCTAATGTGTGTGTGGGGAATGGGGATATCTGCTACTAGTTTGGAAGTGAATTGTTTGGAAGTGTTACTGTTCATAGGAAAATAATGAAAGAACTCACATACACAATCCTGTGCTATAAGAAAAATTCCCATTATCCCAGGCCAGTTATGGAGAACCTTTAGAGATGGGTGCCCAAGCTGCAACGCAAAACCCACTTATTTATCTCAAAATGCTAATGCTGCAACTAAACCTGAAAACAGGATTTAGACAGAACAAACAGCTGTTATCCAGCAGCTGGCTGCTGGAGCAACTTGGCTCATGTGCAGACAGAGAGGGCTCTCTGTGCCCACTGCGGCACGCACACCATCGGTTCACTGTCATTGGCCTAGAATGTGATCCCAGCAGATGCCAACCCTGTTCCAGCCTCATCCAAGCCACTGCCTAAGAATTTACTTCATTTCCAAAAAGAGTGAGAATCTAGAGGGAATATATAGAGAATCCAAAAAAATTGGTAAGATAAATATCAAGTAGAGAATGATTACCAAAAATGTTAACAGATGAAAGCACGTGATGTCATTATTTAAATGTGTCATTTCAAAAAACCATATGAGGCAATCAGGTCTTTGAAATAGAAGCACAAAGAATTCAAGGAAAATATGAATCCAAAGAAAGAAATGATACATAAGCTGACAAATTTCAAGAAGAGGGGGGTAAAATCATCACAAAAAATGAAAAGGTAACTGAGAGGCAGAACAAATAAAGACAGAGGTAAAATACAGCATGAGGAAAAGGAAGCCCAAATTCAGAACAGCAACAATTCAAAGGAACAGAGAAAACTATTAGTTGTAGGACATAGCCAAAGAGAGCCGGCAGGCCTCTGAAGATGACCCACAACGATGGAGAAGAAACTTCAAGATACAATTCAAAGTGGTTCCTCAGAACATGAACAAGGCTGGAATAAGGTTGACATATGTTGGACAGACTGGAAGGCTCTAGTGTGTGCCAGGAAAAAGGGATATATACTCATCTACAGAACAACCACCGCAAGATTTCGATTTAAAAGATAAAGAAATAGGGGCCGGGGAGATGGCTCAATAGGATAAGCGCTTCCCTGGCAAGCACAAGGGTCTTAGTTCAATCCCTGGTTCTGCCCAAATAAATAAATAAATGAATAAAAATAATAAAAGATAAAGAAAATTTGGGGTATTCAGCTTAAAACTTCAGGTCAACTGTATGAGGAAAACAAGCAGATTGATTTCAAACACTTCCACTAATATAAGATGGTATCTATGAATACATTTTTAAAGAAAGTATCACTTAAGAATTTTATACCTATTCAATATATAGAAAAAAGAAACTATTATGAATGTAAAACAGCCTGAGAACAATGTCCCAAAGAGCTGATCTTGAAGAAACTGAGAAGACAAATTTAGGCTGACAAAGAGATCAATGGCAAATTATGGCAAAGACTGCTAGTGAGCACAGATTCTGCCTCACTGTACGACAGAAGCACAAACAAATCTGGCTATGCTTCTGACAAGGTGTTGAAGAGGGTCAGAAGGAGCCACCTCAAGATTCATCACTTTGGATTAAGGGCTATTTTGAGTTGAAAGCAATTAGGAAGTAGTAGAGAAGGGAGACTCTCTGCTCTGCCCTCTGCCTAAGACAAGGACAGGTGGTGGGAACTCTTTTCTCTCTCCTGGCTCCCAAACTAGAGGGTGTGCAAACAGTCACTGTCCCTGGGGACATAAAGTCACACAACACCAGGGTGGAGCTGTACAAAACAACTCCGAGAAAGTAACCTCCCTCTCTCATTAGTTTCCCCTGAGTATTTCTCTTCACACGGTATAGTACTAGCAGTGCAGACCCTTTTCCTCTGCCTTGTCAT
>NW_004524832.1:2675145-2704119 GCF_000260255.1 Octodon degus | reverse complement strand
GGGGAGGGGAGAAAGGGGAGGGAAAGGAAGATAGAAGAGAATAAGGGAGGGGAGGGGAGGAGGGAGAGGGAGGGGAAGAGAGAAGAGGGGAAGGGAGTAGAGGAGGGAGAGGAGATGAGAGAAGAAGAGAGAAGAGAGGGGCCATTTGTGACACAGTAATTTATTTTTAAAAACGGAGGTCCCTGACATTGCTAGATAGCATATCAGGAGCTTCAGTATGACTGTCTCCTGAATTCTTGAACATGAGAAAGAAAAAAGTTGCTATTTTATTTTAGCTGGTGACTTGTATTTGATAGATCTGTGTGAATTGTACCAAATTAATCCTAATTAACATGAATAGTATGAGCACTACTTGAAAGAAGACCCAAGCAAATGGAAGGATGTGGGGCTGGGGACGTAGCTCAGTGGCAGAACATGGATCTGGTGTTCATGAGCCCTGCCTTCCAGCTCCAGCACTCACTTTATGGAAAAAACAGAACATTGTAACGATGTCAATTCTCCTTATATTAACATGTTGGTAATAAAAATAGCAACAGAATATTTTGTAAACTAAACAAGCTAACTCTAAAATTCAAATAGAAAAGATAAAGAATAGCCAGGAAATTCTGTAAAATATAGGTACTAAAGTAAGGATGGTTGTGCATATGCATGCTTAGTTTGTTTGATTTTTACAAAATTATAATAATTAAAATAACATAGTTATATAGCCTGAAAAATGGCTCAATTAATTGTTTAGAATTCTCTACTTCCAAGAAAATTGAAGAGGATTATAGCCATTAAGGAACATGACTGCACATCATAAATTCTTTGATCTTCATTGTAGCTTGTACACATCAGAATCTAAAGATCTGAGGATCAAAACGACCAATGGTATCAAACACAAATGACTATCACCTCTTGTGAGTTAGAGAATAGTGTTCAAATGTCACGTTCAACAATAAAATACAGATATTTTAAAGTAATTCTGGCCAGGGAGATAGCTTAGTGTCATAAGCATCTCCCTGGAAAGTATGAGGTCCTGAGTTCAATCCCCAGTACCAAAAATAAATAAACAAATAAATAATTAATTAAATAAAGTAGTTTTGATGAAATAGTAGTACCTAACAATCATTTTGAAAATGAATCACCTGAGAGAAAAACCTGGAGAAAGATATTAGATTTCCATACTGTGAAAGCATTTTTTTATTTTAATAAACTGTATCTCCCACTTCTTTCTATAGATCAAGGTTTATGCAAGTGAGCACTTTTTTTTAAATTATAGCAACAATTTGCTGAAAATGAAACAAATGACTTAGACTGATTTCTAAAGTCCCCTTCAGCTGACATACTGTTCTTATTCCCAGTTCTTCACTACCCTCACAGTTTACCTGAAGAAGATGAACACTATTCACTAGGCGCACACACATGCACACACAGAGCCACAAATGGAGTCACACCCAGACAGAGCTGTGTGATGAGTTCTTACCTGATAGCGTGTTGGCTGATTGAGAATGCTGTTAAAACTGTGTGATTCAAAAACTCTGGAATTAGACTGAGTGAAGAGGTTTAACTAGGAAAAAATACAATTAACCTAGTAAATTAGAATACATGTATTTGTAATCAGAAATATAGTCTGTTTTATTCTCCTTGATAACATTTATAGAGTCAACATACTTTGGGAGAACACTGTCGAAGTTGAGTTTTAGAAATGATTTCATATGTCTCCAAAGGTAAAAATTAATCTGAGCAGTATGTTCACATTTATCAAGGTACTGACAAAATGTACTGTAATAGAACTGTTAACTGAAATCATATTTTAAAAAGTTGGCTTATACTAAAAACATTTTTCCTGGGAGCCTTATACGTTTAGCAAAATACACGCATAGCAACTGGAAGTCATCTGATGTGCTCCAATCTGCTCCTCAGACTTGGGTCACCTCCTAGACTTGAACAGAAGCACACTACAGATTTGGATGATACTACTTGGCATTTTCATGGTATTTGACCAAATATTGGTTAAAATAACACATCTCCCTAAGCATCTCGGCCTTATACTGAGTCAGGATTGCAATGTGGAGAGAACTGGACCAAAGAATTTTTGTCTTTTTTCTTTTTTCTCCTGAGGATTTAGATTTTAAGTGGGCAGGAGCAGAAAGCAAGATGCACATGCAGGTGGGCACTGTCCATTTCTTAGATACTCAAGTAGGGCCTGTCTATAGTTGGGGCACAAGCTGCCACCTACATAGTGTGGCTCTAGCCAGTGCTCTCAATCCAAAAGGACATGTTCACCCCACCCCTGACTCCCCACCATTCCAAGGTGTGGGAGGCTAGGGCTGCAGAAGGCTAGGTACTGACAGGCCAGGACCCTCCTAACTGTGCTAAGGTTATGCCAAGGGGACTTTGGCTAACAAAGTTAATTTCCCTGTTTGCCGCTGGAGGTCAGTATCTGTCTGTTGGCTGCAGTTAGCTGTGCAGGTTACCAGCAAAGGTTATTGAAGCTCTGTCCTCTTCAAAAAAAGAAAAATAAAAAGCTAGATTTTCTTTCATTTTTTACTAAATTCAATAGACGGAGAGTGTCTATGATTATGCATGAAGTGTAAACAGGTCTATGTGCAGATTTCAAAGCTCTTTAATAATAAAGTCAATTTTAGCAGAAGCAAAACCTGGGCCCTTTCAAGAGCCAGCTATCTGACAGGTAGGGTTGCATGGAGAAGAAGAAGGACAGGAACCAAGCTGTTACAGTTTGTGTACAGCTGTCCCCCCCAAAGCCTCATGCAATCATGGGGCAGCTTCTGGAGTTTGTGATTATTGTGGGTGTGGATGCTGCACCTGCCCTGGGGCAGGTAATCTGCATTTCAATATAAGGAGGGAAAAGAAGTTAGCCACTTGAGCTGCTGCTACTACCACTCCTTTTGGCACTCTAGCTCTTTGCTACTGCCATGAAAGGTTAATCTCTGCCATGTGCCAGGCTGTCTTGGAGCCAGCTGAGTATGGACTGAACTCCAGTAACTGTGAGCTACATAAACCTTTCTTTCCTTCATTTTGGGTATCAGGTATTTGTCCCAGCAACGAGAGAAGAATAACTGGGACACAAGCCCAAACTCAGGTGCTAAGCATGGAAAGTAGCCAGTGCAGGAGAGAAAGCCAGGCACCTGCAGCTGGAAGAACTGAATTGCACACCGCACTGCACCAGCGAGGCCAGCTGACTGCATGGGGGGCCATCTGAACAGCCTCTAACATTGTCTATCAATGGGAGTAATAATGATAACTACCTCACAGTGTCGCATGAGGCGCAAATGTACAGCAAGTCACTTTGTAAACTGTGAATAAGGAAGGGCAAGGATATCGGTCAAGGCTGAAACTTTGTACCTCTCATATATACATAGTCCTTACTGTGACCCCACAGTGTCCTGTCTCTCAGGTGAGTGCGGATCCAGCTCCAACACTGAGGCTGCCTCCTCCTATCTCACTGGGCACCTAGAAGGTATTGCTTTCACCATGGCACTTGAGAGACCAGCAGAGCCTCGCAACCTAACAGCTGTAATAGCCCACATCCCGGCCAGACAAAAAAGATGTGAAGGGCCTTAAAGAATAAGATCTCAGGGTTATTACAAGTCTTGAAAACTCATATCTGCTTAGAAAAGAAGATAATAAACTGCTGGGATCCCTTCTTCCCCAGCTTCAACTGAGAAAACCTGCCTACCTCTGCTCAAGAAGGCCTGTATTTTGTGGACATAATATTCACATCTTGTGGGCCCCAAGTATTGTAGTCACATACCATTTTCTAAATTTTAGACAAAAATATTATAGTTTAATGCCTCACACACTTGCTTCTAACTGCTTTCTGCTGTTTTGTTGCAGTTTGCCCGTATCCTTATGTTTTCTATCTTTGAAAATTCTACCTCTGAAAATTAAATTTATGCTAATCAAGTACCATCATGAACTTACCTTCTTGGTTAAAACTTAAGAGGGACTCAACTAGGGCAACTCAATGGCAGCTATTTTGTTTTATTTATAAAAAGGATATTTATCATTATTTGAGGATGTTCTCAGGTCCTTATATATTTTATGATACTAAAGGGAAAAAGCATGCTTTTTATTTGTTTGTTTGCTTGCTTTTTTTTTTTTTTTTTTGAGACAGGGTCTTTCTATGTAGTTCAGGCTGGCCTTGAATTTACTCTGCAGTGCAGGCTGGCCTTGAAATCGCTGTCCTCTTGCCTTAGCCTCTCAGGTGCGGGGGTTATAGGCATGTGCCAGCACACCTGGCCAGAAAGCTGTTATTTATCCCAGTAAAATTTCACTACAAACAGTAGGAGTATGATGGTGGTGAATTATATGAACAGCAATAGAAAAATCTGAGGTTAAAACTAACTTCAGAATAACAGGTGAGCAGCATGGAGCACATAAAAACAGAGTGTCTTTCAACAATATTTTGTTTACTTTTACAACTTAAAGAACCTTTCTGTTTGCTTGCTTTTAATCTGGTAGTTTATATGAAGCTTTGACTAAAAGCAGGACATAGACTAAGTGACTTCTTGAAGCATTAGGCATATATTAAGTATTAGTCTATGCAAGAGGATGCAGTGGAAGGCACTTCCAACATCTTCTAAGTTTACACATGAAAATCCATGAACAAACATCAAAAGACAAGGAGAAAGAGACAAGACATATATTTTTAGGGATCTGATAAGTTTTCAATACCTACCCTGGACTTTGAGTTACCAATTCCCATTTCTAGATCTTTCTGCAGCCTTCTCCTTCTGCATTTGGAAAAGTTGATGATTCGCATGATGAAATAAACAAAGGATTTTGGACTGGGAACCAGACTGAAGGGCGGAGGTAATGTTTTCCCATCATCAAAATAGGATAACCAGAGTTTTGAACGTGCAAACTTCCATTCTACATCACTGTCATCCTATGTCACAAAAATAGAATGTTCAAAATTAAGCATTTTAGTAAATGGTGTGCATTCTTGCAATGAATCTGTATTACTTTTTGAGCTAGGTAACTTATACACATTTATCACATACGATCTCTCTAAGCCTACATAATATACTAAGTATCATTTTCATGGTACTCATTTAAAAACGTCTGTCTCTCTCCCTTATGCCTTCATCTACACCAGTGACGGTGAGCCTCTTAGAGATGGGATGCCAAACTGTCACTCCAAGCCCACTTATTTATTGTAAAGTGCCAACACTGCAATTAAACTTGAAGACTGAGGTGTCAGTTTAGAGAAACAACTCATACATGAACATCTTTTGCTTTAAAAGAAAAGCAGTAACATAAGGGTCATAAATTTGCCATGACTGGTTTATACGCACTGTATTTTAACCACCCCCACTCATAGACAAAGCAAAATGACAAGAAAACTCAGTGTCAAGGAGGGAAGAGACTACTAATTCCATCCTACAGAATACAAGAACATAAAAATGCTGATGTGGATGTGGGGGGAAATTTCTACACGGTTGGTGGGAATGTCAATTAGTACAGCCACTTCAAAAATGGTATAGTTTCCTCAAAACCTAAAAGTAGAACTATTAGATGACCCAGCTATATCGCTCCTTGGTACACACCCAAGGGAATTAAAATCAGCATACTCCAGGCATATCTGCATGCACACTGTTGCAGCCCAGTTCTTAATGACTGAGCTATGCAACCAGCCAATGAATGAGGAGATAAGTACTGTTATATACACATAGGAAGTGTTATTTGGCCATTAAGAAAGGGATGAAATTGTCATTTGGAGGAAAATGGATGGAAGTAGCCATCATTGTGCTAAGAAAACTAATCCAGAATCAAAAAGATAAGCATCATATAGTCTCCCTAATATGTATGATCTAAAACAAACAAGCAAGATGATATAAAAGTAGAAGCCATGTGATTATTAGACAAGTCGAGTGCGAGAGGGAAGGAGTTTTAAGGCAGGATAATGGGATGGATATGACCATAATATGAAAAAAGGTGCATGTGTACTTTATGCCTTTTTAAATTCAATTGTGAAAATATTCTCTTTCAATAAAATTATGTTAAACAACAAAAAATATTCAGGCTTCTGTCCCTCATGCCAGCCAAGTCTGATTGTTCAACAACAGCTCCCCACACTCAACCTACTCTCCCTCCTGTCCTAGACCCATCCAAGCCAGGTGAAAGATATAGTATACTGTACTTTACTTCAGGGGCAAAGCCAAAACTGGTATTTAGATCTTAGGAGATCTTGTCATTCCTCTTTGGACTTGGTGATTCTGCCACATGTCCTGACATGCCACACAAGTTCTCCAGTTGCTTGGACCTGTCTTCCATTACCTTCTGTCTCAGCACTGCTCCCTGGTAATGGGAGTAAGCATCCTAACTGACAGAAATAAGGAGGGGCTGCTAGGCGGGGGACACTGGCCCTCTCGATTCACACAGCCCAGACCAGCACTGCCACAGCCAGAGCAGAGCGCGAGGGGATTCAGTTCTGAATGACCAACCTTCTGCTTTGAGGCAGTTTCTAAAACACATAGAGATCTGATAAAATAAACAGCTGAGCAGGCAAATGACACTGAGCACAAAGCTGCAGGACATCAGCAAATATATACAGTGTTTAAGAATGCTGTGAAGCCAAGTCTGACTCTAAACCACAAGTAGAGGGATTTTGTGAATACTGAAAATTCTGACTGGATAAAGACTATCATCCATGTTTGCCAGGCAATGAGCAATTCTCCCACCACAAACAATAGCTACTTGACTAAGCTAAGTAATTATAATTTGCCTACAGCCAATACTTCTGGGTAATAATTTCAACAGCTCTGAAGTAGATCCTAAGACAAGGCAAAGCAGTAACAAATTCATGAACACTCCACCTGTGCTCCTGGGATGTGGGAAGCTCTGTTGCTACCTGTCCAAGTGGAAAACAGGTAAGGCCAGGATCCTCGCTTGGAGGTGAGCCTCTTGGTGCCAGGAGCTGTGGTTCAACCCTAGGACCCTGAAGCAAATACTACTTCCAGGTAGACATCTGGGTCAGGAAATAGGCTTACCTCAATTTCTTGATATGAGCTATTAATCATAGCGATTAGCATATTGAGTAGAACGACCACCATAGTTACATTGTATATTCCATAAAGAACATATCCAATATTCTCTATGAACTTGTGATCATATTTGAGCACAACTGAAGTCACTTCAGACAGCCCAAATATTGACCAAAACAAAGTCTTGAAACTTTCTTCTACACTGTTGAAAAAATAAGATACACAGGAATTAAGTGACAGGTTTCAATATTAAGAAGTGAAAAGAAAAAACACGTTAGGGACTAACACTATACAGATGTCAAATGCCAGTCTAAAATGTCATCATGTAGAGTACTCCTATAATCCCAGCACTCTGGGAGACTGACGGGCAGAATTACAAGTTTGAGCCCAGCCTGAGTAACTTGCAATTTACTAAGATCCTGTCTTAAATTAAAAATTAAAAAAGGTCTGCAGCTCAATGTGAAGGCCCCAAGTTCAAGCCCCAGTACACCACACACACACACACACACACACACACACACACACACACACAAACCACACATACACACACTACAACCACACTCACACCCACACGTATACACACCACATGCACATAAAAAACATGCAGAGTCAATACAATAAACTCTTCAGAATTACTTTCAATAAAAATTCTAGCAGTAGAATTATCCTGTCATGATATTCAGTAGAAACTACTCTCCCAGTTTTCAGGAACTAGTACCAATCCTGAGCATTCCTGAAGTTGTCACTGGGGACTAAGTCTCTGAGCTTCACAGAAGAAAGCCAGTTGATGTCATATCATAGTACCCATTTCTTGCTTCTAGGAGGTCAAAAGTTTTGAGCTTTATATTTTGCAGGTGATTTAGAGGTTTACAGCAGGTTTTTTTTGTGGTAAGTGGGATTATAATTGAAGTTGTAAATCTACTTCAAAAAAAGTATGCACAAAGGGCTGGGGAGTTAGCTCAGTGGATCAGCACTTGCTTGGCAAGTGTGAGGTCCTGAGTTCAAGTTCCAGTATCTCCTCCCACAAAATAAGTTGTCTGGGCATTGTGGCACATGACTGTAATCCTAGCACTTAGGAGGCTGAGGCAGGAGGATTGCTGAGAGTTTGAGGTCAGCCTACATAGTGAGTTCAATGCCAGCCTGAACTGTATTGTGAAACCGTATCTGAAAAAGACAAAAATAAAAGGAATACAGATTTCATTGCTGGGCATGTAGCTCAGCAGTGCATCACCTTCCTGGTCAGCACAAGGTCTTAAGTTCGATTCCCAGTACCCCTCACCAAAAAATGTATGCACAAACATATTCCTTGCAGCATGGTTTGCAATAGAATGATTTGAATTCAGAATGGAAGCAACATAGATATCCAGGGAATGAGTTAAATAATTCTGTACATCCAGACAATCAATTCCTACACAACCACAAAGGCAAAATGATACAGACCTGTCTTCTTGTGCACATAATGAATAAGATTTTGCAAGTGTGAGCTATTCTATTGTTTGATAAAAAAAGAGGGGTATGAAATTACCTATATTCTTCTTTATGCAAAATAAATATCTCTGAAAGTAGTTGGAAGAAAACCATTGATTCTGGGAACTAAGCAGAATGAAGAGCCCAGGGCCCAGGGGTAGGGAAGGAGAGGTTTTCCAGTGTGGATGCCTCACAGGAGTTGCATCACAAGAGCCTACGCTTGCTCTCAGGGCCTGTCTAAGACTGGTTCCAGGATTCCCGGGGTTATCAACAGCCAGGGATGTGCAAGTCCCTCCTTTATGTTTGCACATCTCTGCGCCTCTCTCCCTGTACACTCCAAACCATCTCTAGATGACTTAAGATACTTAATACAGTGCAAAGGATATATGGATAGTTGTTATATCATATTCTTTAAGAAATAATAACAAGAAATAAGAATGCCCATGCTCAATCTCAATATATATAGTATTATAGGGAAGGGAAGGATCTTCAGGGTGTTCAGAGTCTCACTACTAGATCAGACTCATAGTGATCTGCCTGTTTACAGCCTCCCAAGAGCTGGGATTACAGGCTCATGCAACCACATCCAGTCTCAATCACTGTCTCAGTGCACCCCGGGGGTAGGGCCAGCACGGCAGGCCCAGGGATCGAATCCCTGGCCCCTGAACCTGCTTGCAGGTGCTTTAATCCACTGAACTATTTGCCCAGCCCATATATGTATATTTTTAAGAATATGTTTGCCCCATGGTTGGTTGAATGCAAAACGTGAAAACCTTAGATAATGACTGTGTTACCTTCCTAGAAATACTTACTGGAAATCAAGAGGAGGTAACTGAAGGAAAGACTCCTATTACTTTTCTTTAGCTTATGTCATCTACTTCCTAATCTTTCTGCCACAGTTAGTGCATAGGCCCTCCCCAGATTAATCACCTACTTTTGTCTCATAAATGGCTGCTTGTCACATGACTGAGTCATAATCATGACCTGTGAACTGAACAAATAATTCTGATAGCTACACGTCAAATTCTATTGAAAAAAAAAAAAACCCTCAAAAGTAAGTCCTTTTACCAGGAAATAATTTTTTGAGATATTGGAAAAAGTTTTTTATTTTTTTATTTTTTTGTTTTTTTTGCGGAACCAGGGATTGAACTCCGACCCTTGCACTTGCTAGGGAAGCACTTATTCCACTGAGCCATTTTACAACCAATTCTAACTAATGGATGTTATTGACTTGTAAATATAAGTACTAGCTCATTAATTTATTCAATCATTCAAAAAATACTGATGCAGGATCTACCAGAGTCTGGAAACGCTGCTAGACCCTGGCAGTGGAGGGCTAGGACAAAGGTTTCTGCTTGGTGTTATGAAACATTTGCTGTGTGCTGCGAGACCAGTAAAGGTGCTGACGGGAGACTTGGCATGCTCCACCCCCTTCATTTCTGCCATTGATTCAGCAATAGTGCGAAGCCCTCCTGCCCCTTCTCCTGCTCCTTTGCTAGCCTTCCCACCACCAACCTCTGCATGCATCTGTGAGGGTGTGTGTCGGGAAGGGGGAGTAAAAATGGAAAGGACACCAGTGGCACTGAATTCCTACTGTGGGACAAAAGGCTTTCTATAACTCGCCTTACATAATCCTGACAATGACTTTATTTAAACCTTACTGTGATTATTTTAAAGAAAATGACACTGAGAAATGCTCAGTAATTTAACCAAAAGTAATTGCTTTAGAAAAATGTAGCAGACTATACTAAAGTCCTGATATGTCAGATTTTCCAGCTTATGGTTTGCTTGTTTTTTTCCACAACAATGTGCTGTCCCCCTGTCCCAAGACAGTGAAGAAAATGTATTCCATTAAATAAGTTACCATAGATTGGGAGGGAGAGCGCAGCAGAGGCATCATGCATAGGCTCTTTTTTTCAGTAAGTTTAAACAGATCTTTCCCTTTATTACAATACAGTGGGTTTTAGGTTCCCTTCACCTTTAAGACTTAGTTCATATTAACTATTTACGTCCCTCGTGTGTGTGCCAGCCCTGCCCCTGGGGCACGCTGAGACTGTGATTGAGACTGGGCATGGTGGTGCAGGCCTGTAATCTCAGCATTTGGGAGGCTGAAAACAGGAGAATCACTATGAATCCAATCTAGTTAGTGAGACCCTGTAGACACTATACCAAATATATATATTGATTTCAAGAGCTGTCAAGATAGCTCAGAGGACTAAGCACCTGCTTAGGCAAGCGCACGGACCGGTGTTTGATTCCTGGACATCACATGTTATAATGGCCCCATCCCTAGGCTCGCTGAGCCGGCCACTGACACAGGGCATGGTGGTTCATGCCTATAATCCTAGTGCTGAGGAGGCTGAAAGCAGGAGGGTCACTACAAGTCTGAGCTGCATAGTGAGACCCTGTACCAAATGAATAAATAAATAAATAGATTTCAGTCAATTTAGATTTTACAAGGGCTGGATATTCTACTTTTAGTCTATAGGGAACTTACTGACTGTAGTTGGTTTCCAGTTGTAGCATCATGGCAAACATAGGGAGAAGGGTGTGTGACCTCCCAGATACAAGGACTGAAATACAGAAGGGAGGTCCTATATTCATGACAACCAAAGGGGTGCAAAAGAACCTCACAACCTGGACAGATGAAGGACTCTGAAGGGATACTGACTATAGAAATCAATGGAGACTGCATAGAGGAGGTGAAGCCCCTGTGAGGCTGACGCCAGCGTGACCAAGAGGAGCAGGTAGAATTAGGCTCACAGCAGGTGGTAAGACATTTAGCTGCAGTCTCAACTGACTCGGCTCCTTAATCTGGCTAATAATGAGTACATTAAAATAAGGCTGGTGCTTCCTTTTATGAACTAGTACTGGCTGAAAAACGATGGAGCTAAATTTAATGTTATACATAATGTAAGAGACAATGAGTATTAGTGTTATCCCATCCTCTTAAAATAGCCACTTTTATCAGGGAATTTTCCAAATCTGGATCAATTCTGTGATCAGATGTGTACTAAGCTCAAAGAGATAGATTTGTGGAGCAGTACTCTCACATGTAAACACTAATTGTTTTATGGATTTTTTCCCCCTCGCCTTTTTCCTTCTTTGGTAATCCTGGGGACTGAATGAACCCAGGGCTTTGCACTGCAGAGCAAGCACACTGCCAGGAAGCTAGGCCTCCAGCCCCTTTTCTTGCTCTTAAAAACATCCATATCACAATAACAAAAATTTTCCTTTGCTGTGTCTAAACTTGTTAGAATTTCTCTTCATAGTATCTTTTTGGTAAGATATTTACTTACGTGGTAAAAGCAGCATTTACTTTGGCTCCAAGGTAGTAAGAATAAAGTATGAACATGCCAATCATGAAGGCCAGAAACACCATGATGAATAGGACCATGAACTTGAATATGTCCTTGACAGTCCTTCCAAGAGAGATCTGCAAGGGGCCGAAGCTCTCGTTGGCAGGGAGGATGTATGCGATCCGGGAGAAGCTCAGCACAACAGCTATGGCGTAAAGGCCTTCAGATATGATCTGAGGGTCAGAAGGGAGCCATTTATCTCTAGCTAGAAAAAGGAGAGGAAGATTAAAAATGGAGCTCTCTATTAATTGTTAATTATGCAAGTGCCTTAACTAGGATCTACCATGTTGGTTGGTGGTTGTTATCTCAGTTGAAACTACTGCAGACTAAATTAACTGTCCAAGGTCTGTATTTATCAGGGACATAACCTCTACATTACTTCTACTGGGGGCAATGCTATCACAAAGATGCAAAGTGAACTCATGTGGAGAGAAACAATAAAATACAAAAGATAAAGAGAACAAAACACAGGCTGGGTCCAGGATGACAAAATAACCACTTGAACACTCTATTATTAGATATTTTGACCAGTTATTCTGTCATTCTATAGGCACAGCTGGAAGGAAACTTCTTTTCTATATTTGGTAAGGAAGTCAGTTCATCTAATGGGTTATGCGAGTACAGTGCCAGACGGTGACGAGGGAGGATGGCACTGAAGCCCGACAGTGCTGACCGCATGACCACTGAGCGATGCGACTTGCTCTGGAAAATGTAGACTGCGATGCAGGGTGAAAAACTGGAGAAGTTTAAAATTACAGTCTCTGAGTGAGGACCCCCTAACAGTTTTTTCAAGGTTATGTGTTAAGACTGCAGAAGATCCATTCCCTGTACTTCAGCAGAGCTCTGTGTGGGTAATGTTGTGCAAACTGGGTCATTTCTAAAAGATTGGATGCATTGTATAAATTTGTTACAAAAACATTAATATTTATTGAATGTTTAGTATGTATCACAAACTGATTCTCATGACTATGGAGCCAACGTTAACCTCTTTTTAAAGATGCAAAAACCAAGACTTAGAGAAGTACAACATTTTTCAAAACCACACATATAGGAAATAGAGAAACTTGAACTCATAAATCCCCTTCTAAACAATAGTTGGTAAATATATATGAATACATTTAATTATCTAGGTTATGTTAATATCCAAGATACATATCTCATGAAATAGAACCCAAGTTAATTCTGTAACTACAAGTAGGGATCATTTGTTTATATGAGCCTGGTATATAGAAATCCTTGCTTGCTGATCAGAAGAGACCATGTGTTTAGATTGCATGCTGTGCAAAGTCTTATATTTTGTCTTGGGAGTCTAACCTTCTTCAGTAATGCAAACATGCTACAAGTACTTGTCACAGCATAAGCCCGAGTTACTCTTCTAAAAAGAATCATTCTTCACAGCTAGAAGCTTAAGTATCTGAACTGTAAAGTGAGGGTTATATAATACGAAACTATATGACAATTTGTTAATTGTGGTTTCTCAACTGGCCTCAAGGGAAAGAAAGCTAACATTACTTTGTATCTATTCATTCTAGGAAAGAAAGGATTGGTAGCCTTTTGCCTGGATGTCAGATGGGGTCTCCCTGCTGTTTGTCATGTAGAGGTTTGGCATAAACCCCATCCTGTGTTATGTGTGAAAGTGAAACCTCCTCAACATTTCTGTGGATTATACTCTTGCGATTATGTCAGTACCTACTTCCTGCTTCTGCTGGATTGCTGTTCACTGTCTGGAGAGCAGTTTAGTACCTTTTATGATCCTATCTCCTTGAAGTCATGCTACCCCTGAGAATCCACTTTTGTAAAGCTCTAAAGCCCATTCTCTACTCTGGAGCTGCTCATACACATTCAGCAGAGTTCTCATATTTAAACACATGATAGTTGCCTTTCATGTAAGGCTTGGACTTTTGTGGTTTCATTTAACCATGGTCAACAGCAGTCTGAAAATATCAAGTAGATATTTTCAGAAATAGGTTAGTATACGTGCTGCCAAAGCAAGCATCACTGTAAGATAAACAGAAAAATCATTCAACAACTTGGTATCTAGATAATTCTGAAGGTAGACTTTATCCCTAGACTTCCAGAAATTAATAATTCATCATTGTATAATTTCTCATCATTCAGACCACCGGGAAGTCTTGTGCAAACTGGCTCCATCCCTCAGAGGACATGCATGATTCCCTGGTCCAGGGTATCCATGCTGTAGCAGTGACCTGCCCATTAATCACTTAGAAGCCAACTGGGGTCACAGACTGTCTGCCATTGTATTGGAGTGTTCGTGTTCAAGAAACTTATTTTACTTAATAATGCCCCCAAAGTGCAAGAGTCATGTTGGTGGGGATTCTATTACAGGATATTGTTATAAATGTTACATTTCATTGTTTTTGTTAAACTCTTACTGTGCCTAGTTTATAAATTAAACCAGAAGTGTAGATTTATGTCTAGAAAAAAACATAGTATATTGTTACAACTTGGTCCAGAAATGCCCCCTCAAACTCTCATGTGTTTGGATAGTGACTGTATGATGGGGATGCAGTACTCAGTGGATTCGCATAGGAAGCGGGCTCTGGAAGGAAGAGGCAGATCACTGGAGCTGTGACCCAAGGCGTGTATCTCTCTCCCCACCTAGTCTCTTTTGTTTCCTTCCAGTCATGATATCAGCAGCTTTTCCCCACTGCAGGTCCGGCTACCGTGCCTCTTCCATAACCGAGTACACCAACAATGAACCTTGCAAAACCTCCAAAATGTCCAAACAGTGAAGAAAGGAAAGTGGTTACTGAGATCGATGTCTGTCGGTCTGTGTGTGTCTGTGTCTGTCTGTCTGTCTGTCTGTCTGTCTGTCTGTCTGTCTCTCTGTCTGTCTATCTATCTATCTATCTATCTATCTATCATCTATCATCTATCATCTATCTATTTATTTATCTATCTTCAGTACTACCAGTGGTCTCAGGTATCCAATGGGATAATAATTAGCGTTTTATTCAAAAATAACCTTCATGAAACATAAGAAGATTCTGAAGCTAACAACTCACCATAAGTGAAATACTGTATCTCTGGCGGGAGTGTGACTTCACTGAGGTCGCTCTCTTGGACATAACTGTCCACATACTGTTGGGCCTTCGTTGCCTGAAGGAAGGCTAGGAACCTGGCTGTGAAAGCAGCAATGAAGATGGAAAGCATCCCGAAGTCAAGCACGTTCCACAACTGCAAGATGTATTCTCTAGGTCCTTCCAGCCAGAGCTCTTTACACTCAGACCACATCATTCCTGTCACAACAAAAACAGAGGGTAGGGATTAGATTTTACGGCAGGGGCTGAGAAGCTGTTATTTTGTTCACCACCTGGCAGCATGTATAAAATGTGAAGCACTGCACAAGGCACCACAAAGCGCAGAGAGACTGTGGCCCCGAGGTCCTAGGCAGAGTTAGATCTAAGAAACAGGAGCTACTAAGGGAATGATTCATCCCATTAATTGGGATGAAATTGGGAGAAATTGGGAGAAACACAGGCTCAGTGTAACTCAGTACTTGAGTACTTGTATAGTATGTGCCCAGGCAAGATTCTGACCTTGATGAGAGGAGAAGGAAGAGGAGGAAGAGGAGAAAGAAGAGGAGAAAGAGCAGCAGGGAGGGAGGGAGGGTGAGAGGG
Source organism: Octodon degus (assembly GCF_000260255.1). NCBI lineage: Eukaryota > Metazoa > Chordata > Mammalia > Rodentia > Octodontidae > Octodon > Octodon degus. The sequence continues at coordinate 2,688,660 of NW_004524832.1, read as the reverse complement.
AAGAACTAATTTATTCAGGAAGTGAGAAGATACCAAGACACACTCTGGTTAAAACATGGAGAATATACAAATATGATTTTACACTAATAATCAGTGAACAGGTTAATTCCATCTTTCATTTACTAGAATGGAACAAAAAATTTTTTTTCTCATATTACTTTAAACTTTGGAGTCAGGGATTTAGCTCAGTGGCACAGCACCTGCCTGGCGAGTGTGAGGTCCTGAGTTCAATTCCCAGTACTCACCCGCCCCAATTTTTGCATTTATACATCTACTCAAAATGGGTTATTTATTGTAAGGGTCAGTGACAAACATTCCGAAAATGGAAACTGAAAAATCTCAGGGACAAAGGCAATATCAAGGTCCTCAGTTAACAGTTGGTGGGTTATTTCATCAGTATTTTAATTAAATAATTGCTCGGCACAATGAGTTACACTTAAAAACTTACATTTTGTTTAACCGGTCAGGTCATATTTTTGAAACACAAAAGACAGGTTCATGTTAGGTGCAAAATTTATTTAGCGATAAAGTCTACCTTCAGAATTATCTAGATACCAAGTTGTTGAATGATTTTTCTGTTTATCTTACAGTGGTGCTTGCTTTGGCAGCACGTATACTAACCTATTTACAATAGTGATGTTTTCACTATGTAACACTTTTAGTAGGAAACGATAACTTATGTAACTATACATAACTATGTTTTGCCAGAAAACAGTGCGTGCGAGGAGCTCACCCAGAACCCAGACCATAATTAGCATTTCCGTCCACGTGAACTGGGTGGTTTTCACCCTGAAGATCTGCTTGGGGAAGTCAGTGACGGTGATGTTGGGCAGTGTGGCGATGCCTTCAAACCGGTCGGAGGCATTGAACACCAGCAGGCCCAGGAAGATGATGAACGAAGCGGCGTGTGCCACAAACTTCATGAAAGGGCTTCGCAGGATTTTCCCCAGCTGCAATAAGACACCCCCCCAAAAACAGAGATTTTATTTTAGAAAATCTGGCTTCTATTTAAGATAGTTGTCATCCAGGATAAAAACAAGGTAGATAAAAACAAAGCAAATGGGAACACTTCAAAATCTATTTTTGTTTCTAAAATGCTATATATTATGCAAACGTTAGTGAGATGCTTCCTCAAAACTAATTTAACTTCTTTATTTATTTACTTTTAAAAAAATGTATTTGGTACACGGTCTCACTACGCAGCTTGGACTCATAGTGATCCTCCTGTTCTCAGCCTCCCCAGTGCAGGGTTTACAGGCATGGACCACCATGCCCAGTCTCTGTAGCAGCTCAGAGTGCCCAGGGGGTGGCCAGCGCAGCATGTGGTCCTGGGGATAGAGCCCTGGTCTCTGCACTTGCCTACAGAGGCATTCAGTCTGCTTTGCTATCTCCCTGCCCCAATGTCTTTAAACTGTTTCTAAATGTTCATTCTGGGCTAGGCACAGTGGTGCATGCCTGAAACTCCAGTACATCAGAGGCTGAGAAAGGAGGACTGCTGAGAATTCAAGACCAGTCTGCACTACATAGTGAGTCCCTGTCTCAAATCAAAAAACAATAGATAGATAAATAAATAAATAAAAAGAACTTTCAAAAATGTCCAATTTATCTCAGGATATACTGTACTGGCAGATGCCCCTCTGGAAGTAACAAGGTATAATCTGGTTCTTGCTCTTATTTTTACATGAAAGATTATAAAAAGCCAAAATCTTTTTTTTTTTTTTTTTTTTGGTGGAACTGGGGATTGAACTCAGGCCCTTACGCTTGCCAGGGAAGTGCTTATTCCACTGAGCCATCTCCCTGGCCCCAAAAGCCAAAATTCTTAAAGTCTGGGGAAAAAAAAAAACCTTCAAATTCAGACTGTACAATTCCACTTTCTTTTTCTCTTTCTTTTTTCCTTCTTCTTCCTGTTCCTTTATTTATTTATTTATTTATTTATTTAGTACTGTGGATTATTCAGGGCTTTTTCTCTAAGTCATATCCCTAACTCCCTCCTCTCTCATTTTTATTTTGAGACTAAAATCTCACTAAATTAACCAAGCTGGGCTTGACTTTATGATCCCCCTGTCTCAGCTTCCAGAGGGCTGGGATTATACCATGACTAGATGTAGAATTCTTTAATGGTTTGTAAGTGAAATGTCATAATGACTTTGTAGAGACACAGAGGACATTAAAACCCTCTATTAAAAATGTCATTGTAATAACAGTGAATTTTAGTGCTATCTCAATATTCTAAAACCATTATGCCTTTTATCATATTTTATAAGGTAGAAAATACTAGAATTAAGGTAAATATCAGCTGGGCATGGTGGTGCACACCTGTAATCCCAGCATGCAGGAGGCTGAGGCTGGAGGATCGTTGAGAGTTTGAGAACAGCCTGGGGTTACAAAGTGAGCTCAAGTCTAGCCTGAACTGCATAGTGAGACCAGCTCAAAAAGACAAATATATATATCTATATATCTATATCTATATCTATATCTATATCTATATCTATATCTATATCTATATATATATATGCCATTTCTACTTCAAGAGGGAGATACACAATAATTAAAACCCCTGAGTAGATTAACTTAAGTAAATGTTATTTCTGAGTTTAGAAAATCATTCTATAGTACAAAATCACTTGCAAAGTTTAATTTATAATTATTTTAAGGTGACTACTTAATCCTGTGATATAATGTCCTTAAAAGTCCTATATTCTAGTAGAAATGGAAAACAATTCTTGGGCTGGGGAGATAGCTCAGCTGCTTAAGTGCTTGCCTGGCAAGCACAAACTCCTAAATTCGGTCCCTGGTTTAAAAAAAAAAAATATCTTCCTGTTCTCAGGCTTACTCAATGCAAGAATTAGATACTTGTGGCAGATTTACCAAATAAATTCCTCTATTCTACATACTCAGATCCTAATTTTAGTCCAATCTGTGACCTTAAAATGTATTGAGGTTCATATTTGTTTTGAGACAGGGTCTCACTAAGTAAACCAGGCTGGCCTCAACTTTTTTATGTAGCCAGGCTGGCCCTAAACTCAGAGATCTTCCTGCTTCAGTCTCCCAAGTGCTGGGATTCCAGGCATGTGCTACCATGCTTGGTGAGGTTTATATTTTAAAGGCTGCTAGGTTTGAACTGATGGTCTAGCACAGTGGTAGCGAGCCACATGAGGGCTGTGTACACTATTAAAGTTCTAACAGGTTCACCGTCACAGCTCTAAAATCTCAATTTATGTCAACAAACAGCCAAAACTGCTGTGCTTCTGAGACTGAACATGAACACACACAGACAAATGCATTGTCCAGAAACATGAAAAAATAAATGACAATGCAGTCATACGTCACTCCGCTGTTACCCCCAGTGAGAGGGCACGGGGATTTTTTGGGAGTTGCTGAATCTGAGTCTGACCAACCCTAAAGGTTGGTCCTATAAAACTTTAAACAAGATGGAAAGAAAGCAGCATGATCATTTTCAAAATAGAATGCACATGAGAATTATTGTTCCACTGCTCTTTCACTGTAGGATGGACGGGAGACAGCAGCTGCCAACAGGCTCCAGCGATGCTGAGTCCTACCTTCCTTTCCCTTCTCCACTCGGCAGCACTCTCCACACTGTTAGCAGCACTTTGAAAAGTGAGGAGGGGACAAAACCAGGAGCGGACCCCAAGATGCCTTCTTCAAACCTGATGTAATGTTTTAACAAATTAAGCTGCCATGAGAGGTCTGAACTTTCCAGTTCTTTCCCTCTAGAGAGGAAAGTGATGTGGGCAGATTATGATTTTTGCTTTAGGGCATACTCTTGCATAGTATTTATATATTTTAGCTTTCACTGTTTATGTATCTGAAGAATCATAAAGTAGTTTTCCATGATACGTAACGAAGGGACTTAGTCAAGTCATCAGACTTGATCCAAACAACAAACTTTCTGCTTAAAGTGCCCTGGGAAACTCAAGCACAAAGTGAGAGGGATGAAAGCCCCACACATGGATGGGGTGGGGCACAGGAGTGCTGGGGACACTGCCCAGCAGAGAATGACAGATTTCCTGGTTCCTATTAAGTGGCCTTGACTCATTTTGCCTAAAACAGCCTCTGATTTAAACAAAAACACATTTCAGAATATATAAACAGGATTAAAGGATCTCAGCGCAGCTCCCTTCTGCAGCGCACCCTCATTCACTGAACTCAGACTCTCTTAGCCTGGCTTCTGCCACTTTCCACACCGTTGAGGAAAATCTCAGGCACAACTAATTGGCTCTGCATGGGCCAGTCTCAGAGGAGAATAAAGACAGCTAACAAAATGATCCAAGCAACCCCAAACCCCCAACCCAAATTCTACTTGTTTTAGAACCTCCTAAAGGAACAAACAGGAGAACCTAATACACACACACTTCGGCTAGTGCTGTTATCTGTACTTCACACCTTCAGCCTTCAGTTGTTTGTGGAAGTTCAAGTGTTCCTCAGGTAACTAGCTCTTGATCCTCCTGTAGTCAGGGTGTGCACCCCCTTTCCTTCCATGATCAGCTGAGTCAATGCTCTGCTTATTAAGCTGTCAACAGCGCTGGTGCAAATGCTACTTCATTCAAGCTGTTTTTCCTCCTTTCTGTACCATGGAGACTTCATCTTAAAAGCCTAGGTATTTTGTGCCTGCAAATGTGATCTTCCCTGCTCATACCAAATCCTTTCTCATCCCTTATTTGAATTGATCCAGTCATTTAAAAGCACAGTCTGTATTCTTGACTCAATTAACATTCAGGGTAAAACAGACAAGAGCTCTAGGTTGAAGCTTTTTTCTTTCCCATCCTGAAGGGACATGCAACACCAACCAAAGAGGAAGTGTGTACAGAAGGCCAGTACCCTGCTGCAAGGTGCGATCCAATAGCCAATAGCCAGAAATGGGAGACCCAAGGCCACGACCAGCACAACCAGACACTTGATTGCAATAGTCTGTTCCCGCAGGCCTGAGAGGTTTTCATACCAAATCGTCAAGAGCTGCTGCTGGCAGTTGGGGTGAGCTACAAACTGCAGGGAAGAGGAGAGAGGAAAAGAGGTTACCACACTGTTGGCAATAATAGTTCACCTACCGAATGCATGTACATCCCCAAAATATTCACACATGTTCCAGAATTCAGTCCTTGGAAAGTTCTGGTGAAATTCTCCTTCCATTCATTTACCATAATTGCTTAATAGGTATTAGGAGAACTAATTTGGTAATAAGAGTGTAAAATTGAAAGAGAAAAAGTTATTCGGTTTAATATCTATTATAACAAAAAGAGAAATGGTATTTAATCTCATGAACAACTCCTAAAATGCTATATGTGTGAAGAATAGTTGGCTTTTCTTATGAATATGCATGCACTTTATTGAAAAATCTGAAAAAGATCTGCAAAGGAATCGATGAGCTGCAGGAATTGCACTAGTTCCCCACCGACCCTGCTTCCAGGAATGCATATGAACTGTCTTCTCTCTTATTTTGGAAATCCACCCACCTTTTTTTTTTTATTGCTTCCTCTATCACAGATCAAAAGAACACAAATGTTTACCAGTAGTTCCTTCATACCTATAATTCTAAGCAGGAAAAATGAGCAAATATTGCTTATTTCAGCCTTGCCATTTGATGGATGGATGGATTCATTCATTCATTGCTATTTGATTTTGCTAAGTCATCTACCTCCAGTGCTTAGAGGGGCTGGGATTCCTTTAAGATACAAATTTCTTCTATTTTTTTAATTTAAAAAATTTATTTTAAAATTTTCTCTTCCAATTCTTTTCCAGATAAAGAATACATTTGCAATCTGGCCCATCCAAAGGACCCTGCTCCAGAATGTCACCTCTTTCTGGTTGGGTACAAGTGTATCTTTGAATAGCCAGGTGTGGTTGCTCAGCTTGGAAATTAGGAAGAGTCATTTGAAAATCAGTGAACCAATCCATTTTTTAAAAGGGCTTTTAAGAAAGAAAAACAACAATAAAAAATCCAAGTACCAATGTCTTCTAAAAAAGCAAAATAAACAATATCAATGAACCTATTAGGAGCCAACTGTGAAGTGTATAGGGAACACTAAGAGAAGCTGCACTTGCTACTGGAAAAAAATGTTCATTTTTCATCAAGCTGCAGTTAATGATCCTAAAGATTCTTGGAACCCAGGCAATTCCTCAAGTTAGCGTCTGATCAATAGTACATCTGTGAGGAAGTGAACAGGCTGCCACTTACTGTTGTGGAGTTGCCCATCTGCAATTCTAATATTTTTTTTTTAAAAGCTCATTTCCCAGGACAGACAGTAGAGGCCCCATCTCCCCATCTCCACTCCTGCCCCGGAGCCTGATGTGCACCGCCCTTGAGGGAGTCCACAGAAGATTGTGCCAGCAGCTGCTGCCCCTGTGCCATCGTGCAGGAGTGGGCAATCCACTGACAGAGGAGGTGACAGTGCATTCATAGATACAGGATTTGAAACACTTTATACAACTCTTTGCAATAATGCTAACAGGGAGTGTGTGAGAGATTTAAAGTATTCAGAAGATGTTATCTTTTCTTGTTTGATAATTCAATATGAAAAAAATCATATTCTTATGAAACAAATATGTCCTTCCCCAAATTCATATGTTGCAATCATAATTCTTACTGCACTGTGTGAAGACAGAGCTCTCCTGCTAGGGGGACCCCCTGTGAGAGACACCCCAGGGAGCTCACTGGCCCTTACTGCCTTGTGATTTCAATGAGAGCTCAGCAGTATGAAGCCCAGAAAAGGGCCCTCCCCAGGACCCCACCATGCTGGCGCCCTGACTTCAGGCTTCAGCCTCCAAGACTGCAAGCAATCAATTTTTCTAGTTTGTAAATCACCCAATCTCTGGTCCTCTTTTATCAGAGGGCTCCAATGATTTAGACACCTATTTTATAAGTTTCTTTCAATTCAATGATAAAAATTCCATCTCCTGCTGTCCAATAGTCATTGCTCGTGCTGTGCACAAACCTTCTTTGCAAACCAAGATTTGTTCCCCTCCCAATGCTCTGAGTTTTGAAGACAGTATTTCACATAGCTATGCGTCATTATTTGAACTCTCAGTAAGAGTCTGTGGATGTAACTAACATTGAAACCTCACTAAGATTCTTGCTAAGAATTCCAAGTGTCCAGTTTTGCCTCTTTGTGGCTCCCTTTATGGTATTGGGATCACTTCCTTCATGCTCCACGCCTCCAACTGCAGCTCCCAAGTGTCCATCTCACTTATTCATTCACTCATCAAAATGTCCAAAATCCCCATTATTGCCCTGGCACTGCGTTGAGCACCTGGTACAAGAAGGCGACAGTGGGCCATCAGCGCTGGGCAGTGGTGAGCAGCACTGCTCCAGGCTTCACAGGAAGCTCTCAGCAAAGGCAACAACTTAAACTTGCTGCCTGTCAAAATATCAAGAATTAAAAATACTGTGGAACATTGGTCCAAATGTGTTTGGAGGGTTGGCCCATGCAAAGAAAAGATACCCCGAGTGAAACAGCCATCCTGGTTTAGGATGAAGAACTGCTATATAAGAAAAGCTACAAGTTAAGCTTATAATATCATCATATTAGATTATCATTTTTGAAGTCAACTTAGCATTTTTTTATTTTTAATAAGTCAAAGGTTTCTGCAAGATGCAAACTATCCATGAACTTAAACAGACAATTAGAAATATGTACAGTTGGATTGAGGGGCAAATTTCTCACTGGAGAAGTGCTACTTTCTGTGGTTTGAATGGGTCTCCTCCAAAATACAGATATTGCCAATGTGATATTGCTAAGAGATGGGTCTTTGAGGAGTGACTAGAGCCAGGTGCAGGTGTACCTCCAGACTGGGCTACTGCGGAGGCTGAAACAGGAGGACCCTGGAGCCCAGAGGTCTGAGACCACCTGGGTGATATAGTGAGATGCGATCTCTTCAACAAAACAAAACAGCAGCAGACTGGCGATTGCTCAGGAAGGCTGCCCACTCATTAAATGGAGGAAGGCTCTTGCGAAAGAGTCCAAACCATGTGAAGACGGTGTCCTCCAGAGGAAGCAGTCCTTACCAGACAACTGAAACTGCGCCTTCTTGAGCTTGGACGTACCAGCCTCAGAAGTATGAGGAAACACTTGTCTGCTCCTATACATCGTCCAGGTTCAGGTATTTAGTTACAGCCTCACCAATGGAGTAAGACATTGCTCTTTCTTCAGCTTTAAACTCTTAAGGACAGAAATAGTAATGTTGTGGTAAAGCACCCTCTTCCTACTCCCGTGCCCTGAGCTAGTCCTTCAATCTGAACATGTGCATTATGGCATGCATGATATCTGTATGAAGGTTGCATGGCTTCGAATATTTTACTGAAATCAGTCCTTCCTGTGTGATGCACATGCGCTGAGGGAATGTCACCCTTGCTGTGACTCGTACAGTGCACTACAAACATGTACTGTACATCAAATGTTAGTCAGAATCATGGTGCCGACTCTTTGCCTGTTAGTTTTTGAAATTCAGCTGAACAAACACATTTCTCACACAATTAAGTCTACTTGCTTCTTATTTAAGGTACTACACCACCACATGGACTGTGTCGATTCCTTTTAATCCACACAAATAGATTTTCTTTGATGATTTAAAACCCCAGTACAAGTGCATAAGAGGCATTCTAAAAAAAGAAAATAAAACCAATACAATATTAGCAAGCAAGTGCAGAAAACTAATCCCTCTGGGAAATGAGTTTTGCTCTTTTCAGTGACTTCAAATAGGACAGTGACCTTTATCTCTTAAAACTGTTTTACTTCCAAAAAAATCTTTTCATGCTGCCATACCAGTCCTAGCCAGCTGGATAAAGTTTTTGTGCTGTTTCCTAACTTCAGTGGACCAGCAAATTGAAGTCATTACAAAAATAATACCCTATTTGAGATTTTCTGATTTAAAGGGATAATGTTTGACAACCAAGAAAGTTTCAGTCTTTCAATGGAATAAAACTACCATTCCATTCAGAACAAATATTTTTTCATGCCAAATGACTAATAGATTGTAAACTGAACTACCAATTGGGCAAGTTACATAAAATAAATACATTTAAACCAAAAAAAAAAAAAAATCATGTTACACTCTCTTTCCGTCAAATCAGCCTCACTCAGAACTGTCTTGCTGTGAATACTGTTGTGCAAAAACATGGTAGGAAACTGTCCTGTTCTTAGTGACAATGTTAAGTTGTAATTCATAAAATTTAAGAGACAGCATTCTTGAGAATGAAAATTAGATGATTCAGTTTCTCTGTAAAGTTCACTGAACAGTGACATAAGAACTGGAAACTTAAGTTGCATATGCTTTCTGGATTTTCAAACTCAGAGGGCAAAATGTTGCTATGGCACAGGGCCTGGGCACCAGACAGGAGGCTGCATGGGGCAGGGCGTGGACTGAACTGGCCAAGGTTTGTACAGCCTGGGCTCTGTGTAGCCACCGCTCCCACTGCACTGCTCCCAGTCAGGCTCTTCCTGCACACTGTCTGCCCAGGAAGTGGACACATCATGGGTAATTTTATGTGCTTATCTTGCTGCATGCCTCTTTTAAAAATGACATTACTACACTTATATCTAATCCCATCAGAGAAAATAAGAAAGCAGGGAAGAAGAACCAAGGAAACTGTTCTTTCATTTTACGAGCCCAGTTTCACATATTCAATGGTCTACCTAGCTCAAGCATCAAGTATTTGTCAAGAAATTTCTCATGGTATACATAAACTCCACATAGGAGTTAGAACTCTAGGCTATTTACGTGGGGGAGGAGGAGGTTGACTTCTTGAGTCTCTTATGGGGCCCAAGTAGTTTAGTATTACACAAAAATAGTTTCTTTGATGGATATTTGAGTTGATTTAAATAAACATGAGCTTATTATGTTACTGAGGACCATCCATAACATAGAGTTATTTTGGAGTCCCAGTAGATTTTGCATCACCATAGACTACCTCTGGGCTACAGTGGGGAAATGCATCATTATTACCTAGGAAGTAGTTTTGCTCGGGTTCTGGCAACGAGATCATGGGTACTGGAAACGAGATCACGAGAAAAGACAACAGCAGGAGTGTGTGCACATGTTATTTTTCCTCTTTAGTATAGTGGAGATGGGTGAATGAAAAGGAAGGAAGCCTTTGAGAGGATAAAAGGAAGAATTAGGGCCTTATTGGAAATTCTGTCATGGCATTCTAATATATACTCATCAAGTGAAGATTTTTAAATCAGAAACTTTAATTTCTATTTTATGATATACAATAAGTAAAAGCAGAAATGCTCGAAAAGCCCTACCTCTCCTTTGAGTTCTAAATAAAAAAATGTGGGGTTTTCCTGAGGGCCAGCTGACAGCAAATCTATTACTAATGATACCTCATACATTGTAAGCTATATGCTGGTTTGTTTAAAATTAACATTCAGGAAGACATTCACTGCGCAAGACGGCTGGCTAACAACAGCACCTCTGTAGATGAGCTGTCTCTGCTGACATGACACTTTCAAAGCAATGATAAAAAGCCCGTGACAACTGAAATTCAATTCTCTCCTTTCAGGTGCCAAAGAGAAGAGATACATATTGCAATGTCTCTGAATATATGTCCAGACCGTTTTCTAAAAATGGCTTACTATCAATCTTCTTCAAAATTATATTTTCCCCTCAATATAGCAAAACTCTCAACTAGCAAGCCTGCTCTTAGAGGACTGTAATTACATTGTAACTCATAATTTTCTTGAAAAATTATTTTAATTTAGTGTGTGTGTGTGTGTGTGTGTGTGTGTGTGTGTGTGTTACTAGGAATTAAACCCAGTGCCATCACACTGAGCTACATCCCCTGCTATTTTCTATTTTATTTTGAGACAGGCTGAGCTCAAATTTGTGATCCTCTTGCCTCAGCCTCCCAGAGTGCTTGGATTGCAGGTGCGCCCCACCATACCAGGTTTACTTCAGTCTTTACTGAGAATCTTCACGCTTGATGGTCTTATGCAAGAGGAGAAATCTGTCACTAATGGCTAACCAAACTCCGGCTAAGTTCTACACACAGAACTCCGCTGTGAGAGCAGTGCATGCGTGCCCTTCCTGTTGATGCAGGTTCTGGCTGTCTGCAGCAGAGGCAGAACTGGTTGGCCACAGACACTCCCTTACCGGGTCAGTTCTGAGCCAGTTTCTCGGTGAGGTTACTGGAAACACAATGTAGATACGCTTGTTTCTTCACTGCTCCTTATCAGTCTGGTCTTTCCAACATCTTGTACTACACTCTCCTTGCTTAAATGGTCTGATCTTAAGCACTGAAAGCACTCAAAGGAACAGGAGATCTGTCTTTGATGATGGAACTTGCTTCAGAATGATTCTATGAATTTTCATAATGCCAGCATGTTACTATTTGATGCTTACAGACCCTGAGAGAATTGCACACATGATGTTGTAATCTTCAAAGCATAGAACAGTAGAGCTATTACTGTCTCCACTTTGCTGATGAGCACACCAGGGCTTGAAAGGCCGTGTGACTTGTCCATGGCCATTTAGGGAACTGTGGTTCCCTTACAGGCTGGCTCTAGAGCTTGTCCCCTTGTGCCACAGCATGCTGTGGAAGGAACAGAAGACTTGGCTATGCACTGAATGACCAAGTCATAAAACCAGATCTTTTCCTGATGACAGCTTACTTTTTTGTTATTTATTGCTTCTTTCAAGTACAAAAACAATCCCATCTGACAGATGCTGTATAACTGAATTTTTATTATAGTGAGATCAATTTTGATCAATTATTTAGCAGTCCCATTTAAGCCAGCAAATAGATACACATATGCATTTGGGGGGGCGGTAATCAGACACTTGCACACCCACCTCTACAGTGGTGTGACTTTAAGCTTGGCAAACTTCAGTTCCTTGTACAATAGAAACTTCACCATCCATTGTAGCCATTTTGTTTTGTTTTTAGTGTATTTAGTACAGGGTCTACAGGGTCTCACTATGTAGATTGGACTCATAGTGGTTCTGTTTGCAGCCTCCTAAGCTCTGGGATTACAGGTGGATGCCACCATGCCCAGTGTCATTCACAGTCTTAGTGTGCTCCAAGGGTGGGGGCAGGGCCAGCATGACAGGCCTGGGATTGAACCTCTAGCCCCTGCGTCTTCCTAAGCAGGTGCTTTAATCCGCTGAGCTATCTGGCTGGCTCCAGTGTACCCACTTTATACTTTAAGTGAATAATATAGTATAAGCTTGCCACAAAGATTAACAAGAGAATATATGTATATATATATATATATATATATATATCCTTGCAAATATATATATGATATTATTATTAGTATTGCAATTATCCATTTCCAGAGTGCTTTTGCAGAACTCAGTGCATTTGACTTGAACAAAATCCTGAGATCTATGAAGTATCATTTTCCTTGTATATAAGGAAAATAAAACAAAGATTTATGGCTTATCTAAGATTCAATATCCCTTAATAAATGGAAAGGATTAGAACCTAGATATTTAACTCACAACTTTATCATGATTATTCACTTAATCTCTTCCATGAATACAAACATTTTATTTATCAGCAGCATCTATCTGAATCATTTTTAAAATGTCCTGAATTACGGCATCAATATTGCACATCCATGGATGAGAGCGGGCTCCCTCACCTTTTTTACTTCATACTTAATGGCAAGTTTGACACGACTCAGTGAAGCTTTGTGCCTGTGCACTTCCAGAGGCTCTGTGGATTCCAGATCTCCATTGAGAATGGCTTCTACCTCCTCTGAGTCCCGGCAAAGATCAAGCACACCCACTACAAAGTCTTTGCACTGCATGGACAGCTTCCTGTAGTCATTCTGAAAATGAAAGGTTATGGGATTAATGCCAAGAACTTCCTCTACTTTACAGGAAAGGGTTTAGGGTGTGTGTGGAGTAGGAAAAGGTTTCCCCAGATGCAAAGCTTGTTGAGTCAGACACAGGCTGAATTTGTCCCCCTGCCTCCACATCTTCTTAGGTAGATTTCCTTTTTTAATCTGTCCAATTATATTTAATCAGCACTGATAATGGTATACACATGGTCTCACTTATATGCAAAAATCTAAAAATGTCAAACTCAGAGAAGACTGGAATGGTGTTTGCCCAGATGCTGGGGGATAGGGAGGGAATAGAGACACTGGTCAAAGGGTACAAAGTTTCAGTGAGACAGGAGGAAAAAATTTTGGCTTATCTGCTGTACAGCCCAGGGATATAATTTTAACAATATATATGTTCTTGAAATTGCTAAGAGAAATTTCAAATGTCATACCACAAAAAGTGAGGTGATGGATTTGTTAACTAACATAATTATTCAACATTATATGAATACATAAAACACTACATGGTACCCCATAAATACACGTAGTTATTGTTTTTCAAGGAAAAAAATTTAGCTAGGAAAGTAGTTTGGTGGTAGCATGCTTGCCTAGCACACACAAGGCCCTGAGTCTGATTCCTAGCACTGAGAAAACCTGCAATTGGGCTGGGGAGATGGCTCAGTAGAATAAGCGCTCCCCTGGCAAGTGCAAGGGCCTGAGTTCAATCCCC
>NW_004524832.1:2672147-2674980 GCF_000260255.1 Octodon degus | reverse complement strand
AAAAGAAAAGAAAAGAAAAGAAAAAAATAGTCTCACGTAACTGTTTGGTTTAGGTTAATCAATGCTGGATAAATCCCAATGCTAAAAGACCAAAGGACCAAAATAAATTTGGTCTCTTTTGTACAAACAATCATTATTATAAAGCCCAAACAAGACCATTTCTACAGTGGAAAATTTTCTCAAATGGCATTTGGTCATACAAGCTCGACTACATGTGAAAATAGCCTGTCCAGTTTATTCTCCCTTGCCTTGTTAGAAAAGTTTTCTTCTTAAAGCACAGTTCTGAGACTCAGAGTATCAGCAGCACTTGGGAATATGTTATAAATGCAAATTCTCAGACTCTGCGCCACATGTCCTGATTAGAAACTGAGGAAGGGCTCAGCATTCTGTGGATTAAACACCTTCTAGGTGATTCTGACCCAAGTTAATGTTCGAGAATAGCCGTTTTACAATAAATATAAAAAGAAGAATAGGTACCCATCCCTACAAGGAGGGACTTTTTTTCCCTGGTTCATCTGAAGGACATATTATCATGCCCCACAGAAGTAGAAGGAGAAAAATGTCTGATTATATGTAATTGAATTCTCAAGGGTTACAGAATGGCGATACCTGAGAGAAAAATTTCCAGGCCACTGGAACTAACACCTTGCTAAAAATAATCTGTGAATCTTTAATTTTATTTGCATATTTATATAGTGCCAGGGACTGTTGGTAGCAGCCCGCATTAGCCTCTCAACAGAGCTCTATTTCTAGCCCATTGGTTCCAGTTAAGGTGTCAATAACCATCTCTTGGAGAAGTGAGAAAACCTCAGTTCTACTTCTAGGACTTTCGGCAAAATTCTAGCCCAGGAAGAAAGTTAGGCAGATAATTTAACTTGGCACACTTTCAGAAAATAGAGTTCCTCATTTCAATATGCTCTGAGACACTCTGTGTGTGTCTATACAACTAAGTAAAACTTAGCATTACAGAATTTCTGGCATCCCACATATCATATTTGAAAAGAAGACATGAAGAATTCCAATTTTGTTCTCTTAAGTAAATTAATTTGATTTAATAGGCAAAACCACATCACCAACTAAAATAAACAAGAAGAGCAGAGAGACTGTTTAAAGGCTACACAGACTAGAATAGTTTCCATTTCAAATATGAGAAATTCAGATAAAGAACAGTTACAGTTAATCCTTTTTCCCTCATAAGGGTACACATAAAATGAATAAAACTTCAATCTTGGTACCATGCAACTGATAAAATCAATAAAATATTCAGTCTCTGGTTTCCCCTTCGAGTGTCAGCTAAATATCCATCTGCCTTCCATTCCTGAAAGACTAATGAAATATTTTATTATAGCATACAGAAGTATGAAATTCATGCCTGTTTCCATATAAAGCTCCCCTTTTAATACATTTTTAAGATGAAACTTACTCATGTTATTCATCAGTTCAGACTGTCTTGTAAGATTTGTTATAATGCAGGATGCTTATTTCTCCGCTGATCAGGAATAAAGAAACTACTTTCCATATTTTCAAGAAAACCTGTAGTCATACCTCAATACTCCCTACTTTTAGCATCTACAATGTTTAAACCTTCCAGTTTTAGAGAACTGTATGATTTTTCACATTCACAAAAAGACCAGTCAAGAATTTTTTTAAATGGTAATTCTACAAGTTGAAAGGACAACATTTTGTCCCCATAACAATTTAAATAGTTCCTGCTGGAATAAGTCTGTTTTTCCAATACAGAAAACAATCAGAAACTGAGGATAACAGTGACTATTTTCATTTTGTTTTGTTTGACATGAGGTTCTTCCTGAGCTTAAGCAATCTCCTGCCTCTGGCTATGGAACAGTCAAAATAATAGGTATGCATCAGTATACCACATAATGGTAATTTTTCTTATTGTAGTCATGGGATACCACTTTTTAAACTACGCAGAGAAAGATGCAAAGCTCCAGCTGAAGACAACTGCTTTTCTTCCACTGCAAACACAACCACCCTCTTAAGTCTTCACCATGGGGTCCTGCTACTGGTGAAGTCTACATTTTCTAGTAGACCCTTTTCAGTTTAGTTTTGCTTAATGGTTGGCATGTCCCACCTTTCCATTTCCATGGCCTTCCACGGAGTAAGTAGGCAGACCTACAACACACATGGCAGAGCAAGCCCCAAGGACCTGCTAAGGTTGCAGAGCAATAGCATTCAGTCTTCATCACAACCTATCTGCAGGACATCCAATGGTGGTTTAATCACCATTCAAATCTCTTCTTCTATTCTTCAGAGGATAATTTAATTTTCAGTAAAATTCAACTCAGAACAGGTTTTGTTCTGTCAGATTCTTTCTCTACTAGCAAAAAAGCATGATAGTACAGTAGTTGAGTTTGATTTAGCAGAGAATCTGAAGCAAATCTGGGATCAAATACAGTTTATACAACTTACTAGCTGTGCAATCTTGTGTACTTACTTAACACCCTTGATGAGAGACACTGTGAGGATTAAATGCTTAAAGCATGCTTGTGACACATTAAGTACCACAGAGGGACTTCAGTATTATCAGATATATTATTTTAGATTTAATGCTTAGGACTAAGACCTCAGACATCAAATCCAAGTTTCGCTAAAACCTTTGTTTTCTCATTTGTAAAATGAGAGGCCTGTATAACCAGATGATTCCAAGAGTATCTTCCAACTATAATGGATTATATTCATTTTTTCTTCTTCCTTATAGCTCTGGTTTATACAGATAAAAACTGCTTTTCTACTTTAAGGAGAAGAAAACTGAGGCACAAGATTTTAGAAAAAATGAGGCTCATCTTTTTATTTATTTATTTTTTAATTTTTT
>NW_004524832.1:2660215-2661212 GCF_000260255.1 Octodon degus | reverse complement strand
TATTTCATTTTATTTTAAATGTGTATCATTTCTAATGTCTTATCTATTATTTTATGCTCTCTTTAAATAAATTTAAAAAAATAAAAAGGATAAGGAAAAAATTCAAGGTTTACTGAAGGAAAAATTAATGTTTTAATTGTTTGATCAGTCTTGCATCCTTATATCTGTAGTCTGAGCAACAAATTTGATAACAATATATAATATTACAACCATTCTTAATTTCCTAATGTTGTTTTGAAATTCTGTACCATTTGTATTGTTTTATGTTATTTTGTTTTCATTGTTGCTCTTATTTTTTCTTTTTTCCTCTTTAAGAAAAATCTGGGGCCTGGGAAATAGCTCAGTAGAATAAGCCCTTACTTGGCAAGGGCAAAGGCTGAGTCCAATTCCCAGTTCCGCCAAAAAAAAGAAAATCTAAAAAATAAAATATTTTTCCAGGAATCTTCCTACCTTCAAATCCTCATCTAATGTACAGAGCTACATTCTGCAGGGACTGCTCAAGGAAAGCCTTGGAGTCCCCCTGACCTAAAATCAGAGGCTCCCCAGGACCACATTTAAGTTCCTTCACTAGGGCTAAAAGGGATACCTAGTAATATCTGACTGCTATGGAGCAAACTGTATCCCTCCAAAATTCCTATGTTAGAGCCCTACACCCTAGTATGATGATCACTGCAGGCGGGGCCTTGGGGAGCTTTGTTGGTGAGCTGAGCTCACAGGGTGAGCTCTGAGGACGGGATCAGTGCCCTCAGCAGGGGAGGATTGGAGAGCTGGCTCCTCAGCCTCAACCCCAGCTCCATCAGGAAGCAGCCAGATGCAAGCCAGATTAGGAAAAAAGAAAAAAAAGGATCTGGCCAAGCTGGAGCTCTGATCTCAGATTTCTGGACTCCAGAACTGTAATGAAATATATTTCTGCTTTTAAGCCACCCCAATCAAAGGTATTTTGTTATGGCACCCAGACCTGACTAAGACACTGACCATGCATTTTAAAGCAAAGGGC
>NW_004524832.1:2651515-2660115 GCF_000260255.1 Octodon degus | reverse complement strand
TGGCTGGCATGTGGTGCTGAGGGATTGAACTGTGGTCCCTGTGCTTTGCTAAGCTTGTTCTAAGTAGGTGCTTTAGACCACTGAGCCATCTCACCAGCTGAGGCTCATCTTTTTAAAGGAGCATCACCAACTCAGTCAGAATTGTGAAATTTCAATGTGTGTCAGCATTTACACATCCAAAATATATCTTTAATAACCTGTCACTAAGCCATTCATTTGTCTAAATCTGTATTCCAGAACATTCTACCTTTTAGAGAAATGACCTTCAGACATGCAGCACTATGCCTTCTGTATTCCTCAAGGAACTTGGATAGCTGCATGGGTGGCTAACAATCCTCTCTGAAGCACCCATCTGAAGGCAATTTGAGGGGTGAGATACCAGCTATTACAGGCCATTGATAAAAGAGGCAAAAGTGGCTGAAAGGGAAAAAAAAAATCACCTCTCTCTCACTAGGGAACACAGTATCTATTTTTTTTCATTTCAAGGCTGGTACTTTGAGCTCCAAGTCCCTATGGAAAGAATATAGAGAACACCATTGAATAGGGCAATTAGGTTACTTGCTTTCTCAGAAATGAGCTACACTTGCTCTGCTCTTTAGAGCTCAGAGTCTCTGGGTCAGTGCTCCAAAAGAACTATGTTCTCAGCCCTAACAGACGGACATGCACATGGAATGAGTGGGAAGGGGGTGAAAGGACAGCTTATAAGAAAGGAATGAGGACATTCAAGAATATGGAAGAAAAGGCACAGTCAGAAGAGAGGGACGTGTGGTCTTTGCGGAGCATAACATCTGAAGGGCTTTCCTTGTTTGAACTCAGAAAGGGGTATGCTACTCAAATGCTTGCCAGCGAATCCCGAAGAAGGGAACGTGAGAGTTCAGTATTCATGACCTTAGGTACTAGGTAGTTTAACGACTGTCCTCCAGGACTCGTGTGTGTTTTCTCCCCTTTTTATTTCTTTATTTGTGATATTTTCCCAGCTTTGAAAGGTTATCAGAAGTAATTCTTTAAGTCAGAGTAAAGGTGGTTCTAAACATTACTAATATGGATTTTTTTAGGGGAAAACTATAAATAACAAACTCTTTTGACATCATTCCACTTAGATGACTTCTCCAGGTGGAAGTGCAAATGTCACTATCTTTAGTACATTATTAAAATATAATCTTAGAAAATATGCCCTTCTATGGAATCTCTTTCACAGACTTTCAATACATATCAAGCAAAGTGCATGAAAACAAGGTGCATATGACATTTGAAATAATGGCAAATAAAAATTTAGAATTGTGATTTTATTACTGCCTCAAAATATAGAAGTGATATTTAGAAGTATCTTACCCAAATATTTTTCTACTCTCTCTCTATAGAATTTGGCATTCACTTGAGTTTTGCCTTAAAAATATTCTATTTTGGATATGTGGAGAGAAATCTTTCAAATACCACAAAATGTCTTTAAGGGGAATACACACAAGATGATATTTCTTTTCTTTTTTGTAGTTTCCTACATTTTCCAAAAAATTTTATGATCAATATGTTTCGCTTTTTTATGAGGAAAAAAATGTTTTAGTGGATGAACAAGATTATATAAGGACACAATGAAGGCTGATAACTATCTAGGGAGTTTTGTTATGGAAAGGGGACAGAAAAACCACTTTCTAACTAGTTTCTTAAAACTCCAAAGGAAAGTGAATTCCCCTTAATCTTAGTTATATTCTTGCTGCACTTGAATAAATCTCACTTAAATATGAAAAACCATATTAAGGTGGGAAAGACAAAGTAAGAACTCTTTTCTGTGGTGCAACAACACAATACCAAGCAAACAAAAAGAAAATATGAATGAAAGAAAGACCAAAGAAAAAGAAAATTTAACTCAGCGTCTGGAAAATAACCCCAGGAGTGGATGTCTAGAGTCCTCTTCTTAGGTGGAAAACTAGAAATAAGAAATTGCTGGCCTGGCAAGTGCAGGGTCCTGAGTTCAATCCCTGATACAAAAAAAAAAAAAAAAAAAAAATTGCTGAAAAAGTTTGATTTTTACCTGAAATATGAAATAGCCTTTTGTCATAGATGTAATAGCTAGGGTCATTCAAAATGTATAAGAGGAGGTGGTAACTGAAGTATATATTATTTTCAATTATACACACTTACATTTGCCATAATTTTTATTAAAATAATACTACTAGACTGAGGATGTCCAAACACAAGTTCATGCATTTAAAAAAGTCTACAAAGGAGGAAAGGAAAAAAAAAATCACTGATTAAAATAAATCCATAGAAGCAAACCATTCTGCTGCCCTTGTGTTTGTGGGGTGACCTGCCATCTAGGGCTCACCAATCCAAAGAGGAATATGTGGAATTGAGGGAGGAATTTGTCACATAAAAGAAATAACTGTAATAACATATTATAATGGGCTTAGATCTTATTTTATTTTTTATTCTAAAGGTATATAAAAGCTCAGGACCACGAACAAGGCTTTCACAAGCAAAGGGACCGCAGAAAGGTGCAAGGGAGCGCCTCCTCTAGGCAAGGAACTGGCATTGACTTACTTGTGGGACAAAGCATCCCCTGGGGGGAACAATGCACCCCCTAGGAAGGAAAAGCAACAAAAACACCATTCTGCGATGGATGTAGCCCTATAACTAAATACAAAACAGGAGAAAACATTTGGAAGGGAGAGAAAGTCACTGCAAACCCCTCCTTTTAAAAGAAAGAGGAGTCTTGAGTTTTATTCAACGCTTACCCAGAACAGAATGGCACCACACTTAAAGCTCTCTGATCCGCATAAACACATTTCCGAAGCGAATGTATCACAGCACTACTCTTGGTGGTAGTGGCGGAGTCATTAGATCAACTCTAAAACACTGTCCCGTCCCTCGTGAGCTGAAACCCACGGGACAGAACGGACTCGAGAGCAAACACGAAGACTGACGGAGCGCACCGTGCGCGGGCAGCAGCCAGGGCTGGGCGCGCGCCGCGGCGGGCGAGGGGCGCGCTTACCTTGAACTCCTTCTCTATGTTGGCCAGCTTGGCCAGCTCGTTGCTGAGCTCCAGGGCCGTGAGCACCGGGTCCTCGCTGGACAGGGACAGGTACGCCGGGCTGGCCAGCCCCTTGTAGGCATTGATCCTCGAGCGCGAGTGGCTGAAGGAGTCGTGCCGCTGCTTCTCCGTGCAGTCCGCGCACTTGCAGAAGTAGTCGTGCGGCCGCTCGATGCGGGCGCCCTTCAGCAGCAGCATGTGCACCACCTCGTACTTTTGGCAGTGCGCCGCCAGGATGATGGGCGTGATGTCGGGCGAGAAGCGCGTGCCGTCCTCGTCGTAGGCGTAGAAGTCGTCGTCCTGTAGCTCCTGCTCGCAGGGGCTGAGGGTGAGGCGCTTGCTGGCCGCGAAGCCGGGGTGGTTGAGGATGGCCTCCACGATGCGCACGTAGCCCTTGCTGATGGCCAGCAGCAGCGCGTCGCCGATGCGCGCCAGGTTCTCCTTCTTGAGCAGCAGCTCGGTCACCTCCAGGTGCTCGTTGCCCACTGCCAGCTGCAGCGCATTCTGGCCCATGTAGTCCACGCAGTTGACGTTCAGCGTCTTGGACTCCTCCAGCATCTTGCGCACCACGGGGATGTTGCCGTACTCCGCGGCGTCGAGGAAGCGCTCCTCCTCTGCGGTGAGGCTGGTGCCGCGGTCGTTGAACATGAAGGCCGGACCCCGGACAGCCTGGCGCCGGCCCTTCTCCCGCATCACCGTCATGCGCCGCAGGGACGGGCTCCCCTCCATGAACCTGATCGGTAGCAACGATAAAGCAGCTGTAGGACATCGGCGCCTGCTGCTGTCTGCCACCGCGTGTCACAGCCCCCTGCAGACCTTTGGACTGCAGGTAGCCCGGCCAGTGGCTAATGATTCATCCAAAGCGGTACACCTGAATCTGACATGGGCTCCTGGACCCCAGACAGGAGTGCACAGCCCTTCAGAGTGACAGCTCCCGTTGTTCTAGAAAATGGCAATAGGTTAAATAATAATAAAAAGCTTCCACACACCCTATCCTCTTTTGTGGCCCTGAAGCTTCTGGTATCTTGTGGTATCTGTCTCCTCCTCTTAAAAGTCTTGGAAATCAAAGTGCAATGCCTGGCATGGCACCAAATCACCAGTCTTGAGCTCTAAAGAAGGTTAATTTGCTTTCAAGAGCAAAACGTAAAAGGCATTAGGAAAGAGGGAGGTGGACCTTTTGTAGCTGGGGAGGAGATCTAGGGATGGAGGGAATGAGAAGGAAAATAAAAAGGATTAAGATTCTTTATGTATGCCTGACTCACCACAATGAATGTATTCACTATGTATCACAAGTGTATTAATACAAAATTAAAAGATACATGACTAATAATTGGCATAAAAGCAGACATGTGGGCCTGTGGAATAGAAGAGAGGACCCAGAAACAGACTCATCCCACTAAAACCATCTGACTCTTGGCAAAGGATGCAAAAATATACACTGGAGAAAAGAACTTGTTGGTCACACGGTGCTGGGGAAACCGGGTATCTACACACAAAAGGTGGAAGCTGCATATCTATTTCTCTGTGTACAAAACTCAATTTCAAATGGACTGAAGAACTATGTATAAGACTGGAAACTTTCAAACTGCTAGAAGAAAACATAAGGGAGACATTTCAAGTCACGGGCACAAGCAAAAACTTCCCGAACAGGAAGCATAGGGAATAATAGTAAAAATCAATAAGTGGGACTATGTCAAATTAAAAGCTTTGGCACAGCAAAGGAAATAATCAATAAAGCGAAGAGATAGCTTACAGAATGGGAGAAAAATCTTTGCCAGCTATTCTTCCAGCAAAGAATTAATGTCTCAGCTGTATAAATAACTAAAAATCTTAACATAAAAACCAGAAATTGTCCAGTCAATAAATGGACAAATGGACAAAACAGATGTTTCTCAAAAGAAACAGCACTGGAGTAGGCTACGGTGGTGGCTCCCATTATCTGGGAGGCTGAGGCAAGAGGATTACAAGTTTGAGGACAACTGGATGACTTAGGGATTTGAAGATACAATCTCAAAATCAAATATGTTTAAAAAGGGATGTAGCTCAGTGTGAAGTCCCTTGATTCATTCCCCAGTGCTGACAGCTAAAAATGGTCAACATCTTTAGTCACAGAAATGCAAATCAGAACTACATGGTGATTTCATCTCACTTTGGTCAAAATGGTTATTATCAAGAATGTAAAAAATGATAAATTCTAGAAAAGATACAGGGAGAAAAGGAACCAGTCTACACTGTTGGTACATGTACTTTAGTATGGTCACCATGGAAATCAGTATAAAGCTTCCTTAAGAAACTAAAAATAGAGATGCTATTTGATCAAGCAATACTACTCTGTGGGATAATCTTTTAAAAAATATTTATTTACTTATTTGGTACAGGGTGTCATTACACAACTTGGACTTGGAGTGATCCTCCTGTTTCAGCCTCCCAAGTGCAGGGATTACTGCCATGTGCCACCATGCCCAGTTTTGGGGCTAGCATGGCATGGGACACTGGTGATCAAACCCAGGTCTTTGCACTTGCCAGGCAGGCACTTAGACCACTGAGCTATCTCCCTATCCCTCTCTGGGATGATCTTGAAAGAAGTAAAGATAGCTCACTACCTTTATTCCTGCATACTCATGTTTAGTGCAGTGCGATTCATAATAACGAAGCTAAAGCAACAGTCTAGGTGCTCCAGAACAGATGAAAGGATAAAGAAATTGCAGTGTATGTACAAGTGGAACATTATTCAGTCATAAAGAAGAATGAAACTGTATCATTTACAGGGAAATGGATGGGACCAGATGTCTTCATGTTAAGTGAAACTGGACTCAGAAAGTCTTGTTTCGCATGTATTCTCTCATGTGGAACAACCTAAAAATAATAATGAAAACAAACAGGAAAGTAGAAAGGAGTTGATTAGAAAATAGAAAGGGGATCAGGAGAATAGGAAGGGAGGCAGGGTGCAACAAAAAGGTGAAAATAGGCAAAGTAAGTAATACACTTGCATGAACATGCTAACATGCAACCCTCATTCTGTGAAATAGGCACCAATGGGTGAGAGAAAAAATTATGGCAGAAAAACCTTCTCAAATAATTACATACCTTTAACTAAATAAAATTATGTGGAAGGAGGGGGGAAGAGGAAAGGAGAGAGGGAGGGATGGATGGATGGAAGGAGAAAGAGAGGGAGAGGGGTCAGCATTTCAGCCAAGCATCATCTTATAAGCTCTTAGTCTTAAGGGGATCCCTCTCCCCGTCCCAAAAGAGTTATAGGATTCATCTTTTCAGTAACCCAGTAAAAATGTAGCCAATATGAAAGGCAAATATCTAACTTTACTTTATTAAAATAGTTGTACCTTTGTAATAAAAGTTGTTTAATCACTGATGCTGTGTTTTCTTTTTTGACCTTAAAGGACATGGTTTGATTTCTGGTTCAGAAAGCACTAGGAATACTCAGTGAAGAAAACATCCAGAACAGCGTGCGCACACATGGAAATCTTAACACTGACCACATGAGTGGAGATTTAAATTAATTGATGTGATTAATTAATATGTAGTGATTTGAACTCATGTCGTAATTTTTTTGTGATGTTTGGTAAATAATTTCACTTCCTTGTTTCCTTATCCCAAGTATAAAATGGAAACATCAATTTCTACAGATTTCCCTCATGAGTTCAGGAAAAAAAGTTTTTATAGGAATTACAAATCTGAAAAATAATGTTAAAAATAAGGTATTTTTAACGTGATCATATACAATATTTAAATGATTTGAACCATATTTCAGTGGCTACCAAAATATAATACAAATCTGCGTCTTTGCTATGACTCCATTCCAACATACTTGCTGGCTGAAATACTCAAGATAACTTCCTTTCAAAAAAAATCTGTGACATTTTTGTATATGCACCGCACTAACAGGTATGTGGTAAAGCTTTATTCACATATTTGACTTTGGATGCAAACAAGCCAAAGTCAAAAGTGAATGTATGAAAAAGAAAATGCTATATTTCTATGACATTTAGTTCAGAAACGCATTCTACCATTGAGAAAATCACGTTCATATATCCAGGGGCTTGGAAACTCAGTAGAGAGGACCTGGCCTGGAGGTGGGTCACTAACTGGGGAGCCTCCTCAGCAGGGGATTCAAGACAGTTACCAGTGTCCCCCACTTCGTAGCCCTATGTGTGTTCAACCAGGAGAGAAGAGCAGGAGCCATGGGAAGAAAATTTCTCAGTGAGACAGCAGGGCAAATGTGACCTGGAAAACGTGGGTCTCCAGAGCGGAGGGAACCAAAGATCCACGGAGAGGCAGGTTCATTTATCCAAGGACAGGGATGACTGTGAGCGATAGCTCATTCTAACTGCTTGGCTGTGCCAAGCAGTCAACACAAGTAAATAGATGTTAATATGTACAAATCTATATACTCATTTGTGTACATTTATAGACATACACATATTTTGTAAGGGAAAGGAAACTTTAGTCTTTTACTTATGCCCTCTTGGAAACTGAATAGTTTTAACCATAGTTTGACTGTTTCTGTTAAAATTACTTATAATTTTTTATTTTTTTAATTTTTATTTTATCTTTTTTTTTTTTTTTTTTTTTTTTGGTAATGGGGATTGAACTCAAGACCTTGTGCTTGCCAGGCAAGTGCTTAAGCCGCTGAGCTATCTCGCCAGGCCCTTATTTATCTTTTTTTTTAGACAGTGTCTCACCATGTAGCCCAGGCTACATGTCTCACCATGTAGCCTAGGGTGACCTCGAATTCACAGCAATCTCTCTTGCCTCTGCCTCCTGAGTGCTGGGATTATAGGTGTGCACCACCACACAAGACCTTTCCTATGTATTCTAATCCTTTAGTTGACAGTTTTTAAAATGTAGGTACTTTTTGTAATCATGAGATTGTAATCTTTTCTCAGAGAAGCAGTGCCTGCTGTTTGGGTGTTACTGGTAGAGTTCCCATGTGTGGTATCAGGGGAGTATGTGGAAGCGAGAGATTGGGAGACAAGTGGGAGGGCTCAGGCTGGGTGAGCGGTGTGAGTGTTGTGATGATTTTTAGGTGGACAAGAACTGGGAAATAATGCTCACTCAACTGGATAGGAGAGATTGTCAAACTCTGAAACAAGGATTCTAGACAAGTTCTTTTCAATAGTATTATAAATGCTATAAGCAAAATAGTTTTATTACTATTAATTGTTCTTGATTCAGTGAGTTAACATTTTACTATTAGGCTATAAGTTGACAATCTACAAATGGCTAGAATTTTCATTTTATATAGAAGATTAATTGTGTGCTTGTCATTGACACTGTCGGTAGCTAACAGGATATATAAAAATGAGAAAATACATAGGTAGAGTACATCTGAAGGATTCTAATCCATACTCAGATGGGTTGTCTTTGGGCAAATAGACTCAGACCTCACCTTTTAATGGAATTTTTTTAATTGTCCTTTTTTATATTTATTTTTTAATTGAGAAATAAATATGAATGAGACAGTTTCACAGCTGATTAATAGGACAGTTTTGATAGCCAATACACTGTACATTGTTATTTTCTTAGTGGTTATCCATAGTACAAGAAGCAGACA
>NW_004524832.1:2633710-2648220 GCF_000260255.1 Octodon degus | reverse complement strand
TGCCAGGCAAGGGCTTATTCTACTGAGCTATCTCCCCGGCCCCAGAAGATAAATTTCTTCTGAGAAATCTCTTCCCCTGGGAAGCCTTTGCTCTATTCTATGCAGAAGCAGAGACACGTGCAACCCCCTTCAGGTCTCATAACTTTGTCTAAGAGGGTTTCTGGAAGGCTTGCCTGCTCCTGATCAACTGAAGTGCCTGCTAAATGCCGGTTTCCATCTCATCCAGATGAACTAAATTGGAATCTTTCAGGGATGAGGCTTTGGCCTACACAGTTTAAATGAGCATCCTTCACAAATTTTATGCATGTTACAGTTGGAGAATGAATCTCCAGCATAAAAGCAATGGAGGCATCCTGGAGAAATTATCCTGGGTCCTGAGGCCTGTAAGCAACTCTCACATTGGCAGCCAAAAGTGAAGTTAAAAGGACATATCTGAGCAGCAGAGGCTAAAAGACACATAATCCTACATTCATTTAGTTTCTCTATGCTGTTGCTATTTAAAACTTGACCTCCAGGAAGCTGCTGAACATAAGCAGTCTACAGAAATGCCTTCAGCAGTGACCACTTAGTGCCGTGCCCTTCCATGCATCAACAAATGATATTTTTCAAAGTATTTCTGATTTGTCTTAGAAAGTGCAATTAAAGAGTTAAAGAAGTTGTTCATTATGAGTCATTGTTCTTCCATAAGAATTCATGTGCTAAAGCCAACCTGGAATTACACATCAAGAAGCTCCTCCAGGTAAGTTCTTGTCTTTTAATCTCATAACAAAACTCCGTAATTCTCCTCTATATCTTAACCTTTTCTTTTTTTTGACTGAAGGGCTCTAGGAATTTTGGTTAGATCTAAAAGTCATCACCATTACTATTTGATCCTGATTTCTGATGGTCTTTTTCCTCCTCTTATTTATTTATTTATTTATTTATTTATTTATTTTAATTTTATGTATTTAGTACAGGGTCTCCAGGATCTCACTACATAGATCGGACTCATAGTGATTCTCCTGTTTTCAGCCTCCCAAGCGCTGAGATTACTGGCGGCACCACCACACCCAGTCTTGATTGCTGTCTCAGCTAGCCCCGGGGGTGGGGCCAGCACAGCAGGCCAGGAATTGAATCCTGGCTGCTGCTGCACCCTGCCTAAGCAGGCGCGTTAGTCCCTCTCCTCCTATTTCATATATAGACTTTATAAACTAATTACTCTACGCTCCATGTGTTTTATTTGATTTCTTTAAAAAGCAGAGCATGAATAAATACCTCTTCATCTGTGGCACATTGCACACATTCCTGGATAGTGAAATCATGGTTTATGTAGCATTAGCACAGCGAACATCTCAGTGCCGGTGGGGGAACGGTACTCCACTGATATCTGTACAGCTCAATTCCTTCTATTCTCTCCTGAACTTAGATCCTGCAAGTACAACTCTGTGTCCCTTGGTCACTCTACCCTCTGCCCCCAAATCATCTTTGCCCTTAAACAAGCTTTCTCCCTTAGTATTTGTGTCTTGGGCTAGTTAATCAGGCTTGGAAACTTCAAGGACATCTGTGACTCACTGTCCTGATGCTGGCAGTCACAGAATTCTGGAGCTTGTCCTTGGGAATGTTCCTTGTGCCGGACCCTTCCTTCCCACTCACACTGCCTGCATCATGCTTTGGGGCTTCGTCTAACCATCACGGGATTTTGAGCAGTGATGACACAAGGAAACGCAAGGAAACTTTCCTGAGTGCCTGGAGACGGACTGTTCTCAATGTACTGTCATGTTTAATTCTCAGAATAAAGCTGTGATGAAGGGATGATTTTCTCTGCTTCATAAATAAGAAAGCTGGCCATAAGGAAACTTCTCAAGGCCACACAGAGAAAAACACTGAACTGGGCTTCAACCTAGAACCAGTCTGACTCATTTTCCACATTTCCTAGTGTTCTCTTTATGCATCAGAACCTTCCCTAGCATCCTGCTTTTCTTTCTTTTTTTGTGTCTGGCTCAGCCTGCCCTGAGGTTGGGGTTAGTGGGGCATGTGGTGCTGGGGATCGAACTGTGGTCCCTGTGCTTGCCTAAGCTTGCCTAAGTAGGGGCTTTAGACTGCTGAGCTATCTCACTGGCCCGTCCTGCTTTTCTTAAACTCAGCTTTTACCCAGCCATATTCCTCTTTAAATAAAAAAATTAGCAGCCTCCACTGCCCATGTCAGAGTCTAGACTTCTCTGGCTGACTTTCAGGGATGCGCACAACACCCACACCCCTGTGAGCCAACCTCTTTCCCTGGTTCCTCAGGTTCATTCTTCACTGTCTTATAAATATATTATTCTGCTTATTTCTGCACTGCCAAGGGTATTCCTGTCCACCAAGGATGTTTCTTGAAAATGTGTTAAAATACTCTTCTCTTTTGCGTTTCTTTGCCCTAGTTGACTAAAGGCACTGCAGATCTGGAGGGAGGGGTACAGTGAAGAGCTGAGTGGTTGTGTTTAGGGGGAAGTGTGGAAAATAAATCTCATTCATTCATTGTGGCACTTGAAGTGGAACTCAAGGAGTACTGAGCTATAACCCAACCCCAAACGCTTTTTTACATTTTATTTTGAGACAGGGTCTTGCTAAGTTGCCAGGGCTAG
Source organism: Octodon degus (assembly GCF_000260255.1). Taxonomy (NCBI): domain Eukaryota; kingdom Metazoa; phylum Chordata; class Mammalia; order Rodentia; family Octodontidae; genus Octodon; species Octodon degus. The sequence continues at coordinate 2,645,617 of NW_004524832.1, read as the reverse complement.
TCTTGTACTTCAGCCTCCTGAGTAGTGGGGATCACAGGCATGTGCCACCAGGCCAAGTGGGAAGAAGGCCAAGTGAGAAGATTCATTTTAAAGGAGAAATACTAATATCATGATTAAGGCAGATTTTTGCAAGAAAAATCGTATTTTGCAAGCAGAATTTGGGAAAAGAAGAATTGCATCATAGCCCTCCCTCTTTGACGGCAAAGCTATGACACTTACTGTCCTGGGTGATGAGAGAGAAATAACAGAAGTAAAGTACAAGTCAAGGTGTGGATTCACTGAAGTAAGGAAGTACTGAGGGCCAGGAGTACTTGCCAGGCCAATTTTATGTGGAGATCTGATTTAGCAGTGGGAAGGTGTGTGCTAAGAGTGCTCTTCAGTCACCCTCAGGGGCCTCCAAAGTGCACACTCCAAGATGAGAACAAAGAGGTCTTCAGCCAAGAGAGGGATAGAGCGCTGGTGCTATGAACTGGAGGATGCTGCAGGTACCTGACACTGTAGCGCTTGGGCCCCACCTAAGCCACGTACACCAGGGAGCACATATGGGGCTCTAACAAAGGCAAGTCAGCAGAGATCAAGCTCTTTCCGCTGACAAGCAGCTTGATAGGTAGGCAAAGAAGATGGCCAGGAAACCAGAAGATCCAGGAACACCAACCCTTTCCCCTTCTTCCCCTTAAAAGATACATAACCCCACCTCCCCTAAAGCCCACAGAAGAGCACTGGAAGGGGTGGTTTCCTGGAAGCCTGAACAGTTTTATCCAGTTGAGAGACTATTTCTTTAAAATAACATTTACTTTATAACATCAGCCGTGATAAATGGGGTCAGGCTCCCATCATCTTTTTGGAGTGTGTTCAGTGATGTGGTCCAGGGAGACCACAGAGACTCCGATCTCTTTGGGAGGTGGGGAGGGAGGAAAACCAGCAAGCAAAAGCCCTGTATGCAGCCTCCAGGCACAGGGAGACACTGGCCTAGTTCACCAACTGCTTGCAGTAATGTAGGCCACGCCTTCCTTCCCTGTCACCGCTTAATTTCTTAATTGACTTAATTGCTTAATTTATTGATTGCTTAATGCATTTGTTGAGCAAGAGCATTTGTGAATAAGCAAATAAAGCACAACAAAAAAATGTAAAACTTCATTTAAACCACAGTTTGGCTCTTTGGTTCATTTTTTTTCCTGGTCAGCTGGTGGGAGGTCAGAAAAAAATTCTGTTACAGACAGGTGACAGTAGCTGATTGCTGCTGATTGTCCAGTGATGCTGATTTCTTGTCTCTGTCCCACCTACCTCTGGAACAGTCCTCTGCTTGCGTCCCTGAACACACTCCTATTTCGGCCCTTCTCCAGTTCAAGTCTTGCTTACCTCCCGTGGTCCAGCTTACATTACAATCTGTAAATCACAGGGTAACACCTAGATGACCAGCAAGATTCTCTTCATTCTGAAAAACAGTCCTTTAACATCTCTGAAGCCTCTCCTGACTCCAGGGCCCTGAGTTTTCATAATATTGCCAGTCTGCTACCAAATCTATATATACTTAATTTTATTTAATCTCCTTGATTTTTGTCTTCTTGATTATTATCTCCTGGGCTACTCTGAGGACAAATGACTCACGTGTATCTTATATTTTATGTTTGTTATGTAATCTCTGCTGTGTCTAATACAGTGCATTAAATGTGCATGAATATATGTTGCTTGAAATTATTCCTGTTGATAAAAGACTTTCTCAGAATGTTAAGAACTTCATTAAGGTAATGGGGGATAGAGAGTTAGAAGATTAGAACTCAGAGGTCTTCTCCCAGGCTAGTTCTACTTTATCATGCTGTCTCTAAGGAATAAGGAAAATGAACAACTGGTTGAAAATCAAAATATTATTATTAAATTATATGCTGAGTTTATGTGTTGGAACATTTTGATTCCTCAAAGAACAGCTTTTAAAATGGCTCTTTGGATTGAATCCCGAGCTCCTTAGAACTCAGTCACAAATGAATGTCATTAAAATCACCTCAGATTCTTTACTGAAATGAGGTAAAGCATTAACTGACTACTCGATCCATGCAGCAAGAAAGCAAACAAAGTACTAACACCATCAATGTCTGCAAAAGCAATGATAATAACAGCCAAAATGTTTTGATGGGTCAGTTCACCACCCTGTGCCAACTGGCCGCCATCCAGTCCACCATCTTGTGAAGGGTAGGAAGAGCAGAAGGAGCCACAGAAGATCAGCAATGAAAACATCAGGGTAAGATCCCTGTTAGTTACAACACTGGAGATGGTGATAATTGGAAGTGGTAGTGAGGGTGAGAAGCAGCAGGTACTAACCAAAGGCAAGAAGATGAATGCAATGACAAGCAATGACATTAAAAAAATAGAAAAGTTCATAGTCCCATGGCAATCAGGCACCTGTCAGTCAATGTAGCTGCCTCTAAAGACACCTGACATCCACACAGAGCCTGCATGTGCATAGCTGGGAGGAAGGGGAATCTGCCAAACAGCTTGGCAATGCTATCTAAAACACACTTCTGAAAATCTCCTAAGATAGGTACTGGTGAAGGAGAAAGAGAAAGAGTGGCATGGAAGCCGTTGTGAGCTTGCTAGCCCCTCAGTGCACCCACAGGCTAGGCCAGAGGATGGCAGCTGTGTGCTTACCTGGCTAGTGCAGAGGGTCCAGGGCCACTATACCACCCACTGCTGAGCCTGCATCTACCTACCCATTGTAGAGCTTCACAACAGATTCTCACTGTAACAACTGAACCAAAAAAAAAAAAAAAATGCTACATTTAAGAAAGAAGAAAGCAAAGGAAAAATTTCATTTATAGATTTGTATCCCCCCCCATTTAAATGTAGAGATTCCAGCACTTACAAGCCTAGAGAGATATTTGGATCTCTCCAGTAGAAAAAAATTTAGTAGTGTCTGTTGGCTTGCATTATATTCAGAGAACATAATGTGTAATTTTAATGAATTTATTAGCTACTTGTTAATTTTGGCATTCACCCTAATGACTGTCAAGGAAAAGATGCTGTAGTATGTTGCAGGATGGAAGCTTGGCTTTCCTGTCTCCTCTACTTCCCCTTCATCCTTCTGATGCAAGCACGTATCTCAGCAACTAGACTCAGCAAAGCAAAAGACACTGACCAGTGTATTGGCCCCTCTAGAGCCCCACAAGGGAAGAAATGAGGACCCTGAACTATTGCCCTCATAACTCCTTGGTTAAAAGTATGTGCCCAAGAAAGTATTTGTTGGGCACATACTTTTATTTGAGTGAATGATTTCTAGAACTTAGCTAGCTACGCTTAGGAATGGTACTTACATTGTGTCTTACACCATTAAATCACCTACAATACTCTGTATTTGTTGGTTTTCATACCAGCCTCTTTAACAACACAGGAAAACCCAGAAGAGCAGAGACTGCCTCTTTATTTTTATGCACCTGGCTTTAATACATAGCTGATGAACATCTGTTGGAAGGATGGATGCCCAGATGTGCCCATACTTAATCTATAAGCATAAAGACTGAAGGAACTGACAATCTTCCCCTCCAGACTGAAGAATACTCTTGGTTATAAATGTTAACATGTGGAAATGGGGGAGGGGAATCAAAATAATTCTTCCATAAAGAAGAATGCCACAAATACAATCATAAAAATTAACAATCAGAAATTAATAATCGTTCTTTCAATAAAATATATGAATGCATATTATTTCTGCTTAAGCATATTTGATTCTTAGTTAAACCAGAAAAATATCTGATGAATTGTGTCTTGTCTTTGATCTCGCATAAAGTTATGTTTTGTTAAAATAATGTGTGGGCAAGTAAGGGAATAACATAGTTATTTGTTTCAGGAAGATTCAAGACAACAATATTGAAAGTCATAAATTCAGTCTATAACTGAATAAGAACCAAGACAAAATGAACTCCAGAAGATAAGCACTTCTACTGACTCATAGTTGGCTATTTAAATATATTATTCTCTATCAATTATATATATACTTAACCTCTAATATCATTAGAAACTGAGGGATCTGGTTTTCTATCATTAACATCCATGTCTGAGGTCAAAGCTTGAGATTGTAATGTTTCCTCCCACCTTATCACCTTGTAACCTTCATTTCAGCAGAGAAATCATATACATCCTTTTCATTTAGACATGCAAAAATGGTGAAGAATATCAGCACCAGGCCAGCCAGATAGCTCAGGGCTGGCCAGATAGCTCGGTGGATTAAAGTGCTTGCTTAGGCAGATGCAGGGACCAGGGTTTGATCTCCTGCACAACCTGTGTAGTGAGACCCTGTAGACCCTATACTAAATACATTAGCACTACCAAGCTCTTTCCTTAACAGGCCACAAATGTGTGGACATTTAAATCTCTTTAAAAAAAAAAAAGATCTAGAACCAAATATATATTATCGACTATTTGAATCATACAAAGAAAATTGGAAAGATTTTGAAAAATAAAGACTTTTTGCACTGGATAATAGTAAGCAAATATTCCTTACCTAGCTGCTAAAGTAAAGACCGAATGCTGTAATCATTCTCATGTAGTCACTGCTAAAGCCCTTACACACATGTGGGAAGTCAGGCACTCCATAGTCCACAACTTGGGCCCTCTGTCTCAAGCCAGATTCTTGGGTGTTCACCCTGTTTAGGTCACTAATCTGGCTCCGCAGACGGAGGAACATTGTCACATGTTGAAGGTAGCAAAGGGAGAGAGTTGATAAGAGGACTGCTAGCCAAGTGAAGGCTTTCCTCTTCAGAAGAGTGTGTGGCAGTCATTCCTTGTTACTTACACACACTCCCTAGAGGAGCCCATCTTAACCCTACAATAGGAAACTGCATTGTTCCTTCCTAACAAGGAAGGGGCTCAGGAGACAGTGTCTTCCTCCCACTGCATCTCCTGTGGTATTTCACTGCTGACTGTAAACTCAGGGTAAGAGTTTATGAGATTTGTAGGCAAAAGGAAAGCTTAACAATCAACAACTTTAATAGAGAAAGAAAAACATCTATTCCAACACAGTAATGAGAAAAACTTAAAGTATGATTCAGTTCTTCGAGAGTGGCCCAGTCCTGGACTTGGATTCTTTTACCTTTTTGATATTAAGGAAAGGGCTAATCACGGATGACATCCAGCAGAAAATCACTTGTGCTCTGAGATATCCTTTCGGCCTCTTTCCCCCTATTTTTAGTCCTCCTTATCTTACAAGCTTTCTTAAGTTCATCTGCCATCAGCAGCTAATGATGGCTTAATTGGATCTCCTAAATGAATTAATACTAATTAATAGTTTCCTATGTTGTTCTTCCCAGGAGTAAATGCATTTAAAACTCTCTGGGAAAAAGAGAAATGCTCGACGTAGAGGAGGTCACAGTGTGAAAAGCAGAGCCCTGGGAACCTGGGAATTTCAGATGACCAGAACTGCTGTGAGTTAGGTGCCAACCTGTGCTTTAGTTTCATAATTTGTAAAATAAGGCATTGGACTTACTCAAACCTTCCATTATTTTTGAAAATATCCTTTATTACTTAAATTTCGAGGTATAGTACTTAGATAATTACATCTGAGGACTTCAGATGACCTTCTTATTATACTTCATAGATTACTATCTACTCCATTTACCTAATAAGATTGGCCAGGAGTGATGATATTTTTTCTTCTGTATTCTCCATTCTGTTAAAAACACTGTCACTATTAGGACCTCAATAAACACATCACACTTATAGAGATGTTTGGCTTCAAGTTGATAAAATAAAGGCCTGTGTTATCCCTTCTCCTTTCCAAAATTACCCCTTGAATAAAAAGTGAACTAAGAACAGAAAAAAAAAGCCCATGAAGCAAGAGACATTTATAACTCTCAACCAAGATTCATGACAACAGAAAGGAGAAATGGAAAAAGAAATCTAAATCATGGAGCAAAGGAAGTTTCACCCAGCATGCTGGCAACAGGAAGCAGGTGATCCACCTGCTCTGTGCTAAAGAAGGCCCAGAAGTCAAGAGAAAAAAAGTTCCAGACACCAAAGAAGAGATTGGAGCTGGCAATGAGGGAATTGCTGAAAATCTGGATAAGGAGTAGGAAGAAACCCTTCCTTCTCTCTAGATGCCTGGCCCTTAACTTCCGTGGTCCATTGAAAACCCTCCCACCTCCTTCTGGAGACACGGAAGCAAAGATGCTCTAGATGCGGACACACCAGGCCCAGCGGAGAGCAGAAGCTAAGACCTCTGGGGACCTCTGTCCATTTTCACAAGATCAAAGGCACATTTCCTAATCCCCCCTACCCTAAGAAATAGTCTTAATATATATATCTGAAGCAAGAAAGAATGCTACAAAAAAGAAAGAAAGAAAAGAAACAGTTGTAAGAAAGAGCTTTTAAGAAATCTTAGTGTCTCGGGGCTGACGTCCAGGCACTGCAAGAGCGCGAGCTTAGTGCACACGAAGCCTGGGTTGTCTCCAGCACCCTCTTCCCATGGCTAGAACGAAGAAATCCATTCAAAGAACTGGGAGATGGGGGTCAAAGAAGTGTCTCAAGCAACAAAATAAAACAAACAAAAAACCAAAGAACATCATCACAAAAGGCAATACCAGAAAACAGGGCAGAAGTGATATAAAGACCAGATCAGTTCTGCGATCCAGCCTCCACATAACAGGCATTCTAGAATGTACAAGATAATGCAGGCAACTCTAGATGTCTGCATGAAACACACCATGGAGAGACTGTAGAAAATTTAGTCAAATAAGCAAAGACAAGATATGACAAACATTTATTTCTCACATAAACATGACTAACCATAAAAGAAATGTAATTATATTCTATTATTGGTCTTAGCAATAAACATTATTACATGGTCATAATAAGTAAGACCATAAATAAGATATTAAATAAAAATCGGGTGTATGCCTGTAATCCCAATATGTAGGAGGCTGACACATGAGGATCACTGTGAGTATGAGACCAGCCTCAGCTACAAAGTGAGGTGAAGGCCAGCCTGAACTGCACAGAGAGATCCTGTCTCAAAAAAAAAAAAAAAAGACCAAATAAAAAGAAATTGTTACAAACCATGTTGTGGAGGATAAGGGAAGAAGAGGGGTACATGTTCTCTGAGACAACTGAATATCATGGCGACAGTGTATGAAGGACTTGAAAGTGGAGTGAAATGGAATGGGCAGGAAGAAAAGGGAAGGACACTGGGGTACAGCTGGCACTTGATGTTGTTCTTTTAGTGCTATCTTTTAAAACTATATTCATATTTCGCTTTGGTACTGTACACAAGTAATTATAAACAAATCAACAAAAATGGCACCTCTCCATGGTACTTAGTGAAACTGGAATTCCAGGACACAAAGCTGATAATAAAAGACAAGTTTTAGGTTACTAAAGGCCTCCAGTCCAGTGCTATATCATGCAATTCTTGAAAATTAATCTTTACTAGAGAAGTAATCTACCTGCTGAATAACACCAGCTGGACGTTAGTCCTCCAAGTCTACCTTCCTGTCCCTAAAGGTTCAGCTGGGATTTGGAGAATTTCTGCTTCCTACTTCAGGGATGAGAAGGTGTTACCTCCCTTCCAATGCCCCAACCAATGGATGTGGCACTGCTCTTAACCCCAAAGCCAAACCAGGCCATGATTGGAGCATCCAATATAAATTTTCTGTCACAGGAACTGACTAGCTAATTTGCATTTCAAAGTGTTGGTTCCTCACCTTCTCCTTCTCTTTCTCTTCTTTTTTAAAAATGTATTTGATACAGGGTCTCACTATACAGAGTGAACTCGCAGTGATTCTCCTGTTTGCAGCCTCCCTAGCACTGGAATTACAGGTGTGTGCCACCATGCCCCTTCTCAGTGGCTGGTGTGGCATGTGGTACCAGGAATCAAACCCTGGTTCCTGCGCTTCCCTAAGCAGGCGCTTAGTCTGCTGGACTATCTCGCCGGCCCAACCTCCCCTTTCTTATAGTGAAGCATCAGAAGCTATTATTGATTTGCCAATTAATTTTAGAAAATTTCTTCTCTGTATACCGATTTCCTTATTTGTTAAAGCCCAGTGATTAAAAAAAAACCCAACTGTTTTAAGACTGCTTGATTTAAGTCAATGAGTATACATACACACAGATTATTGCTTTTATTACATGTAATTTTTGGTAGTACTTCTAAAGAAAAACCCATTTCCCATTTTTTGAAGCCTTCCTCTGTTAAAGGTAGCACTGCTGAGGAATCTGACAGCTTTGTGTGTATACGCTAATGTGCACATGGGCCGACTCTTCTTACTAAATGTAGACTCGCAGCCCCTTGAGTTCTTCAGCTTTTGCCACTTGTGTGTCAATTCTTTCCTTTTCTCAAAACTTTTTCTAGACATCCTTGCATTAGTACCACCCCACATACCCCATTTTTTGGTATAGTTTTTTTTTTTTTTTTTCTCTTTGCCCTTGGAATTTTTTTTTTTTTTTTTTACTTCAGAAAAATAGATTAGGCTCCTCTCTCCTCACCCACCTTTGAGTAATCTCATATGAAAGAGCAATAATTTCTACCAAACCATAAACTTTCGAATTCTCTTAAGTTCTAATTGACTTGATTTCTACCTTTTTGCTTGACATTTCTATTAGAATTATCTAAAAAATCAGATTTGTCTCAAGGCTCTTTTCAACAATGACATCAATATTCCTAGTTATCTAATCAAAAAATCAGATCGTGTCTCTTCCCACTTCTTGTCCAGCCTGTCATGGGAGTAACATGAAGAATCCCCTAGATTCCATTTGTGGGATCTCTTCCAATCTCTCTCTCTCTCTCTTTTTTTTTTTTTTTTTTACAGCCCACTATACTACACTGGAACAGGTCCTAACATGTGCTGGGACAGCTACATCAACCTTTTAACTTGTTCCTTATTCTCAGTGGCCACTTCAGTCCTTCCTGCTCTCAGAGTGGCTTTGACCAAATTTTTACTACTTTAAAACAAGCAATCACTGCCTGTTGCCACACCCTGGTATATAAGACCTTCCACATTAATACCCAAAACTGTAGTGTCTAGCCAAATCTCACTGCTCCACTACACACATTCTATGTTCCAGTCTAGCTCTACTAATATTCTTGAGACACGGTTCAGGGGTTTTGTTTTGTTTAGTTCTGGCAGAAAAAAAGAGAAGGGGCTTGAATTAATTATCTGCTTCTTATTCTATCAATCCTTCAAGGCCTATGGGTTTCCTTAATTTTTCCAAATATTCATACTATCTTCACCTAAAGTCTCCACATTTTTCTTTCCTTTTTTCTCTTTCCCTCCTTTCTTTCCTCCTTCTTTCCTTTATTCTTTCTCTTCTGCTGGAGATTGAATCGATGGCCATGAACATGCTAGGCAAGTGCTGTATCACTGAGCCTCATCCCTAGCTCAAGATTTCCTTAATTTCTCTCCATCCAAGACTTCCTTCATCTCCACTGTTGCAAACCTAAGAACAAGTAATATGCCACCAGAGATGACCTTGTTCTTAAAGTTTTTCAGTTATTAAATGTATTGATGAACATCAAAGGCATGTAAGGCTAGTCTTGGGAGTTCAGTGACATTTCTTCAGCCTGCACATGTGCGAAGCGCAGGCTAGGCATACCACCTCGCCAAGGTGTGTACACAGCATTCCTCATGGGTTGGGGGTGACTGCAATGATACTGTAAATTAAAGTAGAATAAGTATTGTTTCAAAGAACAGACAACTCTGAGGAGTTATATGCAAAGGAGTGACACTCTTTGGAACATAGAGTGGAATACTGGAACATAGAGCAATGAAATACTGGAACATAGAGCAATGAAAGGACCACAGGATTACTCTGAGGTGTTATTTTGTATGTGATAAAAGTGGGGTTCTCACTTCGGGGTCCCCGCTGAGTTTTATGCTAAGCTCTGCTCTTCTGCTTACCAAAAATACCTTTGGGGCCTTGCTAGATGCTGCTTCTTTCTCAGTCAGTCCTGGGCTTCCTGCTCATGTTACACAGAGCTATGTGAACACTGTTTAGTAGCATATCCAATTCCACAGAATGTGAGGAATTTTCTAGGCCCTTTCTTATCTCTGCTAGATACCAAGCTAGTCTCTGATGTTACCAAGTGACAGAGGCCTACCCCCAGGAGAAACATTCGTTACCGGCTTATCTCCTTCAAATGATTGGGTCTTCTCAACCTCCACAGAATAAGTACACCCCAACACTTCCTTGCTGAATTAGGTAAAGTTAGACAGGAAAAGGTGTTCTATTAGCAATTAGATATGAGCCTATCATTGAATATGCCCAGGGGCATTGTGCAATTGACCTCAAGCCTCAAATGTGAGTACAATCAACTCTGCTCTGCCCTACTTTCCCAGACAAGAGTGTATAGGTGCCCCATTTAGTCTGAATTTAAGGTAAAAGAACTTTTAAAGAAGCAAGAAAATGAGTATATATATATATATATATATATATGTATATTAGAAACCTTAGGGATATAGCTTGGCATGCATACTGCCTGCCTGGCAAGCACAAGGTCCTGAGTTCGATTCCCAGTACCAAAAGAAAACAAAATAACCGTAAGGAGGTGTTGAGGGGAGCTGACAGCACTTTAATTTCAAAGGACTAGCCTTTCCCTCCACTTCCAGGGCCTTTTCCATTCTGTGCTAATCTTCAGCAATAATGAAACTATCTCAGATGCTTCGCTTATTTTAAATTGGAGCCCTTCCCTACGGGATCTATGCCCAGCGGTAGATTTCTTTTTATGCAAGTGCAGTTTGGCCAGGCCACAGAGCCACACCAGCAGGCAGCGAGAACTGGCGGGTCCCTTTTGGGTTGCCCCGTAGGCCTCGAACCCGGACAGTTTTAGAGCGGCAGAGGGCGCTGTAGAACCCTGGTCCCTCCCTGGGAGAGAATCACCTCCCCTCCTTGGCCAAGTTTGGACCCCAAGTTCTCTACCAACGTCTTAAAGAGCCTCCGCCTCTTTCTTGAAAAAAGACAATACCCACCCAATAAGGGCAGAGAAACTCAGAGCCCCTCTCTCTGTAACACCGATGTCCCGTCCGTCCCCCGCTTTATCTTCTTTGCATCTTTCAGTCTGTCCTTAAGATTGGAAATTAAAGAAAAGTTGCTCTTGGCACACCTGCCAGCGCCAACCACTGTTTCGCTTATAAAAGAAAAGCCTTGGCTGTCCTGGAACCTCAGCTAAACTGCCGCTTGCTCCTCAGGCTCCCGCTGGGGCTGCGGTTCTGGTAACTCTACCCAGGACGGAGCTGAGGGGTGAGCGGGGAGACCTCCGTCAGCACGGGCCTCGTGCCTTGTCCCCTCCTTACTTCCCACGCCCCTGTCCCTGTCCCCGACGGTCAGGAGCACCAGGACTCAAGTTCCCAGATGGCTCAGGGCTGGACCCCTGGGGGGGGGGTGGGAAGTCTGGGCCTCGAGGGGGCGCCCGGGTCTGTGCACCTGTTCCCGGCTCAGCCTGCCCACCGCAACCTGGGGACCCCCGAGTCCCCGGCCTGGGTGGCAGTGGTGTGCGCACTGGGCTGAAGAAGAGGCAATGCCGGTTCGCGGGGTCGCCGTGGCGCCCTGCGTCCGTCTGCGGGGCTGCTCCACGCCTCCGAGTTCCTCCCGCAGGGCGAGACTCGGGAGGGGGGCGCGGAGCTCCAGGATCGCTCTACTGGCGCGGCCCGGGGGGCGCCCACCCGGTTCCCTCGTTGGCCCGGGATACTCACTCGTCCGGCCCCGGGGCGCGGGGCGGCGGGCAGGCGCGGGGAGGTTCGAGACCTCCGTTGACGCCCCTCCAGCCCCGGCGGCGGCGCTGCGGCTCCGCGCCTCCGTCCTCCCCGTCCTCCTCCTCCTGCTCCTCCGGCGCGGGGAAGGTCACCCTCGCCTGCTCCTTGCACTTCCTGACCTTGGTGGACATCGTGCCGGTGGCGGTCCGCTCTCCGGGCTGCCCGCCGCCCGCCTCCC